>NC_053028.1:145898005-146221215 GCF_003073215.2 Triticum urartu | reverse complement strand
CAAGGATAGTCCCATCCGGACACGGGTAAGAGTCTTCGGTCTTGTATCTTCATGGCCCAACAGTTCAGCCTATGTCCAACAGGCCAGACGTCCAAGGACCCCTTAGTCCAGGACTCCCTCACCCCCCCATGGCAAGTCCGAATTGGACTAGGGAGGGGGCAGCGCCCCCTCTCTTTCCTTGTCCCTCTCCTACTCCTTCCCTCTCTCCCCTCTTGGAAAAGGAAGGGGACTCCAACTAGGATTGGGAATCCTAGTTGGACTTCCCCTATAGGCACGCCCCTCCTAGGACGGCCTCCTCTTCCCCTCCTTTATATACGTGGGCAAGGGGGCACCCCAAAGGCACTCCAAGATTTGTCTTAGCCATGTGCGGTGCCCCCCTCCACAGTTTTCCACCTCAGTCATATTGTCGTAGTGCTTAGGCGAAGCCCTACGTCGGTAACTTCATCATCACCGTCACCATGCCGTCGTGCTAACGAAACTCTCCCTCGGCCTCAACTGGATCAAGCGTTTGAGGGACGTCACCGAACTGAACGTGTGCAGATCGCGGTGGTGCCGTGCGTTCGGTACTTGGATCGGTTGGATCGCCAAGACGTTTGACTACATCAACCCCGTTACTAAACGCTTCCACTTTCGGTCTAGGAGGGTATGTAGACACACACTCTCCCCCCTTGTTGCTATGCATCTCCTAGATAGATCTTGCATGATCGTATATACTGTGTTCCCCAACACTCCTATGTTGTCACTTTCATATACTAGTGGGAATTTTTCATTATAGAACTTGGCTTGTATATTCCAATGATGGGCTTCCTCAAAATGCCCAAGGTCTTCGTGAGCAAGCGAGTTGGATGCGCACCCACTTAGTTTCTTTTTGAGATTTCATACACTTATAGCTCTAGTGCATCCGTTGCATGGCAATCCCTACTCACTCACATTGATATCTATTGATGGGCATCTCCATAGCCCGTTGATACGCCTAGTTGATGTGAGACTATCTTCTCCATTTTTTCTTCTCCACAAACACCATTCTATTCCACCCATAGTGCTATGTCCATGGCTCACGCTCATGTATTGCGTGAAGATTGAAAAAGTTTGAGAACACCAAAAGTATGAAACAATTGCTTGGCTTGTCATCGGGGTTGTGTATGATTAAATATTTTGTGTGATGAAGATAGAGCATAGCCAGACTATATGATTTTATAGGGATAGCTTTCTTTGGCCATTTTATTTTGAGAAGACATGATTACTTTGTTAGTATGCTTGAAGTATTATTATTTTTATGATAAACTTTTGTATTGAATCTTTCGGATCTGAACATTCATGCCACAATAAAGAAGGTTACATTGATAATTATGTTAGGAAGCATTCCACATCAAAAATTCTATTTTTATCATTTACCTACTCGAGGACGAGCAGGAATTAAGCTTGGGGATGCTTGATACGTCTCCAACGTATCTATAATTTTTGATTGTTCCATGCTATTATATTATCTCTTTTGGATGTTTAATGGGATTTAATATGCCATTTTATATTATTTTTGGGACTAACCTATTAACCGGAGGCCCAGTGCCAGTTTCTGTTTTTTTGCCTATTTTAGAGTTTCGTAGAAAAGGAATACCAAACGGAGTCCAAACGGAATGAAACCTTCGCGATGATCTTTCTTGGACCGAAAGCAAACCAGAAGACTTGGAGTTGAAGTCTGGAACGCCACGAGGCGGGAGGGCGCTCCCAGGGGGTAGGCGCGCCCCCACCCTCGTGGGCCCCTCGTAGCTCCACCGACGTACTTCTTTCGCCTATATATACTCTTATACCCTAGATCGATCGCAGAGAGCCACGAAACCACTTTTCCACCACTGCAACCTTATGTACCCGTGAGATCCCATCTTGGGGCCTTTTCCGACGATCTGCCGGAGGGGGAATCGATCATGGAGGGCTTCTACATCAACACCATTGCCTCTCTGATAAAGCGTGAGTAGTTTACCACAGACCTTCGGGTCCATAGTTATTACCTAGATGGCTTCTTCTCTCTCTTTGATTCTCAATACAAAGTTCTCCTCGATGTTCTTGGAGATCTATTCAATGTAATGCTCTTTTGCGGTGTGTTTGCCGAGATCCGATGAATTGTGGGTTTATGAACAAGATTATCTATGAATATTATTTGGTTCTTCTCTGAATTCTTATATGCATGATTTTATATATTTGCAAGTCTCTTCGAATTACCGGTTTAGTTTGGCCTACTAGATTGATCTTTCTTGCAATGGGAGAAGTGCTTAGCTTTGGGTTCAATCTTGCGGTGTCCTTTCCCAGTGACAGTAGAGGCAGCAAGGCACGTATTGTATTGTTGTCATCGAGGATAAAAATATGGGGTTTATATCATATTGCTTGAGTTTATCCCTCTAGATCATGTCATCTTTCTTAATGCATTACTCTGTTCTTATGAACTTAATACTCTAGATGCATGCTGGATAGCGGTCGATGTGTGGAGTAATAGTAGTAGATGCAGAATCGTTTCGATCTATTTTACACGGACGTGATGCCTATATTCATGATCAAGCTTTAGATTTCTTCATAACTATGCGCTTTTCTATCAATTGCTCAGTAGTAATTTGTTCACCCACCATAATACATGCTATCTTGAGAGAAGCCACTAGTGAAACCTATGGCCCCAGGGTCTCTTTCTTATTATATTGCATCTCTTTTATTTACATCGCATCTCGTTTACTATTTTGCAATCTTTAATTTCCAATCTATACAATAAAAATACCAAACATATTTACTTTACTATCTTTATTAGATCTCACTTTTGCGAGTCACCGTGAAGGGATTGACAACCCCTTTATCGCGTTGGTTGCAAGGTTCTTGATTGTTTGTGTAGGTACTAGGTGACTTGTGCATTGTCTCCTACTGGATTGATACCTTAGTTCTCAAAACCGAGGGAAATATTTACGCTACTTTGTTGCATCACCCTTTCCTCTTCAAGGGAAAACCAATGCATGCTCAAGGGTAGCACGCTGTCAGGGGTTACCCGGGCAGCGCAGACGATAAGGAGAGTGAGGAAATGGGGGCGACTAGGGTAGAGCCTCGCCGTCCAAGCACCCATGATCATCATGCTTTGTTGATGGAGCAATGAAACACCCGGTGATCCAGACAACACATGCTACTTGGAACTCCTTTACTCTCGACAGTGACCGACCCGTCCCACTCCCGCCTGAGGGCAACTCCAACGCACGGCCCCAAACGGACGTTCGTTTTGTCCGGATTTCGTCTGTTTGGGGCATAGAAATGGACACGTCCGTCCACTTGTAGTCGTGTGGCTGGTGGTGTGCCCAACTGGGTCGCCGCATCCCAAATTGTCCTCCTGAAGGACTAGCAAAATTCACCCAAATCTAACCCAAATAGACATGGCAAAGTAATTTAAAAATCTTAAATATTAACATAAAATGGGCCAAGTCTTGTCCAACACATCCTTAAAGAAACTAAAAATTAAAACTACATAAAAAACTAGAAGCCCGTCACCGGCGTGGACGCCGTCGCCTTCAGTTGCCGCCATCGTCGTCCTCCTCGTCGCGTGTGAGGTCGATGTAGGGCGGGGGCGTCCACAGGTGAGCCGGTGGTCCCTGCCAGGCGGGAGGCGCAACCACAGGCGGGTGCATTGGCGCGTGCACCTCCTCTTCCCGTGGCGGGGACAGTGACCAGGCCTCGCAGTGCACGGGCTCCAGCATGCATAGGGTCGTCTCCGTCCAGGACCACTTCTGGCCGACCAACGCAGGGTTCCATGGCGCAGGCTCCTCCTCTTGCTGTTGCACGTCCTCCATGGCCTCCTCCTTCACCACAACGTTGAACTCCGTGGTGGCAACGTCGCCGGCCGTGGAGAGGGCTATGATCTGTTCGAGGCCCTACCATTGGGCCTCATCGTGGGTGTGGAGGGAGTCCCCCCATGACCTGCCTCACCAGCTCCTCCTCCTCCTCGGCCGTCATCGGAGCTGGCGATGGCGGGGACGGCGTCGGCGTCATGCCACAAACCAACCTACGTCCGTGTGGCTGGGGAGGGCTAGCGGCACGCACAGCGTGGCGGGCTCGGAGCACGACCGACAAAGAACGGCTGTCGTTGCAGATCGTGCTCGTGTCCCATAGAGGTGAGTCTGGTGCGTACATCCAGTCCTTGACGAGATCTAGCAGCATGCGGGCGCGGCGGCGGGCGATCTCTTCACGCCAGGCGCGGCCGCTCACCGGGATCGGTGGGATAGGCACCCGATCGGCGGAAACATGTCGGTTATTGGGAAGGTGCACGTCGGCCCATAGCAACGGCGTGCCCGTCTCCTAGTAACATTTGCAAATCTCCGCCTTGACGTACGGCCTCAGGCGAGGTCCGGCCGCCGGCGGTGCGATGTGAAATGCGGGTGTCGGAGGTGCAGGTGGTGGAGCTGGAGGTGGAGGGGTGGAGCGGCGACGACGACGGCAGGAGGAAGAGCCAGCCTCGTGGTCGTTCCTGCCCTTGCGGCCGGAGATCCAGTGCCATCCCATGGTGGCCAATAGCAAGGTGGAGCTAGTTTGGATAAGCCGAGCGTGTCGGGCTTTGAGGAGGCACTCGTCACCGGAGTGGGGAAGTGGAAGGGTGGACTCCCACCGGCCCATGGCTTCAACATTAAAAAGAACGGTGACCGCTCGGCCTAGGTGGCTGCCAGGCCATGAGCAACCCGGCCAGGATGGCCCAACCCGACCCGTCCTGGCCCAAAAAAGCCCGATCTGACCCGACCATGCCCTTGGGCCGGGCCTGGGCCTAGATTTTGATCCCGATGGTCAGACCGGACCTGTCGTTTTTGCAGTTTAAGGTAAAGGCCTGGCCCAAGGCCCAACAGGCTTTTTGCATGATGGGTCAGGATTGGGCATGATATTTAGGCCCGGCAGCCGGGCCAGGCCAGGCTTGGGCCTAAGTTTTCTGCGTCGGGCTTTGGTAGGCCTGGCCCGAAGCCCGGCCCAGCCCGACGGATGGCTAAGTATAGTCTGGATCCAGTCCGCACTAAGGATGGCAATGGGTCGGGTTTGGATCGGGTTGAACAATATTAAATCCAAATCCATATCCATGAAGACAGTCTTTGCCCGCCCATGAAAAAAATCCATGGGTGAAAAATTGTGTCCATGTCCAAATTCGATGGATATCCATGTCCACTGGATATCCATTGGGTCCTCTCGAGACACATAAATAAAACTTAACACAATATTAACATAAACTCTTCCATTCTTCACCTCGTGGCAGGCTAGGCTTCACTTATGGTAAATCAACATCCAGTAACAACCTAAGATCATTTAGTATTTCTCTAACAGATGAGAATGACGAGTCATTTAAAAAGGAGATAAAAATAAGGAAAAGGGTGTTGGAGTATGTTACAGAGGGGATTGACTGTCAACTTATAAAAGTTACGATGGGGATTGTGTGATTTCTTATGCATGTTTCAGATAAAAAAAAGTGTAAAATTGTCGTGGGACATGTGAACGTGGGGCAGGGATGGCAGATTTTTTCCCATTAAGTCATACTATCAAGTCGGGTTTGGGTATATCCATGGGTACAAGATTATATCCATGCCCTACCCACGAACAATCGGGTCGGATTTGGGCGCCGCCCATGGACACAAAAATATATCCAAACCCTATCCATTCGGGACGGATAATGGATATCCATATCCATGGATAAAATTGCCAACCTTAGTCCGCACACACGTCGTCCTCTTAGAGGGCGTGCCTATTAACTTCTCTCTGTGTTCTGGATGCACTTGGACCCTAACATCTTTGCCGATGGCATGGATCTGGAAGTGAGATCTCTTGACACGGAGAAAATGAAGCATTCCTCCTGTATGGTTCCTCCTATGGCCACCACAAGCTATGATTCGGCTACAGTGGGAAAAAAGTAGCCGAAACAACTTCCCTGATTTCAGCAGAAAACACCAGAACGTTTATGACACGATCGTTCAATCATGGCGAAACTCAAACCTTTCCTCTCGTCCGTTTGTAACACGCACGAAGCTGGCCTTTACGCTGCATATGAATCCAGAAGCAACGGACCACCGTGGCGAGCTTCACGTAGAGAACAGTGTTTGCGCAGACCTGCCTCGTCCGATCTGAATATCTGATCTTACCGGTAGGGGACCTCGAGCGAGCCTGTGAATCCTGAGACTTGGGCACTCCTTCACACAAAAAGATTCTCTGGGGCTTTGTCCTGAATCTGGGAGTAGAGGTCTGAAGAACAAACTACTGGAGCTGCTTCAGATGCCAGAAGAACAACCCACTGGAGCACTACAGATCTGGTAATTAACAATAATAACACTCTGGACCGGTGTTAATTAATTGTTGAAATGCCAGGTGTGAATTGGCAGTGCATGGACTCACAAGCCAGATCTGAATGCAAACTGCCGGAGTGGTAGATTGCAGATGCTGCCTGCTTGATCTAGTGGATGCATTGCCTTCAAAAATAAATAAATTCCGTTTCAAAAAAAAATTAGTGGATGCTTGAGAGGCCGGCACTTCTTATCGCTTTCCGGTTAAAAATGATGAAAGAGCACACAGGGAAATGCATTTTGGCACTTAAAACCCGCATGATATGATACTGACCTCCACCTGACGAGGCGCCTTTGCAAGGACAAGTCGCCTATCAGGATACAAGTTTGATGTCAACTCTTCAGTTGGATAATGTTCGGCCGGCCACTACCAACCACAAGGTGCAACAAGCAATAAGAGGACAGCTTCAGTTACATATCAACTCTTACAGAAATGTTGACATTAAGCACAGAGAATGGCATTAAACACCAACAGGAGGCCCTTAAACAAAGACGGAGCACCAAAGCAAAAGGTGTTTACACCTATTTTACCAACTTGTCAGTTGGATGCCAAGAATTTGGTGCGGCTTACATTTGTCAGACAGGTCAATCAGATGATTCAATCTCACAAAATTATTAGTTAGAGCAACAAAGAGATTAGAGTGTCCGAGGTGGCAACAGTAAATGTGTTGAAATTATGGGTTCAGAAATATTACTTCTGACAAAAAATACATTACAGTTAACAAGCAAGAACATACAAAGGTGGCATCTGTCAAATATATTGAAATCTAGGAAAATTAAATGTTGCCTACTAAGCTGGCATAAGGAATATCTATACTCTGATCACTAAAGGTTTCTGGCAGCCCAGGAATGAAGCAAAGGATGATGCGTTGCTTTCGCTTGTTCCAACCTTTTTGCTTTCTATCATGATAAAGAAAACTATATTTTCTTTTGTGCGAGTAAAGAGATTCTTGAAAGGGGAATGTAAACCCCCCAAAAAAGTGTTCATCAAAGGAGAAGACTTTGAGAAAGGCAGCAGATGACTGGTGAACTAAAGGCAAAAGAAATATGCTCAGCTGGAACTTAAAATAAGTAAAGCCTCTGATAAAAGATTACATTCTCAATCATGAGAAGTTCATATGTCTGTAGATGTCCATCACTGCGAATCAGATGTGCAGATGGGGGAAATACTAGGAACCTACTGGCTACTACCCACTGGCATCAGTTCAGATTTTAGGAAGCAATCCACCATGGACCTCAATTTACAAATGTAAAACAAGACACTTGGCAATTGTTCTGCTTGTGAGTCAAGTACCTAACTCAATCCTCAAAACAAAACAAAAAGTACCTAACTCAGGACAGCCAGGACCATAAATGTACATCAGCAATTTCACTGATGTGCCTTTGGCCTAAAATTAGTAGATGTAAGCTCATTTGGAAACACAGAAGAAAGAACATGTGCAATATCTGAAAGTTGGCTGACTACAAGTATCATCAAAGGAAATAAGCCAAATCATAAGCAGATGTAGCTCATCAGGAAAATAATTGGTTAGATACGAGAAATAAGCCAAATCATAAGTAGATGCAGTGGGCTCTTGTAAATTACAGTCATGTGCAATTTATAAAAGTTACAAGTGATTTTTTTTAAAAGAAATCAATTCCTTCCAGTTATGCGTTAACAGTTGCTCGTAATAGCAATATGGGTTTTGCTCAGCCATATGAAGATTAGTGAATCAGAAAGGTATTCACAAAGGGGTATGCAACAATTCAGATAATGAACCGCATGAAAATTCAATAGATACTATGAGTTAGACCTTGTGTCCTTGTCCCAAACCCAGAAATAATCTCAAGACAGTGTCCTTGTCTTCCTAACTTATCCAGTGAGTGCCCGCCTACTCCTACCTCAGTTGTTTCTGTAGCAGCCCCAGAGAGTGTCCTTCCCTTTAATGAGCATCATAAGTGTCTCGTCTATGCATCACAGTTAGGCACAATCTCAAGACATTTGCAGTTTTGCACCATCCTCCAAACTGAAACAAGAACCCAGATCAAAGAGCTACTTAATGCTAACCAGTAACCACCGATAAGATATCACCATATTTGAGTTGTTGGTTTCATTTAGCCCTAAGCATTATCCCTATACAAAAGAAGATTCCTCACAGCACCCTTCTATGCGATGACATATAGTTTAAATTCTAAAATTACAATGTTCTTTCTCCTGCATGGTTCGGAAGAAAAAAAATACAATGTTCTACAGTTCATGAACAGTTTCAGATGATCTAATTAGTACTGAAGCAAAACTCAGGTAATATTGATCTTATCATCTACTGCAATAGAAAGAATGACAAGATTGGTACTAAGAAGTCAATGCTAACTTTACTTTGAGCATTCTTGTAAGTAAAGCTTCAGGAATATGAAGATAGCTTCAAACCGATACAAGAACAGAAGCAAAGCAGCATGCACCAGAAATCACATGATCCCTAAGCTATCACAAATTGGCGCAATACAGTAAGGTGGCATGACTACGAAAAACTTATCTCCCCATGAGATTAACCAATACCAATTAAAATCTGAATATGAAAATTAGACTAGAATAATTATAGGTAAGAAATTAATGGAGTGGTACTAAGAAGAGAAATATTAGCTAGTATCACATTACAGAGTCACATCACATGTTCAATTTATCCCCGGTGCCACCTCTCTTCATCCATGGAAGGCTCCCCGCTTCTGAACAATCATCTGAGCCGGCCGGTAACTTGCCCTTCAGATTAGACCACTGCCAAATCTTGGACATGGAGAAGCTCTCCCCTTTGTTCCGTGCGCAAATTTTCTTTCCCTCCATAATGTCGGCATTCACACAACTTAGACCCGGAGGTCTTGTTCTCATCGCACCATTTCTTGTTCGGCCCGGCTGGAGAGCCACCTGAAGCTCAGAAGTCCCAAGAACATACTGGTAGGTGCCCATAGAGAAGCATTTCCTTGCATCCAAACTGCTGCTGCTACTCTCTCCTTCCTCCCTCCTCAGCACAGCAGAATCGCCGTGTCCACCTTCAACAGCACCCTGGGTGCCGACATTCTTGAACTTGCCGAGCCTCACCGGGAACACTCTTTTCTCGGCCACCGGCGTCTGCAACCCCTCCGAGGACTTCTGCGCGGGCAATCCGAAACCATCCTCGCAGCACTCCGACAGCCGCCCTTCCTCCAAGCCCTCATCGAAATCGAACATCGGGTTATTCTCGGCTGTCAGCCCTGGGGCGAAGAGCACCCCGCGGCAGAGCGGGCACGTCGAGTTGGACAGCAGCCATGTGTCGATGCAGTTCAGGTGGAAGGCGTGCCCGCAGAGCGGCAGCAGCCGGAGCCTGTCCTCGGCGTCGAATTCGCACAGGCAGACGGCGCAGTCGAAGGGCTCCTTGTCGCCGCCGCCGCCGCCCACGACGATCTCCCGGTAGGAGAAGACGGGCAGCGCGTCGATGAAGGCCTGGTCCAGGCCGGAGTCGTGGAGGTGGAACAGCTGCTGCAGCTGGCGCTGCAGCGCCGCGTCGGCCTCCCCGGGCCCCTGCCCCGCCGCGGCCGCCGAGCCGCCTCGGCGGCGGTGCTGCTTCTTCATGAGCAGGCGCACGAGGAGGTGGAGCAGGCCGGAGATGAAGAACACCACCGCGAGGATGACGATGATGAAGAGCACCGCGGGGCTAATCTTGCCGCCACCCCCGCCGGAGGAGCCCTGCTGCGCCTGCGGCAGCGGCGCGGGCGGCGGCGGGGCGGCAGCGGAAGCGGGGTATGAGTACGGGAGCTCGTCCCTGGCGACGAAGGCGCCATGGAGGCGGCGCGGGTAACCGTACGCGGCCGCCGTCGCCGGCGCGGAGGATCCGGGCGAGGACGAGACCGCTTCAGCCATGTCTCCTACAGGCTCCGCCACCCCCGCATCTCATCTGATCCGACAGGCCAGAGATGCGATCTTTGGCGAGGAACCGGCAGCAATCCCGGCCGAAAAGGAGCGCAAAAGCGGTGGCGGGAGGGCACCTAAAAGCGGGCGGCTGGTGCGGCCCGGGGGGAAGCGTCCAAGGCGCTAGGGACCAAGAAACCCCCGGAGGCTTCCGCCGGTCGGAGGGCGGGCAGGTGGACACGCCGCGGATGGGGAGGAGGCGGAGGATTGTGGTGGAAATCGGTGGCTGTGTGGGGAGAAGGGGGAGGAGGAGTGGAGGGGAGTGGTGGGAGCGCACGAGCTGGGGCGGGGGAAAGGCGAAAGCGACGGCGGTGGCGAGCGGTGGCGTCGGCCCTGGGCTGGGATTGGGAGGGGCTCGGTGGAGTATATTTTTGTGGTGGTGCGGTCGCTTTCAGCCGCAACGATCGTTGGAAGTCGCGGTCGCCCCCGGTTGCGCTTGCGAGGACAGTAGAGGCGACGCGATGGGCCCGTGCCCTGCCGCCCAGTGCAGGTGGGGGCCGTGGCAGCTTGCTGCCCTGTCCGGTGTTTGTTTGAAATGGCTATGCCACTGCTGCTGCTCTTGGACTTGGCTCATCGGTAGACCCACACCAGACGGGCCCGGGCCGGTGTATCATGCTAGCACCGTGTAAATAGAAAGAAATCTCTACTATTAACTCAAAATCAGATCATATTTTACCAAAATCTCGCCTCAATCAGAACCTTCCTGTCTCCCCCCTACCCATACTCATATAGATCAAATCTTACCAAAATTTCACGTAACTCAAAACCTTCCCTTTTTTTCTCTCCCTACCCATACTCGAATAAAATCTAAAATTATCATAATCTAAAATATGATGGGTAAGATCTATGTCAGACCCCATTGGTACTGAACCACTAGACTGCATATGCCACCATTGCAGCGGAAAGACAATTAGTTGGTCGAATTAAGTACCTCAAGGAGAGAGTATGGAGTAAGGTGAAGGGCGGAAGGGGTGGATGGAAAAAAAATCTTATCTTATGGGGGCAAAGAGGTGCTCATCAAATCTGTCGCTCAAGCAATCCCCGTTTATTCGATGTCTTGTTTTAAACTTCCCCGAGGGTTGAGTCAGCACATCAATTCTATCATTCTGAAGTTCTGGTGGGGTAGTAGACGTGGAGAGAGGAAATCATGTTGGGTCTCGTGGGAAGTTATGACCAAGCCAAAATATGAAGGGGGTCTTGGTTTTCGAGATATTGAACTCTTCAATTTGGCCCTACTTGCTAGGCAAGCATGGTGAATTATGCAGTCCCCAAATACCCTTAGTGCAAGAATCTTGAAGGCTCGGTATTTCCAGAACACAGAGTTTCTTGCTGCTGAACTTGGAAGTAATCCATCTCAGATTTGGAGAGCTATAATGGAAGGTAAAGAAATTCTTACTCATGGGCTTATAAGGAGAATTGGTGACGGTACCTCGACCAACATGTGGTAGCAAAATTGGTTACCCAGGGAACATTCCATGCGTCCGCTGGCCTGTTTATCACCGAATAGACCGCAAATGGTCTCTGAACTCATGCTACCTAACATGGCCACATGAAACTGGGAGCTGATCAATAGTGTTTTCCTTCCTACTGATGCGGAGCTAATTCTGAATATACCAATTAGTACAAGGCAGTGTGAGGATTTTTGGGCCTGGGCACATGATAAAAAAAGGTGAATTTTTAGTGCGGTCTGCTTATAGAATGCTAGTGGCAACGATGATTCGACGTGAAGCATGGTTAGAAGGCAGATCGAGTTCTTCTGAAAATGCAAAGGAATGCACCAGCTGGTCAAAATTGTGGAAAACAGATGTCCCATCCAAGGTGACGGTGTTTTCGTGGAGACTTGCCCACTGCTCACTACCTACTGCCGATGTGAGACAGCACCGAAGCATGGCAACTTCTTCTACTTGTGCACTATGCGGTGCAGATGACTCGTGGATTGATAACCCACAAATATAGGGGATCGCAACAGTTTTCGAGGGTAGAGTATTCAACCCAAATTTATTGATTTGACACAAGGGGAGCCAAAGAATATTCTCAAGTATTAACAGTTGAGTTGTCAATTCAACCACACCTGAAAGACTTAATATCTGCAGCAAAGTATTTAGTAGCAAAGTAGTATGGAAGTAACGGTAACGGTGGCAAAAGTAACAGTAGTAGTTTTTGTAGCAATTGTAACAGTGGCAACGGAAAAGTAACTAAGCAAATATCAATATGTGAAAAGCTCATAGGCAATGGATCAAGGATGGATAATTATGTCGGATGCGATTCCTCATGCAACAGTTATAACATAGGGTGACAAAGAACTAGCTCCAGTTCATCAATGTAATGTAGGCATGTATTCTGAATATAGTCATACATGCTTATGGAAAAGAACTTGCATGACATCTTTTGTCCTACCCTCCCGTGGCAGCGGGGTCCTTACGGAAACTAAGGGATATTAAGGCATCCTTTTAATAGAGTACCGGAACAAAGCATTAACACATAGTGAATACATGAACTCCTCAAACTACGGTCATCACCGGTAAGTATCCCGATTATTGTCACTTTGGGGTTAACGGATCATAACACATAATAGGTGACTATAGACTTGCAAGATAGGATCAAGAACACTCATATATTGATGAAAACATAATAGGTTCAGATCTGAAATCATGGCACTCGGGCCCTAGTGACAAGCATTAAGCATAGCAAAGTCATAGCAACATCAATCTCAGAACATAATGGATACTAGGGATCAAACCCTAACAAAATTAACTCTATTACATGATAAATCTCATCCAACCCATCACCATCTAGCAAGCCTACGATGGAATTACTCACACACGGCGGTGAGCATCATGAAATTGGTGATGGAGGATGGTTGATGATGACGACGGTGATGAATCCCCCTCTCCGGAGCCCCGAACGGACTTCAGATCAGCCCTCCCGAGAGGTTTTAGGGCTTGGCGGCGGCTCCGTATCGTAAAACGCGATGATTTCTTCTCTCTCATTTTTTCTCTCCGAAAGCAAACATGTTTCATTCATAATAGGCTGAATCAGGAATGATGAACTAATCATGTTTACAAAAACAAGATAGGTCGATTTCATACCATCTTCTCTCATCTCATTCAGTCCATCATATATCGTCATTATTGCCTTTCACTCGCACGACCGAACGGTGTGGATAATAATAATAGTGCACGTGCATTGGACTAAGCTGGAATCTGCAAGCATTTTATATAAGGGAGCAGACAAGGTAATATGGGCTCTTGGTTAAATCAACAATAATGCATATCAGAGCCACTCAACATTTTCATCATGGTCTTCTCCTCTCGGCTCCCAAAGAATAAGAAAATAAATAAAACTATTTACACGAGAAAGTTCCCAACAAGCAAAAGAAGAACAAGAAATCTTTTTTGGTTTTCTTCTAATTACTACTACTACAGGCATGGAAAGTAAACTAGCTAAAAGCTACAACTAATTGTTTTGGTTTTTCTTAAGGTTTTTCAAACACGCAAGAAGAAGGCTTAGAAAAGAAAATAAAGTAGCATGGATAGTACAATGAAAAAGTATGAGCACCGACAACTAGAATGAGTGTGTGAACATGAATGTAATGTCAGTGAGCAATACGTACTCCCCCAAGATTAGGATTTTGGCCTAAGTTGGTCTATGCCCACGGATCGAAGCTACTCTCTCCGGTGTACCGAGGAGGGTTCTCAGGGTGCCACTGGTTGGCGATCTCCTCCGGATCCCACTGATAAACAGACTATCGATAAAGGTCAAGTGGTGGCTCAGGCTCAGGCTCTGGGACTTGTGTCAGCCTCCAGTATGCATAAATGGCCTCGGGTAAGATGAGGTACGTGCCTGAAAGTATGTTAAACAAAGAGGGTGCAGGCAAGGTAATAGTCTCACAATGAGTTTTATCAAATATCAAAATATACTCAAGCATCTTATTCTTATTTTTAACAATAAATTCATGTGCTACCATACTCTTATAATCTAGAAAAATAGGGGGCAGCAACTTTTCCTCTTTCTCATAATGCCTAATAGGTACCTCAAAGTGTTTAGCAAGGCATGAAGCAAAGATGCCTCCGAAGATGGAGCCCTTTGTACGGTTCAGACTTAATCGTTTAGCAACAATAGCGCCTAAGCTGGAAGTTGTATCACGAAACAAAGCATGGCGCAAAATGACAAGATCAGGAGCACTAAGATTTCCACTGTTCCCGCGACCAATTAAGAATCTACTAGCAAACATCGCAAAGTAACGTAGAATAGAAAAATGTATACTAGTAATTCTTGCATCGGAAACTTCCCTCGTTTCCCCTACAACAATTCTATCAATAAATCCATCCACATCACTATGATGTGGTTCCTCGAAGCTGCCCACAAAGGGTATCTTGCAGACCCGACAAAAATCATGGAGTGACATCTCCTTAACCTCATCATATAAGTGAAACTCCACTGAAGGTGGTGAATTCTTAGCATGGAAATAAAAAATTTGCACGAAAATATTAGTGAGTAGGAGATACTGTTCGCGTTGGTCGTGGAGGAAGTCGGTGAGGCCTGCATTCTCAACCAAGTAATAAAAGTCATTGTAAATTCTGGCGGCTCTCAAGAATGCATCATAAGGCCATTCACATGGCCGAACCTCCGCAGTGCGAGGAAGATTGTATTTGGGCTTTTTATTCTCCTCATTCTGCTTGTCCTTCGAGCTTCGTCTCGAAGAGCCCCTCAACAATCTCTTCATCATTTTCTTTCTCTAAAAAAATTCTAAAAAATTTTAGTGACTCAAAATAAAAGTGAATCAAACTCAACGAGATTGATAGCAACTACTCCCACGGGTGCCTGGAGGCTATATCATGCATTAAAACTACTTTAGACCATATAAATTTGACATGCAAGCTCAAGAACAGGGTCACCTTAGCAACAAAACTCTGCAATAAATAAATCACTAGAACAAAAACTAATTAGACCATTGGAGGAGTCACATACCGAAGAACAATCCCCCAAAACAGTTTTGTGAATGGAGCTTTGAGCAAAGAGATCGAAAATGGCAGCAAGATGAGCTAGAACACAGGTTTGAGCTATGGGAGGATTTTTTCTGGAGGAAGACGAAGTGAGTGGGTGCTGGAATAAGTGGAGGGGGTCCATGTGGGGCCCACGAGGCAGGGGCGTTCCCTGTGCCCTCGTGGCCAAATGGTGGGCCCCCCTGGTGTGTTCTCAGGGCCAGGAATTCTTAAATATTCTACAAAAAAATCATATTTCATTTTCAGGACATTTGAAGAACTTTTATTTTTTGGGTATTTTTATTGCAAGGATAATTCAGAAAACAATCAGAAAATACTATTTTTGCTTTATTTAATATAAATAAAAGAAAGTAAAAGGAGGGTACAGAGAGTTGTGCTTTCTAACTTCATCCATCTCGTGCTCATCAAAAGGAATCCACTAACAAGGTTGATCAAGTCTTGTTAACAAACTCTTTCTGAATAACATGAAATCGGAGAATTTTCGAATAACACTAGGTTACCTCAACGGGGATATGCATGTCCCCAACAATAAGAATATCATATTTCTTCTTGACAGTAGGAAGAGGGAGTTCAAAACCTCCAATAGTAATCGTTGAAATTTTTCCAACAGAATTGATACTGTGGACTTGAGGTTGTTTCCTCGGAAAGTTTACCGTATGCTCATTACCATTAACATGAAAAGTGACATTGCCTTTGTTGCAACCAATAACAGCCCTTGCAGTATTCAAAAAGGGTCTACCAAGGATAATCGCCATACTATCGTCCTCGGGAATATCAAGAATAACAAAGTTCGTTAAAATAGTAATGTTTGCAACCACAATAGGCACATCCTCGCAGATACCGACAGGTATGGCAGTTGATTTATCGGCCATTTGCAAAGATATTTCAGTAGGTGTCAACTTATTCAAATCAAGTCTACGATATAAAGAGAGAGGCATAACACTAACACCGGCTCCAATATCACATAAAGCAGTTTTAATATAATTTCTTTTAATGGAGCAAGGTATAGTAGGTACTCCGGGATCTCCAAGTTTCGTTGGTATTCCACCCTTAAAAGTATAAGTAGCAAGCATGGTGGAAATTTCAGCTTCCGGTATCTTTCTTTTATTAGTAATGATATCCTTCATATATTTAGCATAAGGATTTGTTTTGAGCACATCAGTTAATCGCATACGCAAAAAGATAGGCCTAATCATTTCAGCAAAGCGCTCAAAATCCTCATCATCCTTTTTCTTGGATGGTTTCGGAGGAAAAGGCATGGGTTTCTGAACCCAAGGTTCCCTTTCTTTTACTATGTTTCCTAGCAACAAAGTCTCTTTTATCATAACGTTGATTCTTTGATTGTGGGTTATCAAGATCAACAGCAGGTTCAACTTCTACATCTTTATCATTACTAGGTTGAGCATCATCATGAACATCATCATTAATATTTTCATTAGGTTCATGTTCATTACCAGATTGTGTTTCAGCATCAGACATAGATATATCATTTGGATTATCAGGTGGTTCAGCAATAGGTTCACTAGAAGTTTGCACAGTTCTATCATTTTTCTCCTTCTTCTTTTTAGAAGAACTAGGAACATCAATATTATTTCTTTGAGAATCTTGCTCGATTCTCTTAGGGTGGCCTTCAGGATACAAAGGTTCCTGAGTCATTCTACCAGTTCTAGTAGCCACTCTAACAGCATAATCATTTTTCTTACTATTCATTTCATCAAGCACTTCTTTTTGAGCCTTAAGTACTTGTTCTACTTGAGTGGTAACCATAGAAGCATGTTTGCTAACAAGTTTAAGTTCACCTTTAATATTAGCCATATAAACCCAAGCGTCTAATCATATAAGCATTTTCTTTTAGTTGTCTACCAAAATAAGCATTGAAGTCGTCTTGCTTAAACATAAAGTTATCAAACTCATCCAAGCACTGACTAGCAATTTTAGTAGGAGGGACTTCAACTTTATCATATCTATAGAGAGAATTTACCTTTACTACCCGTGTCGGGATATCGGGATCAGGAGGTTCTTCAATAAATAAAGAATTAAGATCATATGTTTCTTCAACAGGCGGTATATTAAGACCATGTATTTCTTCAATAGGAGGTAAATTCTTAACGTCTTCAGCTGTAATACCTTTTTCTTTCATAGATTTCTTTGCCTCTTGCATATCTTCGGGACTGAGAAATAGGACGCCTCTCTTCTTCGGAGTTGGTTTAGGAATAGACTCAGTAATTGGAGCAGGAGCTGGCTCAGGAGGTGCCCAATTATTTTCATTTGTCAACATATTATTCAATAGGATTTCAGCTTCATCCGGTGTTCTTTCCCTGAAAAGAGAACCAGCACAACTATCCAGGTAATCTCTGGAAGCATCGGTTAGTCCATTATAAAAGATATCAAGTATTTCAGGTTTCTTAAGAGGATGATCAGGCAAAGCATTAAGTAACTTGAGAAGCCTCCCACAAGCTTGTGGGAGACTCTCTTCTTTAATTTGCACGAAGTTGTATATTTCCCTCAAAGCAGCTTGTTTCTTATGAGCAGGGAAGTATTTAGCACAGAAGTAATAAATCATATCCTGGGGACTACGCACACAACCAAGATCAAGAGAATTAAACCATATCTTAGCATCACCCTTCAATGAGAACGGAAATATTTTGAGTATATAGAAGTAACGCGATCTCTCATCATTAGTAAACAAGGCAGCTATATCATTTAATTTAGTAAGATGTGCCACAACAGTTTCAGATTCATAGCCATAAAACGGATTAGATTCAACCAAAGTAATTATATCAGGATCAACAGAGAATTCATAATCCTTATCAGGAACACAAATAGGTGAAGTAGCAAAAGCGGGGTCAGGTCTCATTTTATCTCTAAGTGATTCTTTGTTCCATTTAATTAATAACCTCTTAAGCTCATATCTATCTTTGCAAGCTAAAATAGCGGCAGAAGATTCCATATCAAAAAGATGACCCTCAGGAATAACATGCATATTTTCATCATCACTATCATCATCGTATTCAGATTCAATAATTTCTTTTTCTCTAACCCTAGCAATTTGTTCATCAAGAAATTCACCAAGGGCCACAGTAGTATCAGGCATAGAAGCAGTTTCATCATAAGTATCATGCAGAGCAGAAGTGGCATCATCAATAACATGCGACATATCAGAACGAATAGCAGAAGCAGGTGTAGGTGTCGCAAACTTACTCATAACAGAAGGTGAATCAAGTGCAGAGCTTGATGGCAGTTCCTTACCTCCCCTCGTAGTTGAGGGATAGATCTTGGTTTTTGGATTTCTCAAGTTCTTCATAGTGTCTAGCAGATATAAATCCCAAGTGACTCAAAGAATAGAGCTATGCTCCCCGGCAATGGCGCCAAAAATTTGTCTTGATAACCCACAAGTATAGGGGATCGCAACAGCTTTCGAGGGTAGAGTATTCAACCCAAATTTATTGATTCGACACAAGGGGAGCCAAAGAATAATCTCAAGTATTAGCAGCTGAGTTGTCAATTCAACCCACCTAGAAACTTAGTATCTGCAGCAAAGTGTTTAGTAGCAAAGTAATATGATAGTGGTGGTAGCGGCAACAAAAGTAAAGACAACAAAAGTAATGTTTTTGGTATTTTGTAGTGATTGTAACAGTAGCAGCGGGAAAGTAAATAAGCGAGAACCAGTATATGGAAAACTCGTAGGCACCGGATCAGTGATGGATAATTATGCCGGATGCGGTTCATCATGTAACAGTCATAACATAGGGTGACACATAACTAGCTCCAATTCATCAATGTAATGTAGGCATGTATTCCGTATATAGTCATACGTGCTTATGGAAAAAAACTTGCATGACATCTTTTGTCCTATCCTCCCATGGCAGCGGGGTCCTATTGGAAACTAAGGGATATTAAGGCCTCCTTTTAATAGTGAACCGGAACAAAGCATTAGCACATAGTGAATACATGAACTCCTCAAACTATGGTCATCATCGGGAGTGGGTCCCGATTATTGTCACTTCGGGGTTGCCGGATCATAACACATAGTAGGTGACTATAGACTTGCAAGATAGGATCAAGAACTCACATATATTCATGAAAACATAATAGGTTCAGATCTGAAATCATGGCACTCGGGCCCTAGTGACAAGCATTAAGCATAGCAAAGTCATAGCAACATCAATCTCAGAACATAATGGATACTAGGGATCAAACCCTAACAAAACTAACTCGATTACATGATAAATCTCATCCAACCCATCACCGTCCAGCAAGCCTACGATGGAATTACTCACGCACGGCGGTGAGCATCATGAAATTGGTGATGGAGGAGGGTTGATGATGACGACGGCGACGAATCCCCCTCTCCGGAGCCCCGAACGGACTCCAGATCAGCCCTCTCGAGAGGTTTTAGGGCTTGGCGACGGCTCCGTATCGTAAAACGCGATGATTTTATTCTCTCTCATTTTTTTCTCTCTGAAAGCAAATGTATAGAGTTGGAGTTTGCGGTTGGAAGGGTTTACAAGGGGCCCACGAGGTAGGGGGCGCGCCCTGGGGGGCGCCCCACCCTCGTGAGAAGGGATGGGCCCCTGGTCTTCATATTTGGCGAGGATTTTTTTTATTTTTTTCTAAGATGTTCCGTGAAGTTTCAGGTCATTCCGAGAATATTTGTTTTCTGCACATAAAACAACACCATCGTAATTCTGCTGAAAACAGCGTCAATCCGGGTTAGTTCCATTCAAATCATACAAGTTAGAGTCCAAAACAAGGGCAAAAAGTGTTTGGAAAAGTAGATACGACGGAGACGTATGATGGTCCTCTTCTTTTTTTATGGCCTTTCTCTCTTTTTTCTTCTTTTTTTCGAAGAACTTTCCTCACATGGGACAATTCTCTAATAATGGAAATCATCACACTTTTATTTACTTTACAACTCAAGAATTACAACTCGATACTTAGAACAAAATTTGAATCTATGTGAATGCCTCTGGCGGTGTACCGGGATATGCAATGAATCAAGAGTGACATGTATGAAAGAATTATGAAGGTGGCTTTGCCAGAAATACGATGTCAACTACATGATCATGCAAGGCAATATGACAATGATGAAGCGTGTCATAATAAACGGAACGGTGGAAACTTGCATGGCAATATATCTCGAAATGGCTATGGAAATGCCATAATCGGTAGGTATGGTGGCTATTTTGTGGAAGATATAAGGAGGCTTATGTGTAATAGAGCGTATCATATCACGGGGTTTGGATGCACCGGCGAAGTTTGCACCAACTCTCAAGGTGAGAATGGGCAATCCACGATACCAAAGAGGCTAGCAATGATGGAAGGGTGAGAGTGCGTATAATCCATGGACTCAACATTAGTCATAAAGAACTCATATACTTATTGCAAAAATCTACAAGTCATCAAAACCAAGCACTACGCGCATGCTCCTAGGGGGATAGATTGGTAAGAAAAGACCATCGCTCGTCCCCGACCGCCACTCGTAAGGAAAGCAATCAAAGAACAGCCCATGCTTCAAATTTGTCACACAAATTTTACCATATGTGCATGCTACAGGACTTGCCAACTTCAACACAAGTATTTCTCAATTCCATAATTACTCAACTAGCACAACTCTAATATTACCACCTTTATATCTCAAAACAACTACCAAGTATCAAACTTCTATAACATTTAATGCACTCTATATGAAAGTTTTTATTATACCCATCTTGGATGCCTATCATATTAGGACTAATTTCATAACCAAAGCAAATTACCATGCTGTTCTAAAAGGCTCTCAAAATAATTTAAGTGAAGCATGAGAGACCAATAATTTCTATAAAATAAAACCACCACCGTGCTGTAAAAAGATATAAGTGAAGCACTAGAGCAAAATTATCTACCTCAAAAGATATAAGTGAAGCACATAGAGTATTCTAATAAATTCCGATTCATGTGTGTCTCTCCCAAAAGGTGTGTGATAACCCACAAGTATAAGGGATCGCAACAGTTTTGAGGGTAAAGTATTCAACCTAAATTTATTGATTCGACACAAGGGGAGCCAAAGAATACTCTCAAGTATTAGCAGCTGAGTTGTCAATTCAACCACACCTGGAAACTTAATATTTGCAGCAAAGTATTTAGTACCAAAGTAATATGATAGTAGTGGTAACCGTAGCAAAAGGTAACAGTAGTAAAAGTAATGTTTTGGTATTTTGTAGTGATGATAGCAATAGCAACGGGAAAGTAAATAAGCGAAGAACAATATATGGAAAAGCTCGTAGGCAATGGATCTGGGAGAATTATGCCGGATGCGGTTCATCATGTAACAGTCATAACCTAGGGTGACACAGAACTAGCTCCAGTTCATTGATATAATGTAGGCATGTATTCTGAATATAGTCATACGTGCTTATGGAAAAGAACTTGCACATGACATCTTTTGTCCTACCCTCCCGTGGCAGCGGGGTCCTTACGGAAACTAAGGGATATTAAGGCATCCTTTTAATAGAGTACCGTGAACAAAGCATTAACACATAGTGAATACATGAACTCCTCAAACTACGGTCATCACCGGTAAGTATCCCGATTATTGTCACTTTGGGGTTAACGGATCATAACACATAATAGGTGACTATAGACTTGCAAGATAGGATCAAGAACACTCATATATTGATGAAAACATAATAGGTTCAGATCTGAAATCATGGGACTCGGGCCCTAGTGACAAGCATTAAGCATAGCAAAGTCATAGCAACATCAATCTCAGAACATAGTGGATACTAGGGATCAAACCCTAACAAAACTAACTCGATTACATGATAGATCCCATCCAACCCATCACCGTCCAGCAAGCCTACGATGGAATTACTCACGCATGACGGTGAGCATCATGAAATTGGTGATGGAGGATGGTTGATGATGACGACGGCGATGGATTCCCCTCTCCGGAGCCCTGAACAGACTCCAGATCAGCCCTCCCGAGAGGTTTTCGGGCTTAGCGGCGGCTCTGTATCGTAAAACGCGATGAATTCTTCTCCCTGATTTTTTTCTCCCCAAAACACAATATATGGAGTTGGAGTTGGAGTCGGAGAGGCACCAGGGGGCCCACGAGGTAGGGGGCGCGCCCTAGGGGGCAGGCGCGCCCCCCACCCTTGTGGAGAGGTGGTGGGCCCCCTGGCCTTCATCTTTTGCAGGTATTTTTTATATTTTCCAAAAAGTTGCTCCGTGAAGTTTCAGGTCATTCCGAGAATGTTTGTTTCTGCACATAAATAATACCATGGTAATTCTGCTGAAAACTGCGTCAGTTCAGGTTAGTTCCATTCAAATCATGCAAGTTAGAGTCCAAAATAAGGGCAAAAGTGTTTGGAAAAGTAGATACGTTGGAGACGTATCAACTCGCCCAAGCTTAAACCTTTGCTTGTCCTCAAGCAATTCAGTTGACAAACTGAAAGTGATAAAGAAAAACTTTCACAAACTCTGTTTGCTCTTGTTGTTGTAAATATGTAAAGCCAGCATTCAAGTTTTCAGCAAAGATTATAACTAACCACATTCGGAATAACGCTTAGGTCTCAAGTTTACTCATATCAATAGCATAATCAACCAGCGAGCAATAATAATAAATCTTGGATGACAACACTTTCTCAAAATAATCATAATATGATATAACAAGATGGTATCTCGCTAGCCCTTTCTGAGACCGCAAAACATAAATGCAGAGCACCTTTAAAGACCAAGGACTGACTAGACATTGTAATTCATGGTAAAAGAGATCCAGTTAAGTCATACTCAATGTAAACTAATAGTAATGAATGCAAATGACAACGGTGCTCTCCAACTGGTGCTTTTTAATAAGAGGATGATGACTCAGCATAAAAGTAAATAGATAGGCCCTTCGTAGAGGGAAGCAGGGATTTGTAGAGGTGCCAGAGCTCGGTTTTGAAACATAGGTGAATAATATTTTGAGCGGTATACTTTCATTGTCAACATAACAACCAAGAGATGGCGATATCTTCCAAGCTACACACATTATAGGTGGTTCCCAAACAGAATGGTGAAGTTTATACTCCCCCTTCCACCAACAAGCATCAATCCATGGCTTGCTCAAAACAACGAGTGCCTCCAACTAATAACAATCATGGGGGAGTTTTGTTTGCAATTATTTTGATTTAGTTTGCATAAAGCATGGGACTAGGCATCCCGGTGAACAGCCATTTATCTCATGAGTGAGGAACGGAGTCCACTCCTCTTGAGAATAACCCGCCTAACATGGAAGATACAGATAGCCCTAGTTGATACATGAGCTATTCGAGCATACAAAACAGGATATTTATTTGAAGGTTTAGAGTTTGGCACATACAAATTTACTTGGGACGGCAGGTAGATACCATATATAGGTAGGTATAGTGGACTCATATGGAATAACTTTGGGGTTTAAGGGATTGGATGCACAAGCAGTATTCCCGATTAGTACAGGTGAAGGCAATCAAAAGACTGGGAAGCGACCAGCTAGAGAGCGACAACAGTCATGAACATGCATTAAAATTAATCAACACCGAATGTAAGCATGGGTAGGATATAATCCACCATGAACATAAATATCGTGAAGGCTATGTTGATTTTGTTTCAACTACATGCGTGAACATGCGCCAAGTCAAGTCACTTAAATCATTCAGAGGAGAATACCACCTATCATACCACATCATAACCATTCCAATAGCATGTTGGCACGCAAGGTAAACCATTATAACTCATAGCTAATCAAGCATGGCACAAGAAACTATGATCTCCAGTTGTCATTGCAAACATGTTTATTCATAATAGGCTGAATCAGGAACGATGAACTAATCATATTTACAAAACAAAAGAGGTCGAGTTCGTACCAGCTTTTCTTATCTTAGTCAGTCCATCATATATCGTCATAATTGCCTTTCACTTGCATAACCGAACGATGTGGATAATAATAATAGTGCACGTGCATTGGACTAAGCTGGAATCTGCAAGCATTCAATAAACAGGAGAAGACAGGGCAATATGGGCTCTTTTGTCAAATCAACAAGTATGCATATAAGAGCCACCTCAACAATTTAATTATGGTCTTCTGCTATTGACCCCCAAAGAAAAGAAAAGAAATAATACTATTTACACGGGAAAGCTCCCGACAAGCAAAAGAAGAACATGAAATATTTTTGGGTTTTCCTTTTTAATTACTACTACAAGCATGGAAATTAAACTAACTAAAAGCTACAACTATTTTTTTGTTTTTTCTTAAGGTTTATTAAACACACAAGAAGAAAGCATAAAAAGGAAAATAAACTAGCATGGATGGTACAATGAAAAAGTATGAGCACCGACATCTAGCAATGAGTGTGTGAACATAAATGTAATGTCGATGGAAATACGTACTCCCCCAAGCTTAGGCTTTTGGCCTAAGTTGGTCTATGGCCACGGCTGGCCTGGCGGATATCCATAATAATAGTTGGGGTCATACTGAGATGAAGAAGAGGAAGACTTCGATTGCCACTGGCTGACAATCATCTCCGGATCCCACTGATAATTAGACTGTCGTGGAGGATCAACTTGTGGTTCCGGCTCTGGATCCATGGCTGGTGCAGGGTTCCGATAGGCGTGAATAGCCTTTAACGGAACAAGGTACTGGCCTACAGATAAATCAAACAAAGAAGGAGCAGGCAGGGTAATAGTCTCAGGATGATGTTTATTAAAGAACAATTGGCATTTAAGCTCTCCTTCCCTATTCTTAACAATAAAATCATGTGCCACCGTACCTTTATAATCTAGATAAACACGAGGCAGCACCTTTTCTTCCTTCTCATAATGCCTAATAGGTATGTTAAAATGTGCAGCTAGGCGTGAAGCATAGATGCCTCCAAAGATGGGGCCCTTGGTACGGTTCAGACTTAACCGTTTGGCAATAATACCGCCCATACTAACAGAGTTATCACCGTATAAACCGTGGAGCAAAATAATAATATCAGGGATACTAAGGTTTCCACAGTTTTCGTGACCAATTAAACAACGACTAGCAAATAATGCAAAATAACGTAAAACAAGGAAATGTATGCTAGTGATTCCTGCATCGGAAACCTTCCTTGTTTCCCCTACGGTGATAGTATCAATAAACCCTTCCACATCATCACGATGTGGTTCTTCTGTCTTGCCCTCAAAAGGGACTAAACAAACCCGACAAAAATCATAAAGTGACATCCCCTTATGGTCATCATATAAATGAAACTCCACCATAGGTGGTCAGCTCCTAGAATGGAAATGAAAGTTTTGCACAAAGGTATTTGTGAGTAAGAGATACTGATCGCATCGGTCGTGGAGGAAAGCGGTGAGGCCTGCATTCTTAGCCAATTCATGAAAATCTTCATAAATACCGGCAGCTCTCAAGAAATCATCGGAAGGCCATTCACACGCCCAAACCTCCGTGGTGCGAGGCAGATTATACTTAGGCTTTGGTGCCTTTTCCTTCTAGCTTTGGCTCGATGAGCCCCTTAAAAGTCTCCTCATCATTTTCTAAAAAATTCTGAAATTTTTAGTAGCTTCAAAATAAAAGTAAACCAAACTCAATAATATTGATAGCAACTACTCCTACAAGTGCCTAGGGCCTATATCATGCATCAAAACTACTTTTGACCATATAAATTTGACATGCAAGCTCAAGAACAGGGTCACCTAAGCAGCAAAAATTTGCAATGAATAAAGCACTAGAACAAAAACTAATTGGACTAATGGAGGAGTCACATACCAAGGAACAATCTCCCCAAGCAATTTTGTGAGAGGTGCTTTGAGCATGGAGATCGAAAATGGCAGCAAAACGAGCTTGGACTCGGGTTTGAGCTGGATATTTGTGTTTGGGGGGGGGGGGGAAGGAGTGTGTGGGTGAAAGGATAAGTGGAGGAGGGCCACCGTGGGCCCACGAGGCAGGGGGCACGCCTAGGGGGTAGGGCGCGCCCTCCACCCTCGTGGGCAGGTGGTTGACCCCCCTTGCTGTGTTCTCAATGCCAATTATTCTCAAATATTCTAGAAAAAATCATATTTAAATTTCAGGGCATTTGGAGAACTTTTATTTTCGGGGTATTTTTATATTGCACGGATAATCAGATAACAGACAGAAAAATATTTATTTTTATTTTATTTAATATAAATAACAGAAGGTAAAAGTGGGGTACAGAAGGTTGTGCTCTCTAATTTCATCCATCTCATGATCATCAAAAGGAATCCACTAACAAGGTTGATCAAGTCTTGTTAACGAACTCATTCCGAATAACATGGAACCGGAGAAATTTCGAATAACACTATGTTACCTCAACGGGGATATGCACATCCCCAATAATAAGAATATCATATTTCTTCTTGACAGTAGGAAGAGGAAATTCAAAACCTCCAAATATAATCGATGGAATTTTTCCAATAGAGTTGATACTATGAACTTGAGGTTGTTTCCTCGGAAAGTGTACCGTATGCTCATTACCACTAACATGAAAAGTGATATTGCCTTTAGTGCAATCAACGACAGGCCCTGCAGTATTCAAAAAGGGTCTTCCAAGAATAATAGACATACTATCGTCCTCGGGAATATCAAGAATAACAAAGTCCGTTAAAATAGTAACGTTTGCAACTACAACGGGCACATCCTCACAAATACCAACAGGTATAGCAGTTGATTTATCAGCCATTTGTAAAGATATTTCAGTAGGTGTCAAGTTATTCAAATCAAGTCTACGATATAAAGAGAGAGGCATAACACTAACACCAGCTCCAAGATCACATAAAGCAGTTTTAACATAGTTTCTTTTAATGGAGCATGGTATAGTCGGTACTCCTAGATCTCCAAGTTTCTTTGGTATTCCACCCTTAAAAGTATAATTAGCAAGCATGGTGGAAATTTTAGCTTCCGGTATCTTTCTTTTATTTGTGACAATTTATTTCATATACTTAGCATAAGGATTCATTTTGAGCATATCAGTTAATCGCATACGCAAAAAGATAGGTCTAGTCATTTCAGCAAAGCACTCAAATCCTCACCATCCTTTTTCTTGGATGGTTTGGGAGGAAAAGGCATGGGTTTCTGAACCCAAGGCTCTCTTTCTTTACCATGTTTCCTAGCAACAAAATATTTCTTATCATAATGTTGATTCTTTGATTGTGGGTTATCAAGATCAACAGCAGGTTCAATTTCAACATCATTATCATTACTAGGTTGAGCATCATCATGAACATTATCAGTAACATTATTACTAGTTTCAAATTAATTACCAGATTGTGTTTCAGCATCAGAAATAGAAATATCATTTGGATTCTCAGGTGTTTCAGTAATAGGTTCACTAGAAGCATGCGAAGTCCTATCATTTTTCTTTTTCTTCCTTTTAGAAGGACTAGGTGCATCTACATTATTTCTCTGAGGATCTTGCTCAATTCTCTTAGGGTGGCCTTTAGGATACAAAGGTTCCTGAGTCATTCTACCAGTTCTAGGAGCCACTCTAACAGCATAATCATTATTCTTACTATTCAATTCATTGAGCAAATCATTTTGAGCTTTAAGTACTTGTTCTACTTGAGTGGTAACCATAGAAGCATGTTTACTAATAAGTTTAAGTTCACCTTTGACATTAGCCATATAATCACCCAAGTGTTCAAGCATATTTGAATTGTATTTCAATTGTCTACCAAAATAAGCATTAAAGTCTTCTTGCTTAGCCATAAATTTATCAAACTCATCTAAGCATGGGCTAGCAAACTTAGTAAATGGGATTTTAGCTTTATCATACCTATAGAGAGAATTTACCTTTACTACCTGTGTCGGGTTATCAAGACCATGATTTTCTTCATTAGGTAAGGGATTAAGATCATATGTTTCTTCAACAGGCGGTAAATTAAGACCATGTATTTCTTCAATAGGAGGTAAATTCTTAACATCTTCAGCTTTAATACCTTTTTATTTCATAGATTTCTTTGCCTCTTGCATATCTTCAGGACTGAGAAATAGAATACCCCTCTTCTTCGGAGTTGGTTTAGGAATAGGCTCAGGAATTGGCTCCGGAGGTGTCCAATTATTTTCATTTGTCAACATATTATTCAATAGAATTTCAGTGTCATCCGGTGTTCTTTCCCTGAAAACAGAACCAGCACAACTATCCAGGTAATCTCTGGAAGCATCGGTTAGTCCATTATAAAAGATATCAAGTATTCCATTTTTCTTAAGAGGATGATCAGGCAAAGCATTAAGTAATTGGAGAAGCCTCCCCCAAGCTTGTGGGAGACTCTCTTCTTCAATTTGCACAAAATTATATATATCCCTTAAAGCAGCTTGTTTCTTATGAGCAGGGAAATATTTAGCAGAGAAGTAGTAAATCATATCCTGGGGACTACTCACACAACCATGATCAAGAGAATTAAACCATGTCTTAGCATCACCCTTTAATGAGAACAGGAATATTTTAAGGATATAAAAGTAACGAGTTCTCTCATCTTTAGTGAACAGGGTGGCTATATCATTTAATTTAGTAAGATGTGCCACAACAGTTTCAGATTCATAGCCATGAAAAGGATCAGACTCAACCAAAGTAATTATATCAGGATCAATAGAGAATTCATAATCCTTATCAGTAACACATATATGTGAAGTAGCAAAAGCAGGGTCAAGTTTCATTCTAGCATTTAGAGATTGCTTATTCCATTTAGCTAATAACCTCTTAAGTTCGTTTCTATCTTTGCAAGCTAAAATAGCTAAAGAAGCTTCTTGATCAAAAACATAACCCTCAGGAATAACAAGTGATTCTTCATCATCACTTTCATCAGTATTATCAGATTCAATATTTTCAATCTCTCTAGCCCTAGCAATTTGTTCATCAAGAAAATCACTAAGTGACACAGTAATATCATGCATAGAGGTAGTTTCATCATAAGTATCATGCATAGCAGAAGTGGCATTATCAATAACATGCGACATATCAGAACGTATACCAGAAGCAGCTGTAGGCATCGGAAGCTTACTCAAAATAGAAGGTGAATCAAGTGCAGAGCTAGATGGTAGTTCCTTACCTCCCCTCGTAGTTGAGGGATAAATCTTGGTTCTTGGATCTTTCAAGTTCTTCATAATGATAAGCAGATATAAATCCCAAGTGGCTCAAAGAATAGACTTATGCTCCCCGGCAACGGCGCCAGAAAATAGTCTTGATAACCCACAAGTATAGGGGATCGCAACCGTTTTCGAGGGTAAAGTATTCAGCCAAAATTTATTGATTCAACACAAGGGGAGCCAAAGAATACTCTCAAGTATTAGCAGCTGAGTTGTCAATTCAACCACACCTGGAAACTTAATATCTGCAGCAAAGTATTTAGTAGCAAAGTAATATTATAGTAGTGGTAACTGTAGCAAAAGGTAACAGTGGTAAAAGTAATGTTTTTGGTATTTTGTAGTGATGATAGCAATAGCAACGGGAAAGTAAATAAGCGAAGAACAATATATGGAAAGCTCGTAGGCAATGGATCGATGATGGAGAATTATACCGGATGCGGTTCATCATGTAACAGTCATAACCTAGGGTGACACAGAACTAGCTACAGTTTGATATAATGTAGGCATGTATTCCGAATATACTCATACGTGCTTATGGAAAAGAACTTGCATGACATCTTTTGTCCTACCCTCCCGTGGCAGCGGGGTCCTTATGGAAACTAAGGGATATTAAGGCCTCCTTTTAATAGAGTACCGGAACAAAGCATTAACACATAGTGAATAATGAACTCCTCAAACTACGGTCATCACCGGTATGTATCCTGATTATTGTCACTCCGGGGTTAACGGGTCATAACACATAATAGGTGACTATAGACTTGCAAGATAGGATCAAGAACACTCATATATTGATGAAAACATAATAGGTTCAGATCTGAAATCATGGCACTCGGGCCCTAGTGACAAGCATTAAGCATAGCAAAGTCATAGCAACATCAATCTCAGAACATAGTGGATACTAGGGATCAAACCCTAACAAAACTAACTCGATTACATGATAGATCCGATCCAACCCATCACTATCTAGCAAGCCTACGATGGAATTACTCACGCATGACGGTGAGCATCGTGAAATTGGTGGTGGAGGATGGTTGATGATGACGACGGCGACGGATTCCCCTCTCCGGAGCCCCGAACGGACTCCAAATCAGCCCTCCCGAGAGGTTTTAGGGCTTGGCGGCGGCTCCGTATCGTAAAACGCGATGAATTCTTCTCCCTGATTTTTTCTCCCCGAAACACAATATATGGAGTTGGAGTCGCAGAGGCACCATGGGGCCCACAAGGTAGGGGGCGCGCCCTAGGGGGGCAGGCGCGCCCCCACCCTCGTGGAGAGGTGGTGGGCCCCCTGGCCTTCATCTTTTGCAGGTATTTTTTATATTTTCCAAAAAGTTGCTTCGTGAAGTTTCAGGTCATTCCGAGAACATTTGTTTCTGCACATAAATAACACCATGGTAATTCTGTTGAAAACAGCGTCAGTCCGGGTTAGTTCCATTCAAATCATGCAAGTTAGAGTCCAAAACAAGGACAAAAGTGTTTGGAAAAGTAGATACGTCAGAGACGTATCAGTGTGTCCAGCAAGGATGATTGTGGCAAACTAAAAAGCAAAGACTCAAATCATACAAGACGCTCCAAGCAAAACACATATCGTGTGGTGAATAAAAGTATAGCCTCAAGTAAAGTTACCGATAGATAAAGACGAAAGAGGGGATGCCTTCCGGGGCATCCCCAAGCTTAGGCTTTTGGTTGTCCTTGAATTTTACCTTGGGGTACCTTGGTAACCCCCAAGCTTAGGCTCTTGCCACTCCTTGTTCCGAAATCCATCAAATCTTTACCCAAAAACTTGAAAACTTCACAACACAAAACTCAACAGAAAATCTCATGAGCTCCGTTAGTATAAGAAAACAAACCACCACTTTAAGGTATTGTAATAAACTCATTCTTTATTTATATTGGTGTTAAACCTACTGTATTCCAACTTCTCTATGGTTCATACCCCCCGATACTAGCTATAGATTCATCAAAATAAGCAAACAACACACGAAAAACGGAATCTGTCAAAAACAAAATAGTGTGTAGCCTCTACTCCTAATGGAGCAGTTGGTGAATCGTCTCCATGGTTTATTTTCGCTGGGTTTTTTTCGTCTCTCCTCCCATCACCCCCTCCCACCCTGGTCTATCGGTTTATTTTTCTCTCCACTCTTTATTACAACCAGAACTGTCCTAATGTATAACAAATCACGGATCTAACTTCCTTAAATTATGCAAATCAATCGATTCGATTTTTAGGAAACAAATAATATATTTTTATCTAACTTTCCTAACTTATCTAAATCAATCGATTTCTCTCATTAGTGAAATTTGTTTTAGGAAACAAATAACAGACACATCACAAACTTTCCTCCCAATAAATAGTTTCTTAACATTTGCAAACTTTCCTAATCAGACACATCACAAACGGGCAGGTACTGATATCACGTTACCAAACAATAAAACCCCATTTGCATAGAAATCAGTTCAAAATCCTAACTTTCCTAAATTTTTACCTTTCCTTGATAACAATCAATATTTCCTATGTTTTCCACCTATAGAAGGAAATCATCCCTCCATCGATATTAGCATTTTTTTGGAATGAGATCTCCAGGTTATGATTTTTTGCGATTCTTTCTAATTTTGACCTCTCCTTTCGCTCCGGCTCCTTCTCGCATAAACACCTCCACCACAGCCAGCTGACGCCACCCCAGACCTCCTGCCTCTCCACACCTTCTCCGCCACCTCCTCCTCGTACTCCATTGACAATCCCTCCGCCATGTTTGTCCATGGCGGTGTCGAGGACATGGCGCAGCAGCGTACCAGCGGTAGAAGCAGCGCATAGCAGCAGGAAGCAGCACGCAGCAGGCAAGGCAAGCGGCCGGCATGGCTGAGGGGGCGACCGACGGAAGATGGTCGTGATAGGAGGGGGCGCGAGGTAGGGGCGTGACTGCGGGGCGAGCGAAGGGATAGGCGGCAACAGATAGGGCGAGCGCAACTAGCGAGAGTGTGGCGCGTGGCTAGGGTGTGCGTCGCGCGGGTCACAGTGGTACGGTGGCTGCGGCGAGCATGACGGCAGTGGCGGGCGCGATCGACGCGGTGTGGCACAGGCGTGGGCATGGAGAGGGAGTGGCCCCGCGGGTGCGGAAGAAGAGCAGCAGGCTCGGGCATGGGCGCGCATAGGAGCGGGCATGTGCCACGGGGTCAATCCGAGGAGCTCGGTGGCTACCCCTGCAATGGCCATGGCGGACGGTGGTTCTCGGCCACGGCAAAATACCTAACGAGAGCAAACGAGAGGGGAAACAAGGGAAAGGCAAGAGGAGATCACGGCGGTGTCAATGGCGCCCTAGGGGAAGACAGGGGAGCTCGGGGTGGTGCAGATCGAACGACAATGTTACGGTGGCCGAAGGTTGAGGAAGACGGCAGCAACGTCGATGCTGGGGTGCTGGACTTGATCTCGTTGGTGCAGACGAAGTAGCGGAGGAGTTCGGAGCTCCTCGACAAGCTCCTAGCCTGCAGGGAGAGCAGTGGCTATGTGGACGGGGTTGGTCATGGTGGCCGTGGCGTCTGACTTTGTCCAGATCGACGGGATCAAGCGAGCGAGGAGGAGAAGTGGATCTGGAAGGGGGCATCGAGGAGTGAGGCCACGGGGGGGGGGGGGGGAGGAGGGGGGGGGGGGTGGCTGCGAAGGGGGGGGGGTGGAGGGGGAGGGGGGGGGGGGGGGGGGGGGGGGGGGGGGGCAGGAGAGGCAGGGCGTCACCCTTATCCATTCCCCTTCGATGCCGGCGAGGTGGTCGGGCGGGAGCTCGGCTCTGTAGCGACACAGCTCGGGGAAATATAAGTTGTGGTGGCAAATATAATACGCATAATCCATATTGTTATGCACTAGCGTGTGTGCGTGTGAAATAGATGGATTATGATCCCGTACCCAATAAGATGGATATGTGTGTGTGTTAGAGAGAGAGAGGGAGAGGGGGAGAGAGAGTGAGGAAGAAGGAGGGAGAGAGTTTGTGTGTGAGAATTGAGAATTTGATGGTAAAAAATGTCGCCAATGTCACTTCATATTTATGAGAATATTAAATGTAATATTAACATAACTAATATTGAACTCTTAAAGTTAATGTGGCCCCGTTGCAACGCACGGGTGTTCTTCTAGTAATATGTAGGTTTCGGATACTTCTGTAACTCCAAAAATTCTGAGAAATTAGGACATCCTAAATAATTTGTATATTGATCTACTGCAGTTGGAATCAGTATTTTATCGCTCTTTGGTTAAAAATGAAAATTATTCTCATGAGCGCATACTTTCTATTTTTTCAGCAAGATCAAATAACAGTCATCCAAGAAGATCCTAAAGGCTTTACTTGGCACAAACACTAATTAAAACATAAAAAACACAATCATAACAGAGGATAGATGATTTATTTATTACTAAATAGGAACAAAAAACAAAGAACAAAAATAAAATTGGGTTGCCTCCCAACAAGCACTATCGTTTAACGCCCCTAGCTAGGCATAAAAGCAAGAATAGATCTAGGTATTATCATCTTTGGTGTGCAATCCATATGTGGCTCTATGGTAAACTACTCACACATCATCCGAGAGGCTATGGTGTTGATGTAGAAGCCCTTCGTGATTGAATCCCCCTCCGGCAGATCGCTAGAAAAGGTCCCCAGATGGGATCTCACGAGTACAGAAGGTTACAACAGTGGAAAAGTGGTTTCATGGCTCCCCTGGATGTTTTCAGGGTATCAGAGTATATATAGGCGAAAGAAGTAGGTCAGTGGAGCTGCGAGGGGCCCCCGCGGGTGGGGGCGCACCTGCCCCCTGGGCGCACCGCCCTACCTCGTGGCCGCCTCGTTGCTTCTTGACGTCCACTCCAAGTCTCCTGGATTGCGTTTGTTCCAAAAAAGATCCTCGCGGAGGTTTCATTCCATTTGGATTCCGTTTGATATTCCTTTTCTACGAAACACTAAAATAGGCAAAAAAACAGCAAGTTGCACTGGGCCTTCGGTTAATAGGTTAGTCCTAAAAATAATATAAAAGTGCATAATAAAGCCCATAAACATCCAAAATAGATAATATAATAGCATGGAACAATCAAAAATTATAGATACGTTGGAGACGTATCAGGCCCTCGGGATACAAAGGTTCCTGAGTCATTTTACCCCCTCTAGTCATAACTCTAACATCATTATCGTTTTTTCTTATTATTTAATTCATTAAGCAAATCATCTTGTGCTTTAAGCACTTGTTCTACCTGAGTGGTAACCATAGAAGCATGTTCACTAATAAGTTTAAGGTCACCTTTAACTCTAGACATATAATCACTCAAGTGTTCAACCATATAAGCATTATGTTTCAATTGTCTACCAACATAAGCATTGAAGTTTTCTTGTTTAACAATAAAATTATCAAACTCATCCAAGCATTGGCTAGCAGACTTATTACGAGGAATATCACCTTCATCAAATCTATAGAGAGAATTTACCTTTACTACCTACGTCGGGTTATTAAGACCATGTACTTCTTCAATAGGTGGTAAATTCTTAACATCTTCATTTTTAATACCCTTTTCTTTCATAGATTTCTTTGCCTCTTGCATATCTTCAGGACTGAGAAATTCAATACCCCTTTTCTTCGGAATTGGCTTAGGAGTTGGTTCAGGAAGTGTCCATTCATTATCATTACTCAATATATTATTCAATAGCAATTCAGCTTGCTTAACAGTTCTTTCCCTGAAAACACAACCAGCACAACTATCCAGGTGGTCTCTGGAAGCATCGGTTAGTCCATTATAAAAGATATCAAGTATTTCATTTTTCCTGAGAGGATGATCAGGAAAAGCATTAAGTAATCGGAGAAGCCTCCCCCAAGCTTGTGGGAGACTCGCTTCTTCAATTTGCACAGAATTATATATTTCCCTTAAGGCAGCTTGTTTCTTATGAGCGGGGAAATATTTAGCAGAGAAGTAATAAATCATATCCTGGGGACTACGCACACAACCAGGAGCAAGAGAATTAAACCATGTTTTAGCATCACCCTTTAATGAGAACGGAAATAACTTAAGGATACATTAGTAACGAATTTTTTCCTGATGAGTGAATAGGGTGGCTATATCATTCAATTTAGTAAGATGTGCCACAACAATTTCAGATTCATAGCCATAAAAAGGATCATATTCAACCAAAGTAATTAACTCAGGATCGACAGAGAAATCATAATCCTTATCAGAAATACAGATAGGTGAAGTAGCAAAAGCAGGGTCATATTTCATTCTACCATTCAAAGACATTTCTTTCAGCTTAGCTAATAGTTTCTTAAGATCATATCTAACTTTGCAAGCAAAAGGTCTCTAGCAGTTCCTTCATTCATAACATAACCCTCAGGCACATCAACCAATTCATATCTAGGGGGAGAATCTTCATCATCACTTTCATCAATATTATCTGTTTCAATAATTTCATTTTCTCTAACCCTAGCAAGTTGTTCATCAAGAAATTCACCTGATGGCACGGTATTATCAAGCATAGAAGTAGTTTCATCATAAGCGTCATGCATAGTAGACGTGTAGCGACCTGACCCGAATGGATCACGTCTACTGTGCTACGGTGTCATCCCTGGATCAGTAATGCTGACACCACACAGTACATCGAGGTTTTATAGCAGATTTGCAATCACACACTTATTACATCGATGGCTCAAAAAAGAACTTATTACAATAAATATGACTTAAGGCCATATTTTAAAGATAACAGCGGAAGACTTGGAAGATAAATGGGTCCATCAACTCCAGCGGCATCACTGAGTATAGAACCACGACCTAAACACCTCAATCGTCGTCTGAAAAGTCTGCAACATTAATGTTGCAGCCCGAAAACGGGTCAGCACATGGAATATGCTGGCAAAGTAACACATAGAGAGTAATGGAATGAAACAGCTATACTATATGCATATATGGCTGGTGGAAAGCTCTATGGTTACAGTTTTGCGTAAAGCCAGTTTTTCCCTACTGCAAAGGAATAAATTTTATTTACTATCATGGTGGTTGTGAAACATTGAGAATGGTTGACAGCATTCTCAATCCCAATTAAAAGTAATTAAAACCCAATAACATTAATTAGAGGTAACATGTTGAGATTCACAATGATATTCAAGTACTAGATACTCAAGTTGTCCATAACCGGGGACACGACTAATCATGATTAGTTTGTTACTCTTCAGAGGTTTGCGCACTTTTCCCCACATGACTCGATCGCCTCCGTTTGTTTTCTCGCACTACATGGTGTTTGAGAAACGGATGACCGAGACATAGTCTTTCAGAAGCACTAGCACCTTACATGTGGGGTAGACCGGTACACCTACATCCCCTACATCTGCTAGTCCACCCCATAAGAGTTCGCACAACTTAGTCAACTATGCCAGAGCCCATAGTAGCATGTGGCTGCACACGGAAGTTTCTAGCATGAATTATCTTATGATCCCTTTGAGCCTGGGTGGCGGTCCAAAAAAAACAGGCAAGTCCTGATAGACATCAGGTGCCTCAATCCACCCAGATGTGTGTTTAAGTTGCCACCTTAGATAAACCATTAAAATTATCAATCTCACATCTGTCATGGATATCACTCACCCAATCCACGTCTACTAGCATAGCATGGCATAATAAGCAAACGTAGAAGTAACTCCCAAAGGTTTCATAATAATACAGGTAATAGGTACTACCTCATCTACTTCCCATCCCACAATTTAATTAGATCCTAATCATGCAATGTGTGAGGATTGATCTAATGCAATAAAACATGGGTTGTAGAAAAGGTATGATCAAAGTGTTACTTGCCTTGCTGATGATCCGCGAGTCCTAGGGTTTCGAAGTAACAAGCGGCGCAATCCGGGTAATCTATCGTAGACAAACAACAAGCATACAATAAGTACTCATCTAATGCACAGGTAAAACTCGAACAAGAGAACGAACCAGGTAGTTCAACTTAAGAACTCCGGTTGCAAAGAAAGAACGAAAAACAAACGGCGGAAGAAAACAACTCGGTTCTAGCAAGTTGAATCTAGGTCAAAATTTTACTATAACAAAAGCTTGTTCAAGTTGATTAGACGGAACGGCGGTTTCGAGACGAAACTCCAGGCGCTTGAATCACCTGATTCCGATAAACGAGCGAAAAGAAAGACTAGAAAGAAGATCGGATCTGAGATCGCGATCGCGGAATAAATCCGACGAAAAGAAAACGGAGAACGGTTAAACGAACGGACGTTCGTTAACCTAGAAGAATTGGTGATCACATTCGTTGAAACGAACGGTCCGAAAGAAGAACGAAAACCAATCTAGGGTTTTCGGAGAAAAGACCGGAAAGAAACGGAAAACCGATCTAGAAAACCGGAACGGTTTAGCGAAGAATCGGAGAGAAAAACGAATCGGTATAGAAGAAAAGAATCGGAACGGTTTATAAGAAAAACCGAACCGAGGGAAAGAAGAGACGCAGCGCGGTACCTCCGGCCAACGGCGGCGACGGCGGCGTTGACGCAGGGCGGCGGCGGCGCGGCAAGGTGCGGCGGCGGCGGTGACGCAGGGCGGCACGGCGCGGCGGGTGACGCAGGGCGGCGGCGGCGTGGCAAGGTGCGGCGGCGGCGGTGACACAGGGCGGCGGCGCGGGTGAGAGGCACGGCGGCGGGTGAGGGGCGCGGTGATGGTGAGGTGGTGGTGCGGCGGCGGCGGCGGCAAGGTGCGGTGTGGAGGAGGGCTTTGATTTGATGTGTTTAGAGGGGGGGGTGCTTGGGTATTTATATTGGGGAGGGGAGGGGTTTACTTGGGGTAGAGGACAAGGAATTAGAATAGGAGTAGGAAAGATCTAGAAAATAAACGGAATAAGGAAAAGGGACAAGGGGGCGCCCTAGAATCCTAAAAGGATTCGGTCCTAGCAAGAGGCGGCGGCGGCCGACCGGCTCCTGGCTCGGCGCCTGGCGCCTGGGAGCGCGGCGGTAGGTGGCTTGGCTTGGGCCTTTGGCCCAAGGCGCTGCTCAAATTTTTTTTTAAATAGTTTCCTCGCGCAGAAAAAAAACAAACAGGGATCTAAACGAACTCCGAAAAATCTAAAGTAAATTTTCCCCGACTCCTAAAAATGAGCCGAACAAAATGAACTTTTCTCCGGACCTAAAATGCAATTTTCGAAAACGCGCATTTTTCCCTATCCAAATAAAATTGCAAATAAAACTCCGGCAACAAAATTGATCTATTTATTAAATCTTCATTTTCCTAAATTTGGGAAAGTCATATTATTCCCTCTCTCATATTTTGACACCGGAAAATTTATTGAAGATAAAATAAATAAATCAAATGATCCTATTTTCAAAATTCGAGAGAACTCTCAAATATGAAAATAACGAAATCTCCAACTCTCTCCGAGGGTCCTTGAGTTGCGTGAAATTTCTAGGATCAACCAAAATGCAAGAAAATATGATATGCATATGATCTAGTGTATAACATTCGAAATTGAAAATTTGGGATGTTACAAACCTACCCCCCTTAAGATGAATCTCGCCCTCGAGATTCGGGTTGGCTAGAAAATAGGTGAGGGTGGTCTTTGAGCAAATCTTCTTCTCTCTCCCAGGTGGCTTCATCCTCTGAATGGTGGTTCCACTGAACTTTGCAAAACTTGATAACCTTGCTGCGAGTAACTCTACTGGCAACATCGAGAATCTTGACTGGCTTCTCCTCATATGTTAGGTCATCCTTTAACTGAATTGCTTCTAATGGCACTGTATCTCTTAGCGGTACCTCCGCCATATCGGCGTGACATCTCTTCAGCTGAGAAACATGGAATACATTATGAACTCCTGACAGTCCTTCTGGTAGTTCCAACTTATAAGCGACTTCTCCCATACGTTTCAAGATCTTAAATGGTCCAACGAAACGCGGTGCTAACTTTCCCTTAACTCCAAAGCGCTTAACTCCTCGAAGTGGGGATACTCGAAGGTAAACTCTGTCTCCGGTTTCGTAAACTGTCTCCTTGCGTTTAGAATCTGCATAGCTCTTCTGCCTGGACTGGGCTACCTTGAGCCTATCGCGAATCAACTTAACCTTCCGTTCTGACTCCTTAATCAAATCTGGTCCAAAGAATTGACGGTCTCCAACTTCGTTCCAGGACAACGGTGTCCTGCACCTCCTTCCGTATAAAGCTTCGAAAGGGGCCATCTTCAAACTGGTTTGGTAACTATTGTTATAAGAAAACTCCGCATACGTCAAGTTTTCGTCCCAACTTGATCCATAATCTAGTGCACAAGCTCTCAGCATATCTTCCAAAATCTGATTGACTCTCTCGGTCTGTCCATCTGTCTGCGGATGAAAAGCTGTGCTGAACTCTAGTCTGGTTCCTAAAGTTTCATGCAACTGATTCCAAAACTTTGAGGTAAATTGGGTTCCTCTATCTGATACGATACTCCTCGGAATTCCATGCAAACAAACGATTCTAGTCATGTATATCTTTGCCAACTTAGCACTGGTGTAAGTGGTCTTAACTGGAATGAAATGTGCTACCTTCGTCAAACGATCAACTACTACCCATATCGAGTCATATCCGGCTTTTGTCCTGGGTAGCCCTGTGATAAAATCCATGCCTATCTTATCCCACTTCCATTCGGGTATCGGCAGTGGTTGTAACAATCCTGCTGGCTTTTGATGTTCTGCTTTTACTCTCTGACATACGTCACAAACTGCTACATACGCTGCAATATCCTTCTTCATTCCGGTCCACCAGAATGTTTCCTTCAAATCCAAATACATCTTGGTATTCCCTGGGTGAATTGAATATGGTGAATTATGTGCCTCCTGCAAAATCAACTTCCTGATCTCCGGGTCATTGGGCACATAAACACGGTCCTCAAACCATAGGGTATCGTGCTCATCCTCACGAAATCCCTTTGCTTTTCCTTTGCTAAGTTTCTCCTTTATAGCAGCAATCTCTTTGTCAGATTTCTGAGCTTCTCTGATCTTATCCATCAATGTTGATTGAATCTCCAATGCTGCTACATAGCCTCTCGGAACTATTTCCAAACATAGCTCACGAAGGTTTTCTGCTAACTCCTTGGGTATTTTCCCCGTTACTAGGGTATTGACATGGCTCTTACGGCTCAATGCGTCAGCTACTACATTAGCCTTTCCAGGATGATAATGCAATCTCATGTCATAATCCTTGATGAGCTCCAACCATCTCCTCTGTCGGAGGTTCAACTCCTTCTGAGTGAAAATGTACTTCAAACTCTTATGATCCGTGTACACCTCACAATGATTTCCAATGAGGAAATGTCTCCACGTCTTCAATGCATGCACTACGGCTGCTAACTCCAAATCATGCGTGGCATAATTCAACTCATGAGGCTTCAGTTGTCGTGAAGCATACGAAACAACTCTCCCTTCCTGCATAAGCACTGCTCCAAGTCCTCGACGTGAAGCGTCGCAATACACCTCATAATCCTTGGTCTGATCTGGCAAAATCAATACCGGTGAGGTAACCAATCGTTTCTTCAACTCCTGGAAACTAGCCTCACAATCCTCAGTCCATTTGAACTTAGTATCCTTCTTCAACAACTCCGTCATAGGCTTCGCAATTTTTGAGAAATTCTCAATAAATCTCCGGTAGTATCCTGCGAGTCCAAGAAAACTCCGGATCTCTCCAACTGTTGTTGGTGCTTCCCATTCGGTTACGGTCTCAACCTTTGTGGGGTCAACTGCTATACCTTCTTCGGATATAATGTGTCCGAGGAATCCAACTTCCTTCAACCAAAACTCACATTTGCTGAATTTGGCATATAACTGATGTTCCCTTAATTCCTCCAAAACCAAACGCAAATGTTCCTTATGCTCCTCTTCATTCTTTGAATAAACTAGGATGTCATCAATGAACACTACGACGAACTTATCCAAAAACTCCATAAACACTTTGTTCATCAGGTTCATAAAATAGGCAGGTGCGTTAGTCAATCCAAATGACATAACGGTATACTCATACAGTCCATATCTTGTGGTGAATGCTGTCTTAGGTATGTCCTGCTCTTGAATCTTCAACTGATGGTACCCTGATCGCAAATCGATCTTGGAAAACACTTTAGCTCCTTGCAATCGATCAAACAGATCCTTGATCATTGGCAGTGGGTACTTATTCTTGATGGTTACTTCATTCAATCCCCGATAATCTACAACCATCCTTAATGATCCATCCTTCTTTTCCACTAGAAGTACGGGTGATCCCCAAGGTGAAGAACTTGGGCGAATGTAACCTTTATCCAATAACTCCTTAATCTGATTTTTAATTTCCACCAAATCCTTTGCTGGCATCCGGTACGGTCGCTTCGATATTGGGCCTGTACCTGGCAATAACTCAATCAAAAACTCAATGTCTCTATCCAGTGGCATGCCTGGTAATTCCTCAGGAAATACATCAGGAAAATCCTTTACCACTGGTAGTTCCTCCTGCACAACTCCTGATAAGCAATTCACTTGTGTCCTGTTTGGCACATGCCGGGATACATACTTGATCCTTCTTCCTTCTGGTGTGGTAAGCAAAATTGTCTTACTGGCGCAATCGATGTTTCCTCCATACATCGACAGCCAATCCATACCAAGAATCACATCCAGACCTTGGGATTCCAGAATAATTAAATCCGTTGGGAATACATGCCTTCCTATACTCAATGGTACTTGAAAACATCCTTGTCTGGCCATGTATTCTGCTCCTGGCGAGCTTACTAGCATAGGTGTTTTAAGAATCCTAGTGGGCAGGCTATACTTTTCCACAAATCCCCTTGATATGTATGAATGCGATGCACGGATGTAGGTGTACCGGTCTACCCCACATGTAAGGTGCTAGTGCTTCTGAAAGACTATGTCTCGGTCATCCGTTTCTCAAACACCATGTAGTGCGAGAAAACAAACGGAGGCGATCGAGTCTTGTGGGGAAAAGTGCGCAAACCTCTGCAGAGTAACAAACTAATCATGATTAGCCGTGTCCCCGGTTATGGACAACTTGAGTATCTAGTACTTGAATATCATTGTGAATCTCAACATGTTACCTCTAATTAATGTTATTGGGTTTTAATTACTTTTAATTGGGATTGAGAATGCTGTCAACCATTCTCAATGTTTCACAACCACCATGATAGTAAATAAAATTTATTCCTTTGCAGTAGGGAAAAACTGGCTTTACGCAAAACTGTAACCATAGAGCTTTCCACCAGCCATATATGCATATAGTATAGCTGTTTCATTCCATTACTCTCTATGTGTTACTTTGCCAGCATATTCCATGAGCTAACCCGTTTTCGGGCTGCAACGTTAATGTTGCAGACTTTTCAGACGACGATTGAGGTGTTTAGGTCATGGTTCTATACTCAGTGATGCCGCTGGAGTTGATGGACCCATTTATCTTCCAAGTCTTCCGCTGTTATCTTTAAAATATGGCCTTAAGTCATATTTATTGTAATAAGTTCTTTTTTGAGCCATCGATGTAATAAGTGTGTGATTGCAACTCTGCTATAAAACCTCGATGTACTGTGTGGTGTCAGCATTACTGATCCAGGGATGACACCGTAGCACAGTAGACGTGATCCATTCGGGTCAGGTCGCTACAAGACGTGACATCATCAATAACATGCGACTTATCAGAATCAATAACAGGTGTAGGTGTTGCAAATTTACTCATAACAGAAGGTGAGTCAAAGTACAGAGCTAGATGGCAGTTCCTTACCTCCCCTCGTAGTTGAGGGAAAAATCTTGGTTCTTTCATCTTTCAAGTTCCTCATAGTGATCAACATATATAAATCCCAAGTGACTCAAAGAATAGAACTATGATCCCCGGCAACAGCGCCAGAAAATAGTCTTGATAACCCACAAGTATAGGGGATCGCAATAGTTTTTGAGGGTAGAGTATTCAACCCAAATTTATTGATTCGACACAAGGGGAGCCAAAGAATATTCTCAAGTATTAGCAGTTGAGTTGTCAATTCAATCACACCTGAAAGACTTAATATCTGCAGTAAAGTATTTAGTAGCAAAGTAGTATGGAAGTAACGATAATGGTGGCAAAAGTAACAGTAGTGGTTTTTGTTGCAATTGTAACAGTGGCACCCGAAAAGTAACTAAGCAAATATCAATATGTGAAAAGCTCATAGGCAATGGATCAATGATGGATAATTATGTCGGATGCGATTCCTCATGCAACAGTTATAACATAGGGTGACAAAGAACTAGCTCCAGTTCATCAATGTAATGTAGGCATGTATTCCGAATATAGTCATACATGCTTATGGAAAAGAACTTGCATGACATCTTTTGTCCTACCCTCCCGTGGCAGCGGGGTCCTATTGGAAACTAAGGGATATTAAGGTCTCCTTTTAATAGAGTACCGGACCAAAGCATTAACACTTAGTGAATACATGAACTCCTCAAACTACGGTCATCACCAGGAGTGGTCCCGATTATTGTCACTTCGGGGTTGCCGGATCATTACACATAGTAGGTGACTATTGACTTGCAAGATAGGATAAGAACTCACATATATTCATGAAAACATAATACGTTCCGATCTGAAATCATGGCACTCGGGCCCTAGTGACAAGCATTAAGCATAGCAAAGTCATAACAACATCATAATGGATACTAGGGATCAAACCCTAACAATACTAACTTGATTACATGGTAAATCTCATCCAACCCATCACCGTCTAGCAAGCCTATGATGAGATTACTCACGCACGGTGGTGAGCATCATGAAATTGGTGATGGAGGATGGTTGATGATGACGATGGCGACGGATTCTCCTCTCCGGAGCCCCGAACGAACTCCACATGAGCCCTCCCGAGGAAGATTAGGGCTTGGCGGCGGCTCTGTATCGTAAAACGCGATGAATCCTTCTCTCTGATTTTTTTTCTCCCCGAAAGTGAATATATGGAGTTGGGTTTGAGGTCGGTGGAGTCCCAGGGGCTACGAGGCAGGGGCACGCCCCAGGGGGCGCCCTGCACCCTCATGGATAGGGTGTGGGCCCCCTGATGCTGATTCTTTCTCCAATATTTTTCATTAATTCCGAAACGTGTCTCCGTGGATTTTCAGGTCATTCCGAGAACTTTTATTTCTGCACAAAAATAACACCATGGCAGTTCTGCTGAAAACAACGTCAGTCCGGGTTAGTTCCATTCAAATCATGCTAGTTAGAGTCCAAAACAAGGGCAAAAGTGTTTGGAAAAGTAGATACGTTGGAGACGTATCATGGATACACTCACTCCTCCTCTGCTCGATAGCGTAGTGTGTGAGGGCACTACCTGAACCAGAGCTAGTTGAACATATGTTGGCCACCGTGGAACCAAACCCAAAAAATTGGATTTTCACAATGTTGGAATCAGTATCGCATGTGGATTTCACAAAAATGGTGGTAACATTATGGGCGATTTGGTCGGCGCGACGGAAGCTTATCCATGAAGGCGGACATCAAATCCCAATGTCTACGCACACATATTTGTAAATCGCTACCTGGATGATCTACAGCTCGCAATCCCAAAGCAGAGAACTAGAGCACCCGTGCAAGTAACTGCTGCAACTAGAAGATGGGTTCCACCATGAGCATGTTTTCACAAGCTTAATGTTGATGCGGCCATTGACAAGAATGGGCATAAGGGATCTATTTCTGTAGTATGTCGCAATGAGGAGGGATTATATGTTGGCTCGTCCGCACTTGTGTACCAGGGACTGACGGACCCTACGATCCTCGAGGCTCTTTCCTGTAGAGAGGCGCTCACTTTGGCAAAAGATCTTATGGTGCAGTAGCTAAGGGTAGCGTCTGATTGCAAACCAGTGGTGATGGACATGCATACTGGCACTATGGGAGCGATTGCATCAATTGTCCACGAGTTACTAGATACCTCTGAGGATTTTCTTACTTGTAATTTTGTGTTTGAAAGTAGGCTCTCCAACATGGAAGCACATAGACTAGCTAGACATGCTTTACATCTACAGGAGGGGCGCCATGTGTGACGACCCGAGACCGACGCTCCAGACGCCTTCTAGTTATTTCGTTGTTGCGTGTGTTTTATTTGCTTGTTGCATTTCATCATGTCATCATGCGCATTGCATCATCATGTTTTCATAAAACTTGTAGTTGTTCGTAGTTGCCGCTTCTCTCTTTGTCTTGTTAACCTTTTGTCAGCCCCCCTTGTCTTTGTCGACCTCTCTCAGACCCCCTTGCTTGCGCGTCCGAAACGGCCACGAACCCGACCCGCTCAGTCATCACCGTTGGATTCGGATCATCGCCTAAATATTTTCGGTTTCTTATTTGATCTACCCTAACCTAATTGTTCCGGGCCGTCCGATTATAATCGGAGAGTCTGGATTACCCTCATACACCCTCTTATCATCCACCTGCTATATATAGGGGCCTCCCCTATTCCATTTCTAGTTAACCTAAAGCCTAGGCAAGCCAACTCCCTCCAATCACGTAGCCGCCGCCGCCGCTCTCCTCGCAATCCGCACGCACCCAATCCCTGCCTCCACTTGGCCAGATCCACCAGCCAAACCCCAACCGATCTGGACCGCTAGATCTCAGATCCGACGGCCCAGAGAGCCTCCCGCAGCCCCGCGGCTCCACCCATCGCCAGCAACCCTCCCCCCGATCCAGATCGAGGCGAGCTCGTCCCCGAGCCCCAGGGAACCGTCGTTCCCGTTTGCAGCTCCGGCGATCGGACCACAGCAGATGAGCACCACCGTTCCCCCTCTTCCTCCCGTTCTTCCTCCCTTCTCTCTCGTGCCTCATATAGGGCAGAACAGTACCAATTTTGAAATATGCATATGGGGATTTACCGGAATTATTGTTTGTTTGTTCCGGCCCCATTTAAACTTGCCTAGATGTGTAGTTTACTTATGTTTCACCTCTTGCCATGTTAACCAACATTTAATATTGTTGAGTACTTAAACTGGAATGAACTAAATAATTTCTTGTGGTGTTCCATCAATATGCAACTCGTTGCATATTGAGCTCCACTTAATTTGTAGTATTGTTTGTTACACTTTGCCATGCCATGAATCATTAAACCGGACATGCATCATACTTGGTTGTGCATCATGACATGCTTATGCTTGTCGGTTTACCATGTCGTTTGCTTCTTTCCGGTTGTGCTACTTCTCGATAGTTCTCGGTATCATTGCGATTGTGAGGATTCGTTCGACTACGTTGGTTCGTCTACTTCATGGATTCGGTCTTCTTCCTAGCGGGATTTCAGGCAAGATGGCCGTCACATTGGATACCACTACTATCTTTGCTATGCTAGTTGTCTCATTGCTATCGCTATGTCGCGCTACCTACCACTTGTTTATCAAAGCCTCCCAAATTGCCATGATAGCCTCTAACCTTTTCACCCTACCTAGCAAACCATTGTTTGGCTATGTTACCGCTTTGCTCAGCCCCTCTTATAGCATTACTAGTTGCACGTACAGTTGCAGGTTATTCCATGTTGGGACATGGATTTCATGGATATCATGGGATATCACAATATCTTTTATTTAATTAATGCATCTATATACTTGGCAAAGGGTGGAAGGATTGGCCTTTTGCTCGGTGTTTTGTTCCACTCTTGCTGCCCTAGTTTCCGTCATACCGGTGTTATGTTCCTTGATTTTGCGTTCCTTACGCAGTTGGGGTTATGGGACCCCCTTGACAGTTCGCTTTGAATAAAAATCCTCCAGCAAGGCCCAACCTTGGTTTTACCGTTTGCCTAATAACAACTAAAATTTTCCTAGGGAGTAATTAACCCGAGGAACTATTAACCAACAACTCGGGCCAGTGTTCCTCTGAGTGCTGGTCGAACCTAGGCGATGTCCGACACCTCCTGGGCAACCAGAGTCTCAGCCAACCCGACGTCTTGCCCATCCAGTGTGCCCTGAGAACAAGATATGTGCAACTCCTATCGGGATTTGTCGGCACATGTGGCGGTCTTGCTGATCTTGTTTTACCATTGTCGAAATGTCTTGTAACCGGGTTTCCGAGTCTGATCGGTTTGTTTTGGGAGAAGGAATATCCTTCGTTGATCATGAGAGCTTGTGATGGGCTAAGTTGGGACACCCCTACAGGGTATAAACTTTCGAGAGCCGTGCCCCCGGTTATGTGGCAGATGGGAATTTGTTAATATCTGGTTTGTAGCGAACTTGAAGTAAACTCAATTAAAATACACAAACCGCATGCGTAACCGTGATTGTCTCTTTTCGGGGAAGTTTGAGAGGAGAACACGGTTGGGTTATGTTTGAACGTAAGTAGTTCAGGATCACTTAGCGATCATTACTAGTTGCGACCGTTTGCGTAGCTTCTCATCTTACTCTTGTACTCGTAAGTTAGCCATCATACATTGCTTAGTCGCTTGCTGCAACCTCACCACTTATCCATTCCATACCCATTGAGCTTTGCTAGTCTTGATACCCATGGTATTGGGATTGTTGAGTCCTCGTGGCTCACAGATTACTACAACAATAGTTGCAGGTACATGTGAAGCGATCTCTGATGTGAGAGCGATGCTTGATTGTTTGGAGTTCTTCTTCCACTTCTTCTTCTATCAAGGGATAGGTTCCAGGTCGGGGAACCTGGGCTAGAAGGGTGGATGTCATTCTTCTTTTTCGTTTGTTTGATCCGTAGTCAGATCCTGCTCTTCTGTATGATGATTGCTATGTATTAATATATTCATGTTGTAGCTTGTGGTGAATGTAAGCATTTATCTTGTATTCTCATATATTCAGTACATGGTATGTTGTAATGATATCCACCTTGCTATGCGCTCGAAATGTGGTTATGCCCCCATCATGAGTTCATCACGTGATTGGGATAGAATCGCATCTTGGGCGCTACAAGTTGATATCAGAGCCTTACCGACCTTAGGAGCCCCCTTGATTGATCGAACCGCTGCCATTGTTGAGTCTAGAAGAAAACTGTTTTGAGTCTTAGTTATATCGGAGAGTAGGAATTCTTTTTACTCCTCAGCCCCTTCGTCGCTCTGGTGAGGACTTGTGACATAAATGTTTTGAATTTCCTGACCTCTTTTTCACTAATTTTTTTAGGATCATGCGGGTATCTTGGGATCGTTCCGATATTCTTGTGACGAGAACATTGTTCTTAGTGCCTCCTGACATTTAGGGTTTGTGGCAGTGTCCCGGGGAGTTGAGCTCCGAGGTGTTGTCGTCACAATTTTATCGTTGCAGTTCCGGTATACCTGAGCTCGCCGACATAGAAAATCTCTTATATGCAGTTAGTGGTGAGATAACCTCGACGCCACCCAGTACTGGGGAGGGAGTTCGGGAGTATTGCCACAACTCGTATATCGAATGCTTTTCGAAGGTCGAGGTACATGATTTCCGGAGTTTTCTTGGTTATGTGTTGACAGACGGATACAGGGGAGCATAGGGCTTGTTAGTTGTGTGATATATATTGTGCCTCCCTATATCCCCAACACCAGATTGCATAACCAGAAAGTTTTGGGAGTTTTTAGGTGGGAATTCAAGTATCTCGCAGGATATCTTTCCAACAGACACATGATACGATATGTGGTCTATCATATGTTTGTTCCGGCTTATTCTGTAGGCTAAATCCTTTGTTTTGTTTTGATTGTGGTATCCGAGTTGCTTCATTGTCAAGTGTTGATTCCATACCTTTTTCTAAGCAGTGTTCTCATATTTCTATGGGAGTGCTAATTGTTCCTGATCATCGAGATGGTCATGCCAATTCTTTTCCAACCGACGTGCTTCTCTTCAAGTGGATCCGATCATTTTTAACATCATTCTAAGTTTTCTCAATGGTGTTTGTTCCATCTGTCCCAAGTTGCCTTTGTTTTTCCCGCCCTCCCACCCTTTTCTTCAAGGGAACAAATTTCTTAATCAAGTATCCGTTTCGTTGAGGTGAAGCCTCTTCATTCTTTTCCTTCAAAGTTTCAATCCGGTGATCTCTCGTGAAGATGCGCAACAGTTTCAGGTTCATCGTCCTTCATTCTTGTTTCTTCTTCGGTGGATTCAATTCAAGCTTTCAGTGTTGATCACATTCCTTTCCCCGTTTCGAATGCTTTCTCATGCTGGTGCACCTCTTAATCATTCTTCGCTTGCTATTCAATTGTTCTAGAGTGCTGAAGATATGTCTGAAGATTCGTGTTTCCACTCTGCATCCATTCAAGCTATTTCAAGGTTGTTACCTCATTCAAGCCATTTAATTCAACCGGTGCAATCTCTCTTTAAAAATCACTTCAACGGTATTTCTTCTAAGTGGGCCCTAACCCATAGGTCTTTCCCTGGATCATACCTGACTCTTGTAATTTTTTTGGAGCTATTCTCAAATTCTTTTTGAAGTTTGATGTAAGCATGAACTGTCATCAGTCAAATGCCTTCTCCAAGATCACTTTCAAATTCTTTCCATCGTTGGTTCGACCTTTCCATTCTTCATTGTCCCGGAGTGTCTCAACAATTTTGGTGGTGTTTCTCGTCAACATTCTTAGCGTTGAAGACCGAAGGAGAGCTTTTCTCTAAATCTTGGTCCTTTCTCTTGAAGATTTGTGGTTTTAACTTCATGTGATCCTCATAGTTGTTTTCGATTGTGAGAATTATTTTCATACCCATCCGGAGCATTTCAGGAGTTGCTTTTCTTTCTTGATCATCCGAAGGCCATCATTTATGAATATTATTTATTCTCAGCTTTTAGCTCTCGTTCTCCAAATCTTACCGGTGCATCGTTCAAGTATTCTCTAGTTCGCTCGTGATCTCTTCGTTCTCATCTATATATATCTATATCTATCTATCTATCTATCTATCTATCTATCTATCTATACCTATACTAATTTGTGACTCCCTAAAAATTTCTACGTTAATCAGAAATTAGGAGCCGTTAATTTTCGTGGGACCGAATTATTACGGTCTAGATCTTCCGAAATTGCCGTGGGCTCTTCATCAGATAAAAAAAATTGACTGCTCACGTGTTATGGTCGTGTGAGCCGTACTCACCTTGGCCTCTCCAGGTTTTCCTCAGAAAGAAACGGGATGAGATGGGAACCTTTTAAAAAAACTGCTCACATGTTGGGCCAAAATTTCACTAAGTTTGACACAAAAAACCCTCAAAAAGAGATGCATGAAGAGATAAGGCCCACAAATGCTGATCCACCATGTTTTCCTGTTCCCGTATAGAACCAATCTTACGCCATGGGGACCAAAAAACACCACGGACAGGATCTCAACCACACGAAGTGATGTGGTCGATCTAAACTCTGAAGGATGGCGTCGTTGCCAGCGGGAGCCTACCCTCGCCTGAATCTCTGATCCCGCTGTGTCCTCGATTGAGAAGACCGTCGTCGCCGCAGCATCGAAGGTGAAGATGTTGTTGATAAGGTCTCTATCATGGTGGTCACCAACCGTTTGTTGGCCGCTCCTGTACACAGGAGGGCGGGTGATGGTGCTGCTCCGATGCACCTAGGGTAATGGTTCTCCTAATATCTGGCATGAGGCAAGATGCAAGACTTCATACACATACACAACGCAAAGGGCAAAACTAGACATTGCCACACCAACATGTAGGTATCTTTCTTTTCCATAGGCCTTTTGATTTCTCTAAATCATTGAGCAAGCTATGTAATCTGTAGATGTTTATGTCTTTATTTCATCTTTCACTTTGTTGGTATTATGCACAACACATGAGACATCATATATTGAAGTGGTGTGTAATGTATATGCCTACAAGAATATTACTTATGGTTGTGACTCTGCAAGTACTAACGAAATTTTCAACAAGAAATTTATAGTTCATGCAGGATGTGGTTAGAATTTTTTTTCTTGCCAACAATACTTGGATGGACTATTCTAGAGCAAGCAACAGCTAGATCAGTTCATTTTCTCCGGTTGTACTTGGATCTGATTTCTTTTAATCACATTCCACTCCTAAATATTTCATGGTGAGGTCACTCTTTCAGATTTATTTCGAAGATTTGTTCTTCTCCTTGGGCTATCCCTTGAATATTCAAATCTCTTTTCTATTGGACGTCTAACCACTTTGATTGCTTTCTATCCAAGATTGTTCTGCCCATGTCTAGGTGTTCAATTATGTGGACAATAGCCGGTCCTTTGGCAATATTACAAGTTCCAGGTGGTTCTTTCACCAGCAGCGAGTCTGAATCCCACGTAATTGAGAGAAAAGGAAAAAACAAAATTTAAATACCGCAATCTTCTCCAGCCATCACGTCCTACATGCTACACGATGACCTACCAAACCTACGTAAGCTTTACATACACAACGACTCCAGCAAGCACAGGCAATCGGCTACTCCCGAACGCAGTATAGCTTCTGATGGTTCTGAATTAATTTACACCTCAACACGGTGGTTCTGGACAGCAAGAAAAGTGTATCATGTTATATTCTCCATAAGAAGATCTCATGTCTTAACCTTAGTAGATAGACAGTGTCGCCGCAGCCAAGTCACGTAGACACAAGAAAGCTCAAGAACCATCTATCCGACAGCAGGCACGTTCAGACTTCAGGCACATAATTGGAAGTTTTACAATGGATGAATGTATAAGCGCGATAAGGCGAAGAAATATACTTCACCGGTAAGGGGCCTGTCCGGGTGGCCGAGCTGTACATATATTGTGTCTTATTTGGTTCTTACTAATGTAGCTCACAAACCTACATGCTACTAATATCTGTCTGATGTCTCCTTAATTTCTTTCCAGATCAATAAGTTACATTGCGTCACAATCAAGGACGAATGCATAAGATTGTGACAATTGATGCTTGATGAGGTACCCTGTTTGTAACTAATGTTAGATAGGGAAATTACTAGATAAAAATAACATGAGAATTTCTCTGACTTAAACTGTTCTTTGGAAAATGCATGTCTACATATAAGTATCTAGAGTTGTATAAAGCCAGTGGCTAAAAGTTATTAATGATCCTGATGTGCATTCATATGCCGGACGGCTCAAAAGTATGGGAGGATACACATGGCAGGGTCCTAAAATAAAGTCTAGAAGAACTATATACGGAGCACTTATCGTGTTCAGTCAACAAAAATGCAACCTAGCCGGACGGCCGAAAAGTACGGGAGGATACACATGGCAGGGTCCTAAAATAAATTCTAGAAGAACTATATCTGGAGCACTTATTGTGTTCAGTCAACAAAAATGCAACCTATGGTCACTTGGTCTGTACATAAATGTGCAAGACCATTTGTGTCCTAATATAATCACCTATGTAGTACGTCCATACAATCTAAAATCTATACTTTAATTGAATTTAAATTCATTATATATAACGTCATGCCTATGTGTACAATATAAGCTCTCTGTAAGTTTTCATGTTCTTTAAATCCCAAATAGAATAAGTTTTCTTCTTTGAATAATTCCAACCTATTTTTTGCAACATTACTTTATTCCTAAACTATTAAATAAGGCGGATTATTTGGTTACAAACTGTTTTTCTTACTTGGTTAGTTTGAAATACATGAAGTGCCAGTACAGCAGGTATATGTTTCTTCTTATGGATTTTTATAGGATAAGATTGCAAGGGTCATAATCTTGGTATCTCTGAATAACTGGCATGCTATAGTTAATACATTTTAGTATTTTTGTACTCAGACTACCACTGCTAACAATGCCAAATTTCTAAAATTATTACATGTATAAAAGTCAAAGCGTATACACATGAATAAAACTACCGAAGTAAGCAATTGTGTGGCTCCGCATTCTTCTGAAATTGGGTGGAGAAATTAATGCTTAGGTGAACAATGAAGTAATTAGTTTTGTTTTTTATTTAGTTTTGCTGTCTTGAAAGAAAAGAAAATCTTAAAAAGATGATGCCATATTATCTATGAACATTTTTTGACCATGAACAGTAGGGTAATATTATCTATGAACATAGTCCTTCCATTCCATAATATAGGATTTTATTACAATCAATATATGATGAGCACATTGGTTGTAATAACATCATATATTATAGGATGGAGGGAGTAATATTTTGGTGTCATTTATTATTACAATTTGTATTCTCGGAAATCCAAATTCTTCATGTGTTGTTGCCATGATCCAAGTAACTAGCCCGTGCAATTGCACGGGTTGGCGACTAGTGTATCTAAATTCCCTCAAGTATTTCCATTCGTTTCTAATTCTTACGATTGTTCATTGAAGATTCATTTTGCTTTGTTATCATATCAATTTATTCGTTGTTTCCAAAACCCACCGGTGATTCTTGAAGAGTTTCCCAAGTTTGTGTTATATCTCTCTTAATCCTTTCAACGAGAATAAGTAGCATGCCAAATCCGTTGCTTGTCATCAATTCAAATTAATGAAGGATACGCACAACATAATTCTTATTCTTTTTTCGTCCAAGTGTTTAATACCTTCTTTTGGAGTTCATTCGTGATATCAATTTTTCGGTGCTAAGTTGTTCATCTTTCGTTTCCGGAGTTCCAATCTCTCTCGGTTAACTCGCACGAAGCTCCATCTAAATCATCGCAAGGATTCACCTTGTGTTTTCAACTTCTCTTTCTTTCTATCATCATTTTATTACTGGAGTTCTTTCAGCTTTCCTTTCGTTTGATCATTCTTTTATTACCGGAGTTCTCACGAAGTCTCAACATGGTGGTTCGTCAAGGATTCCTTTCATTCTTCAATTGTTCTTCAAGATTTCTCTCAGAGTTAAGATCCGCCAAGCTATACTCTAAAATAAACATGGTGTTCAACACATGTTTTGTTTTGAGGAGTTCAAGCATTCTTCATCTTGCATCAAGTGCAATTCTTTAATCTTATCCTTCGAGGTGGTGTTATGTCATTCTTGACAATTACCTTCTTGTTTCATGATTCACAAGTTTTCAAGAGTGACATATTTTAAACCCATCATTTTCAATTTGTTCACAAGATATTTTCAACCCAACAATTTCTTCGTTGGTGTTATCTTGGTATAGATTTTACTTAAGGCCTTCCCTAAGGAATGTTGCTATTATGGTGTTTATCAATGATCCAAGTTTCCTCCTATTCTCGCAGTGAAAGAAGTTTTTCCGTCTCTTCGTTCATCTTAGCTAATCAATCTTTTGGTAGTGGTTGGTTGTCACCTCATAATTTTGAGATGTCTCCATAAGCCCACGAGGATCATATCCTTTCGTATTGATCTTCCAACAACTCCGTTCAATCCTTCTTTCTAAGGATGCTCTCTTAAATTCATTTCAGGTAGAACATGTTGTTTTCTTGTCCGTTCTTTTGATTCCATTCTTACATTTGTTCCAGAGGCATTGTGATGTTACTCTCTTCGACCCATCATCTCATTTTGTAAATATCATGTTCTTTTCCTTGCTTATCCATTTAGCAGGAGTGTTGTGTCCTCTGCGCAAGTTCTTTTCATCTTATCAAGTCTTTCATCTCTTTTCAACCAGAGTGTTGTTCGAATTTGTTCTTCCTTGTCCCTTGTTTATCTCGTTTCAACTAGAGTGGTTTCAATTCCTTCTTGTCCATTGTGCTCGTCATTCATAGCTTTGCAACCTCGAAGGTTCACATGGTGTTCCTTGTTCCTCTTTTCTAACGGAGTGTTTTCAACTTCTTTCATCCTCGTTGTATCCTTTCTTTGAAGTTTCAACCTCTCAAGGTTCGTGGTTTCGCTTGTTTGTCAAAGAAGAAACTTAGTTTTACCTCTACTCTTCCTCTTCCGGTTGTCATCCCTAGATCTCGGGGCGATATCTTTTGTAAGTGGAGGAGTGTTGTGACGACCTGAGACCGACGCTCCAGACGCCTTCCAGTTATTTCGTTGTTGCGTGTGTTTTATTTGCTTGTTGCATTTCATCAAGTCATCATGCGCATTACATCATCATGTTTTCATAAAACTTGTAGTCGTTCGTAGTTACAGCTTCTCTCTTTGTCTCATTGACCTTTTGTCAGGCCACCTTGTCTTTGTCGACCTCTCTTAGACCCCCTTGCGTACGCATCCGAAACAGCCATGAACCCGACCCGCTCAGTCTTCACCGTTGGATTCGGATCATCCCCTAAATATTTCCAGTTTCTTATTTGATCTACCCTAACCTAATTGTCCCGGGCCATCCAATTATAATCAGAGAGTCCAGATTACCCTCATACTCCCTCTTATCATCCACCTGCTGTATATAGGGGCCTCCCCTATTCCATTTCTAGTAAACCTAAACCCTAGGCAAGCCAACTCCCTCCAATCACGTAGCCGCTGCCGCTCTCCTCGCAATCCACACGCACCCAGTCCCCTGCCTCCACTTGGCCAGATCCACCAGCCAAACCCCAACCGAATTGGACAGCCAGATCTCAGATCTGACGGCCCAGAGAGCCTCCCGCAGCCCCACGGCTCCACCCATCGTCAACAACCCCCCCGATCCAGATCGAGGCGAGCTCGTCCCCAAGCCCCAGGGAGCCGTCATTCCCGTCTGCAGCTCCGGCGACCGGACCACAACAGATGAGCACCACCGTTCCCCCTCTTCCTCCCGTTCTTCCTCCCTTCTCTCTCGTGCCTCATCTCTCTTTTCTCCCGTTTGACCAGGTCGCCACCATGGAACCCCGCCATGGATCTCCGGCCACCGTCTGGAGCCCTTGCCGCCGCGCCCGCCTGGATCGGGCCTGGATCCGTCGGCGGCGGCCAGACTCCACCCCGTTCCCGCTGTCTGCTACCCGCTCTAACTTGTCTGTTCCCTATTTACCCCATGAGGTCTTCGCTCTAACTTGGCATGCTGATGTTGGTAATATGATGCATATGGTGCCTTGCATTGCTTACTGCATACATCAAAGATGTCATTTGCTTAGTTTAGACATGCTTTGTGTTAATGCCATCTGTTTAGTTTCTTTATCGTATATGTGAATCATGCAATGCCATTTTGTTTAGCCAGGCATCATATATGTGAATTTTGCAATGCCACCCTGGTTAGCCAGTCATCTTATATGTGAATTATATCATGACATCATTTTTTTATTACGTGTTAAATTTGTCAACAATTTTAGTACATTCAATTACTCTTCTTGTGCATCAGCCATTCGGCACGGTCATGGTAAAATCTGGAGTGGAAACAAGGTCTTCAGAGTAGACAATGCTATCTGATGAAGCGCATGTCTTGCTGGTTACAGATAGCTCCTCAGAGGAGGATTCAGAGACAGATGACCAGTCCTATCCCCCCCGAGGTGCATGCTCTAACTTGGCAGGGTTATGTTGCTCATATCGTGCGTATGGTATCTTGCATTGCTATGTCATTTGCTTAGTTTAGACATGCTTTGTGTGAATGCCGCCTGTTTAGTGTCTAATTACCATATATGTAAATTATGCAATGTCATCTTGTTGCAAGACATTATATATGTGAATTATGCAATGCTATCTTGTTGCAAGGCATTATATATGTGAATTATGCAATGCCATGCTATTTAGCCAAGCATCATATATGTGAATTATATCATGTCGTCCTTTTTTGTATCTCTCATTGCTTTTTTCGACAATGTTTGTATATTCAACTACTCTTCCTGTGCATCAGCCATTTGAATTGGTGATGGAGAAATCTAGAGTGAAATCAAGGTCTTCATAGCAGACAATGCTACCTGCTGAAGCAGATATCTTGCTGGTTACAGATAGCTCTTTAGAGGAGGATTCGGAGGCAGATGACCAGTCCTATTATCCCCCTGAGGTGTATGCTCAAACTTGGCAAGGTTATATTACTCATATCATGCATATGTTGTGTTGCAATGCTTAGTTTTTACATCATATACACGATATTGAATGCCATCTCCTTAGTTGACACATCATATATGTGATTGCCCTCTGCTAACTTCCTTAGTATATAAATCATATATTTGAATTATATCATGCCATGATATTTACATAGATAGCATGTATCTGAATTATGGCATGCCAACCCATTTTCTAAAGACATAATATAGTTATATCATCTCATCCTGTTTACATAGTCATCATATTTTGAATTATGTCATTCTATCCGTGAATTATATCATGCCATCATGTTTCCATTGATAGCATGTTTGTGATTTATGTTATGCCAACCACTTTAATAGACACATCGTATAGTTATATCATGCCATCCTGTTTACATAGTCATCATATTTTGATGTCATTCTATCCTGTTTAGTTAGCCATCATACATGTGAAATTGTGCCATGCTATCCTATTTAATTAGCCATCATATATGTGAAATTATGTCCTCCTATTCTGTTTGGTTAGACCACATAAATGTGAATTATTTCATGCCCTGTTTTCTTCCCTACTATCCATTGCACCTATCTATCTTACAATGTCTGCACATTCAATTACTTTTCTTGTTTATCAGCCATTTCAATTGGAGAAGGTGATGGCAGTATCTATGGGAGTAAAAACACGGTCTTCAGAAAAGATCGTGGTACCTGTCGATCGAGATAGAACCATGGTTGTGCTTGCCCAAGAACCAGCCCCACCACACATAACCCAGACTCACACAGATTGTACCCCTACCCAGTTGGACAGAGAACCGGCTACATCCCTTCTAACCCCAACCCCAACAGATAGTAACCCAGTTCCCGTTGACATAGCACCGTCTCCACCACAAAGCACCCAAACATGAGCAGTTAGTAAGGCAACTATAGTGCCCAAAGCACGAGGACCACCAGTCCGAACCCCAAGTCAGCGCTTAAAGCAGAAGAAGAATTGTTCTCAGGTCAGGTTCCATAGCTATGGTTCATACTACTTTGCTCTTGCATCACTGTATTTACTCATACCAACTAATTTCAAATTTGAAGGATGCAATTGAAAATCCAATGACGCAACAGGTATGTTTTAAACATGTTTCTTTAACGTGTTTGCTGTTGTAACTTGCTCTATGTTGATTTCAGTTTCAATTGAATAAACAGTTATGTTCTCATGCCATGTACATTACAAGTGTTGTTATTGCTGTGTAGTTTCCCACACTTATATTCCGTCTATGCTGCTTTGTCTTAAATAGATATGATTCGAACTGTATCTATCTTGATTTGGCAACATAAACTAGAATGATATAGACCATATAGTGACTATACTATATAGATATATGTTTGTCTCATGATGTTATCATGTCCACCTTACTACAGAACTGGTTTACCAAAATGAGTTTCATATACAACATTGTAAACCTGTGATGTGTTTGTTTGTTTCTCTTTTAGAACGCGGATAAAATATTGGAGAAGAGTACCCCATTATGCAATGGTAAAGGAAGTAATGCATATAAGGTTCAAGATAGTGAGACATCCCTGTTGGTCTCCAAGAAAGCTGATAAAAACAACATTGAAGACACTGAGACAACCCCAAAGTCCTGTCTTGATGTAGTGTTCAAGTTACTGGCTACTACTGCTCACACCAGCTCTTCGAACTCGCTGCCTGAATCAGTTCGGCTTCTTGAGTCTCAACTTCAAATTGAAAGACATCGATCAGATGTTATGAGACAGGAAGCCGAAGGACTGAGGAAGTCCCTGCAGAATTCAGATGCATACTTTCTGGTGCAACAGCTAGTGCTGGAGGATTTAAGCGCCAAACAAGAGAAAGTTAATAAGCTTGCTAAGCATCTTGCCAGCATTATGGGTACCCAAGATATTGTTTCTTGAGCTCTTCTGAAGTGGTTTCAGTTCTGGACTTGTTTTGTTGCGGCGTTTATATGCTGCTTTTTTCCCTATATTTGCACTGGTGGCGAACTTTGATGCCCAGTGGATGTAATATGTGTAATAGCCGTGATAGCCTAGCGTAAGTTGGTTGCTAATTTATTTCCTTATTGTCTTGTTTATTTGTTTTCTTGTAGTCAGTGCAGTTCTTTTTCCGCGGTTTGCTAGTGGCCGCAATAACCTATTTTTTAAAACTAGGCCACAATAACCATGGGCTACATATTTACTGTAGTTAACATGGGCCTCCTACGGGCCGTAGAAACAATGGGCCTTCTATGGGGCATAGAAACAATGGGCCTTATACGGGCCGTAGACACAATGAGCCTTCTCTGGGCTGTATGATCGGTTGGCCAAACATGGGCCAATAACAGACCACATTATGGTCGTAAATGGGCTAGAGTTAAAATCGTCCGTTCATGGGCCGACCATAACGGGTCGTTGTTAATCGACTGTATTTGATGACGCTATGAAAATGGCCCAACGTATTAACGGGCCACAAACGGGCCGACTATAACCACGGGCTGAATTTGGCTCACAAGCAGAAAATGACAGTAACGGGCCGTAAGTAAACGAATGCAGGAAATGAGCCCAAGAATAAATGGGCCCTGAGAAGGCCGAAAGATAACATGGGCTGGAAATGGCCCAACGGAATAATGGGCCGTTAAAGGGTATAAAGTGATACATTGTTCATTACGGGCCAGTTTCACCACGTGCCGTTAATGGGGGTATAAAGTGATACACTGTTCATTACGGGCCAGTTTTACCACGGGTGGTTAATGGGCCGAGAGTTACTAAGGGCCTCATATGGGCCGAAAGACGTCACGGGCCATACATGGGCCGGAAGTTAAAACGGGCTGGAATTATATTGGACAGCCCAGATGACGTACTGGGCCTAATTCGGATAGGCCCTAAACGACCCTGGGTTAGCGGGTTGTAAATGGGCTATATGCGAACAGGCCGTTAACAGGCTTGTCGCGGGCCGGCCCGCCACATTTTGACCAAGTCAAACAGGCCGGCCTTTTCACAGGAATGGGCCTCTGTTGGGCTGTGCCACATGTCGACGTATCATAGGCGCTTTGGGTCTAATGAGTGGATGACATCTGTCCCAACGGTGAGCCGACACGTGTTTCTCCAGTAGGGTGCAGTTATGATGTTCGGACACACCATCACACTATGGTGTTCCAGGCTGTATTAGTTGTGAAACGATTTCCACAATGTCTTAATTCTGTGCCAAACTCGTAATTCAGATATTCATCTCTATGATCATATCATAGATATTTTATCCTCTTGTCACGACGATCTTTCAACTTCACCCTGAAATTACTTGAACCTTTCAATAATTCAGACTCGTGATTCATCAAGTAAATATACTCAACATCTACTCAAATCATCTGTGAAGTAAGAACATAACGATATCCACTACACGCCTCAGCACTCATTGGACTGCACACATCAAAATGTATTACTTCCGACAAGTTGCTTTCTAGTTCCATTTTACTGAAAACGAGGCTTTTAGTCATCTTGCCCATGTGGTATGATTTGCATGTCTCAAGTGATTCAAAATCAAGTGAGTCCAAACGGTCCATTTGCATGGAGTTTCTTCATGCATATACACCAATAGACATGGTTCGCATGTCTCAAACTTTTCAAAAATGAGTGAGCCCAAAGATCCATCAACATGGAGCTTCTTCATGCGTTTTATACCGATATGACTTACGTGGCAGTGCCACAAGTAGGTGGTACTATCTTATATCTTTTGGTATGAACATGTGTATCACTACGATCGAGATTCAATAAACCATTCATTTTAGGTGCAAGACCATTGAAGGTATTATTCAAATAAACAGAGTAACCATTATTCTCCTTAAATGAATAACTGTATTGCGATAGACATAATCCAATCATGTCTATGCTCAACGCAAACACCTATCTCGATGGTAGAGGGAGCGTGCGATGCTTGATCACATCAAGCTTGGGAAAAACTTCCAACACATATCGCCAGCTCACCTTTAGCTAGTCTCTGTTTACTCCGCAGCCTTTTATTTCAAGTTTACTAACACTTAGCAACTGAACCGGTATCTAATACCATGGTGCTACTAGGAGTACTAGTAAAGTACACATTAACACAATGTATATCCAATATACTTCTATCAACCTTGCCAGCCTTCTCATCCACCAAGTATCTAGGGTAATTCTGCTCCAGTGGCTGTTCCCCTTATTACAGAAGCACTTAGTCTCGGGTTTAGGTTCAACCTTGGGTTTCTTCACTAGAGCAGCAGCTGATTTGCCGTTTCATGAAGTATCACTTCTTGCCCTTACCCTTCTTGAAACTAGTGGTTTCACCAACCATCAACAATTGATGCTCCTTCTTGATTTCTACTTTTGTGGTGTCAAACATCGCGAATATCTCAAGGATCATCATATATGTCCCTGATATATTATAGTTCATCACAAAGCTCTAGCAGCTTGGTGGTAATGACCTCGGAGAAACATCACTATCTCATCTGGAAGATCAACTCCCACTCGATTCAAATGATTGTTGTACTCAGACAATCTGAGCACAAGCTCAATAATTGAGCTTTTCTCCCTTAGTTTGCAGGCTAAGAAAATCGTCGGAGGTCTTATACCTCTTGACGTGGGCACGAGCCTGAAATCCCAATTTCAGCCCTCAAAACATCTCATATGTTTCGCAACGTTTCAAAACGTCTTCGGTGCCTCAACTCTAAACTGTTTAACTGAACTATCACGTAGTTATCAAAATGTGTATGTCAGATGTTTGCAACATCCACAGACGACGTTCGAGGTTCAGCACACTGAGCGGTGCATTAAGGACATAAGCCTTCTATGAAGCAATGAGGACAATCCTCAGTTTACGGACCTAGTCCGCATAATTGCTACTATCAACTTTCAACTAAATTTTCTCTAGGAACATATCTAAACAGTAGAACTGAAGCGCGAGCTATGACATAATTTGCGAAGACCTTTTGACTATGTTCAGGATAATTAAGTTCATCTTATGAACTCCCACTCAGATAGACATCCCTCTAGTCATCTAAGTGATTACATGATCTGAGTCAACTAGGCCGTGTCCGATCATCACGTGAGACGGACTAGTCAACATCGGTGAACATCTTCATGTTGATTGTATCTACCATACGACTCATGCTCGACCTTTCGGTCTCTTGTGTTCCGAGGCCATGTCTGTACATGCTAGGCTCGTCAAGTCAACCTAAGTGTTTTGCATGTGTTCCGAGGCCATGTCTGTACATGCTAGGCTCGTCAACACCCGTTGTATTTGAACGTAAGAATCTATCACACCCGATCATCACGTGGTGCTTCGAAACGACGAACTGTCGCAACGGTGCACAGTTAGGGGGAACACTTTCTTGAAATTATTATGAGGGATCATCTTATTTAATACCGTCGTTCTAAGTAAACAAGATGCAAAAACATGATAAACATCACATGCAATCAAATAATAGTGACATGATATGGCCAATATCATATAGCTCCTTTGATCTCCATCTTGGGGCTCCATGATCATCTTGTCACCAGCATGACACCATGATCTCCATCATCGTGTCTCCATGAAGTTGCTCGCCAACTATTACTTCTACTACTATGGCTAACACGTTTAGCAATAAAGTAAAGTAATTTACATGGCGTTTCTCAATGACACGCAGGTCATACAAAAAATAAAGACAACTCCTATGGCTCCTGCCGGTTGTCATACTCATCGACATGCAAGTCATGATTCCTATTACAAGAACATGATCTCATACATCACATATATATCATTCATCACATCCTTTGGCCATATCACATCACAAAACACTTGCTGCAAAAACAAGTTAGACGTCCTCTAATTGTTGTTGCAAGTTTTTACGTGGCTGCTATAGGTTTCTAGCAAGAACGTTTCTTACCTACGCCAAAACCACAACGTGAATTGCCAATTTCTATTTACCCTTCATAAGGACCCTGTTCATCTAATCCGATCCGACTAAAGTGGGAGAGACAGACACCCGCTAGCCACCTTATGCAACTAGTGCATGTCAGTCGGTGGAACCAGTCTCACGTAAGAGTACGTGTAAGGTCGGTCCGGGCCGCTTCATCCCACGATGCCCCCGAATCAAGATAAGACTAGTAACGGCAAGCAAATTGACAATATCGACGCCCACAACTACTTTGTGTTCTAATCGTGCATAGTAACTACGCATAGACCTAGCTCATGATGCCACTGTTGGGGAACGTAGCAGAAATTCAAAATTTTCCTACGTGTCACCAAGATCTATCTATGGAGAAACCAGCAACGAGGGGAAGGAGAGTGCATCTACATACCCTTGTAGATCGCTAAGCGGAAGCATTCAAGAGAACGGGGTTGAAGGAGTCGTACTCGTCGTGATCCAAATCACCGGAGATCCTAGTGCCGAACGGACGGCACCTCCGTGTTCAACACACTTACAGCCCGGTGACGTCTCCCATGCCTTGATCCAGCAAGGAGAGAGGGAGAGGTTGAGGAAGACTCCATCCAGCAGCAGCACAACGGCGTGGTGGTGGTGGAGGAGCGTGGTGATCCAGCAGGGCTTCGCCAAGCACCGCGAGATATGAGGAGAAAGAGAGGTAGGGCTGCGCCAGGGAGAGGTTAAGAACTCATCTGTTGGCAGCCCCAAGTCCTCAAGTATATATAGGGGAGAGGGAGGGGTGCGCCCCACCTAGGTTTCCACCCTAGGGGCGGCGGCCAGCCCCAATCCCATCTAGGGTGGCGGCCAAGTGGAGGGGGAGAGGGAGGCGCACTAGGCATGGGCCCTAAGGCCCATCTGCCCTTAGGGTTTGCCCCCTTCCTCCCCTTAGCCGCCTTGGGCCCTTGTGGGGGGCGCACCAGCCCACCTGGGGCTGGTCCCCTCCCACACTTGGCCCATGCAGCCCTCCGGGGCTTGTGGCCCCACTTGGTGGACCCCCGGGACCCTCCCGGTGGTCCCGGTACGTTACCGATAAAACCCGAAACTTTTCCGGTGACCAAAACAGGACTTCCCATATATAAATCTTTACCTCCGGACCATTCCGGAACTCCGAAAAACATTCGGTAACCACGTATATCTATTCCTTATAACCCTAGCGTCATCGAACCTTAAGTGTGTAGACCCTACGGGTTCGGGAACCATGCAAACATGACCGAGACATTCTCCGGTCAATAACCAACAGCGGGATCTGGATACCCATGTTGGTTCCCACATGTTCCACGATGATCTCATCGGATGAACCACGATGTCGAGGATTCAATCAATCCCATATACAATTCCCTTTATCTAGTGGTATGATACTTGCCCGAGATTCGATCGTCGGTATCCCGATACCTTGTTCAATCTCATTACCGGCAAGTCTCTTTACTCGTTCCGTAACACATCATCCCGTGATCAACTCCTTGGTCACATTGTGCACATTATGATGATGTCCTACCGAGTGGGCCCAGAGATACCTCTCCGTTTACACGGAGTGACAAATCCCAGTCTCGATTCGTGCCAACCCAATAGACACTTTCGGAGATACCTGTAGTGTACCTTTATAGCCACCCAGTTACGCTATGACGTTTGGCACACCCGAAGTATTCCTACGGTATCTGGGAGTTGCACAATCTCATGGTCTAAGGAAATGATAATTGACATTAGAAAAGCTTTAGCATACGAACTACACGATCTTTGTGCTAGGCTTAGGATTGGGTCTTGTCCATCGCATCATTCTCCTAATGATGTGATCCCGTTATCAACGACATCCAATGTCCATGGTCAGGAAACCGTAACCATCTATTGATCAACGAGCCAGTCAACTAGAGGCTTACTAGGGACATGGTGTTGTCTATGTATCCACACATGTATCTGAGTTTCCTATCAATACAATTCTAGCATGGATAATAAACAATTATCATGAACAAGGAAATATAATAATAACCAATTTATTATTTCCTCTAGGGCATATTTCCAATAGATGCCACGTGTCGGTCACCCTTGACGAAAGCACTTCTGTGACGCACAATTTATCGTCATGGAAGTGGACACTTCCGTGATGATAATTTTGGTAATGTCATGGAACACTTCTATTGAAAGTGCAACTATCCCTAGGTGGTTTTAATAATTCCTAACAATATACAACTCATTGAGCTAATGCTACTTAAAAATAAACATTTTAGGAAAGCTCAATGATTGGCATGGCATGGATGAGAAAAGTGGATCCCTCAAAATTCTAAGGACAAAGAATTGTCTCAAGCTCAAAGCTTAGGACTCTACATCTTTTCATTTTAAGTGATCCAAGATCACATTAAGTCCATAGGAAAAGCCAATAGTATTAAGAGGGGATGAGGTGTTGCCTAATGGCTTGCTTGCTCAAAATTCTTAGTGATATACTCCAAAAGTCCTCAACTATTTTCTCACATCCACATATGTCCCAAAACAAAAGTCAAACTCGGCGCCACCGAAACTTTCTATCCGGCACCACCGAGTTCAGTTGACATAGCCACTGCCAGAAACCCTAGTCTTTTCGGTCTCACCGATAGGGATCTTGGTCTCACCGAGATGCGATTGTAATCTCTCTGTTTCCCTTCGTAACGTTTCGGTCAAACTGAGATGAGCGATCGGACGCACCGAGATTACAATACAAACTCTCTGTTTCCCTTTCGTAACATTTCGGTCCAACCGAGATGAGCGAATCGGTCCAACCGAGTTTGCCTGGCCAACTCTCTCTTAGTACATTACCAAAATCGGTCTCATCGAGTTTGTGTAATCGGTCTCACCGAGATTACGTTATGCCCTAACCCTAACAAAATCGGTCCCACCGAAAATCCTAACGTTCACATTTTGAACTAAATCGGTCTGACCGAGTTTCATGATTTGGTTCCACCGAGTTTGGCTTTGTGATAATGGAACCAACCAGCGAAAAGCATTAACCCTGCAAAAATCAATGCACCAATTGGAGTACAATAGAGTTGTAATTCACTAGTTATTCCAGATGCTCGCCAAAGCTGGAAAAAAATAGAGGTTATTTGGATTCCTCGGGTGATTTGTGTGTAATGGTTAGATTTTGTGTGGAGGCTATTTATACCCCTCCACCCACTCTTCATTCATGGAGAGAGCCATCAGAACATGCCTCCACTTCCAACATACATTTTCTGAGAGAGAACCACCTACACTTGTGTTGAGGTCAAGATATTCCACTCCAGCCACATAAATCTTGATCTCTAGCCTTCCCCAAGTTGCTTTCCACTCAAATCTTCTTTTTACCAAATCCAAATCATGTGAGAGAGAGTTAAGTGTTGGGGAGACTATCATTTGAAGCACAAGAGCAAGGAGTTCATCATCAACACACCATTTGTTACCTCTTGGAGAGTGGTGTCTCCTAGATTGGTTAGGTGTCACTTGGGAGCCTCTGTCAAGATTATGGAGTTGAACCAAGGAGTTTGTAAGGGCAAGGAGATTGCCTACTTTGTGAAGATCTACCCGAGTCAGGCAAGTCCTTCGTGGGTGACGGCCATTTTGGGATAGACAAGGTTGCTTCTTCGTGGACCCTTCGTGGGTGGAGCCCTCTGTGGACTCGCGCAACCGTTACCCTTCGTGGGTTGAAGTCTCCATCAACGTGGATGTATGATAGCACCACCTATCGGAACCACACCAAAAATCTCCGTGTCTCCAATTGCGTTTGCACACTCCAAACTCCTCCCTTTACCTTCATATGCAATTGTTTTACTTCCCGCTGCTATACTCTTAGAATTGCATGTGTAGGTTGATTGATTGACTTGTTCTAAGTTGCTAAAATCTGCCTGGAACTAAAATTGGGAAAAGGCTAGATTTTTATTTGGTCAAGTAGTCTAATCACCCCCCTCTAGACATACTTTCGATCCTACAAGTGGTATCAGAGCTTTGGTCTCCGTTTGCTTTGATTTCCATAGCTTTTGGTGGTCATAGCCTTGGTTTCACACCCTAGAGGGAAATTACCACCATAGAGGTCCTTACTTTGGTGGTATAAATTTTGCTAGTTGGAAGCATAAGATGAAAATGCATCTTCTTGGACATAACCCCGCCGTTTGGGCTATTGTGTGTATTGGCTTGCAAGGTGAATTCTTCGATGGGAGAGAACCAAACCGTGTAGCTATCGCGGAAGAGTTGAAGATGCTACAATACAATGCTCAAGCTTGTGATATTCTCTTCAACGGATTATGCCCCGAAGAATTCAACAAAATCAGAGCCGTCTTGAGAATGCAAAGGAAATTTGGGATACTTTGATTGATATGCACGAAGTTACTGATTCTGTCAAGGAATCCAAATTGGACGTGCTTCAAAGTCAGCTTGACAAGTTCAAAATGAAGGATGGTGAAGGCGTCACTGAAATGTACTCTAGGTTTGCTCTCATCGCTAATGAGAATATGAGATTGCTGGCTTAGGAAGTGAAGAGATGACCGATAGATTCATCATCAAGAAGATCCTAAGAGCCTTGGATGGAAAATATGATACCGTGTGCACATTGATCCAAATGATGCCCAATTACAAAGATCTCAAGCCAACGGAAGTTATTGGAAGAATTGTTGCTCATGAGATGTCATTCAAGGATAAGAAAGAGCTTCACAACAAGTCAAGTGGTGCTTACAAAGCCTCGTGTGATGCTCCCACATCATCAAGTGAGAAGCAAACCTTCAATGAAGAATTGAGTCTAATGGTGAAGAACTTCAACAAGTTCTACAAGAGTAGAAGCAAGGAAAGAAGTTCCAAGTCAAGGTCCTACAATGACAAAAGATCTTCTAGTCGTGAGCGTAATTGCTACAACTGTGGAAGACCCAGACACTACTCCAATGAATGTATGGCCCCCTACAAAAGAAGAGAAGATTCTCCCAAAAGAAGGAGTAGAAGAGAAGAATCACCATCAAGAGAGAGATGGAGTAGAGATGATCGTTATGAACGAAGACCCTCTCAGAGAAGCAAGGACTCGGAAAGGAAGGACAAGTCATCAAGGAGCTACACAAAAATAAGACATCAAGCTCATGTTGTTGAATGGGTATCCGGTTCGGACTCCGACGATCACTCCGAAAGAAGTTATCACTCCTACTCCGAATATACTCAAGATGAAGGTGTTGCCGGACTAGCACTTGTGACAAGCAACTCCTTCGACATATTTGACTCACCAAATGAAGGAATTGAGAGATGCTTCATGGCTAAAGGTCCAAAGGTAACACACCCCGAGTATGTTGATTTCAATAGTGATGAAGATGATTTGCTAGGAGATGATGATTTACTTGTTGACAACTCTAGTTATGAAAACTATGATGAGCTTGCTATTAATCGTGATAATCAAGATAAAACGAATGACGATGATAATAAGGAGATTGAGCACCTAACTAAAGAACTAAACACTCTTAAGTTAGCTCATGAAACTACCTTGGAAGATCATCGAGAACTTTTAAAGACTCATGATAAGCTACGCTTTGAAAAGCTCAACCTTGAGCAAGAACATGAGTTTTTAAAGGCAATCAATGATGATCTTCGCAAGAAAAGTTCTTCTTACATTGCCAAGCATTTACTCTTGTCTACTTACATGACACAAGTTAAATCTAGCAACAAGAACAAGAAAGATTCTTCATCTGGTAGTAACAACAATCATGCTAAATCCAATGTTGTTGCTTCTAGTAGCTCTCTTGATTCCACTAATGATTCTCTTAGCCAAGTTACACTTGAGAAAGAAAATAGCTTATGGAAGGGAATTATAGAGAAAGGTGTTTACAAGAGCCTTGCCAGAAGTAAGCAATTTGAGGAAATTGTATGCAAGCAAGGAAGATACCGGAAGAATCAAGGTGTTGGTTTTGAATGAAAGTTCAATGCCAATGGAGTTGAGTGGGAAGAAGATCAATACCCCAAGACGAAGCTTGTTCCTCAACAAAAGAAATATGATCCTACTTCTTTCAAAGGAACACAATCTCAAGATGATCTTCCACCACAAGACCACAAGCAAAAAGGCAAGGACAAGCTTCAAGAGGAGATTGATGCATTCGAGGAAGCTCCCAAAGCCTTGGTCAAGTGGGTTCCCAAGACTACATCAAGTTCTACTTCATCAAGTACGACTACAACTCCAAGGATTCCCATCAAGATGGTGTGGATCCCGAAGAAGAAGAACTAGAGAGTTCTTGAGGGTGACTCCGCCAACATACTTCACTCATATCATTTTTGCGAGGACAAGTGCAAACAACTTCCATATCTTGCACTAGTTCAAGGAGTCACAAACCCTCTTGTTGGTAAGACAAGGGACAAGGTAACCTAATGCTCCCATGGACATCATCTTGTGTACACATCACTCCATGTCTATGGATATCCTTGTTTGTTCCTTGTGGGACTAACCCATGTAGGTATTGAAAGTGCAACTCACTCCAAAGGATTGCTCCGAATGATCTACATCAACATTGAGCATCCACATCTTCAACACCTACATGAAGTCATCATCGACAAACCCAATGTTAGTTGATCCCTCTTAAGGAGGAATATCACATCTAGGGGGAGCTTTACTCTAATCAATTGAGTTAAAGCAACTCTAATGGTGTGAGTACAACAATGCTCTATGTAAAAGTGGTAACCCCACTTGTGCTTAAACGATGAGTATGGCCTACGATCAAATGTTGTCATTTGACTCCTAAGTCAATATACTCATATATAGATGACCTAGTCATAATTGCTTGATAGATGCTAGAGTGATTGTGCATGCTTCGTCACATATTTCATTTGCCATTTTAATTGTGTGAGCATGTTGAATGCATATTTTTCTCATTCGAGGACATCCATTTATTGCTTTGATTGTTTGGTTTTTTTCTCTTTTGCCAAATGGATGGACAAGAATGCCTAAGAACTCCCTCTAGCTATCTAAGTTTTTCTCGTCTCAAACTCTATTCATGCTACATCACAAAGTTTGATCAAGTCAGATTCGAACCACTCTGTGTGAGGAGCACTCAGAGTTCCTAATTCGTCATAGACTTAAACTTCCAAAACCTCTTTGTGCATTTCGGTCTGACCGATTCATCCTTTTCGGTCCTACCGAGATCACTTAGTTGATCAAGATTTTCAATCTCGGTGCAACCGATTAGAACTGTTCGGTCACACCGAGTTGCAGTAACTGCCTGCAGTTTTGCATCTCGGTGCCACCGAGTTGTTCCACTCGGTCACACCGACAGGGTCAGGTTATATATACTAACGGGCCAAATTTTGGAAAATTTCCGAAACCCCTTCGCCCGCGCATAACCTACTCTGCCTCTTCGTGTCTCCGGATCGTCTTCTCGCCGCCAGCGACCTCCTGCCACTGGTCTCTGCCTCCGTCAACGGCAATCTGCTCCGCCGTTGCCGCCGTAGCGAACACTCGCCGCATTAGGGTAAGTGTTCGATCCCTTGTGTTGTCTTTTTCACTCTGATTCCTAGCACAAGGTCAATGCCATGTTTCTTGCCACGGTTGAGATTCATCCATCTAGCTAAAACTTCCTTAGGTCTAGATTGATTCGAAAATTTTAGGGTTAGCTCTCCATAGAACTCATCTCGGAACGACCGAACTGTTGAAATCGGTCTCACCGATTCGGCCTTGGCCATTGCACATGCGCTCTTCGGTCTGACCGAAAAGCGCAAATCGGTGTGACTGAGTTTAGGACTCTGTGAAACCCTAGCAATCTCGGTGCCACCGAACTGTGACTCGGCCCTACCGAGTTTACTAGTTTAGGTTCCAAGTGTTGCTTCGGTATCACCGAGTTTGTCAATTCGGTAGCTCCGAGATCACTTCTGTAGAGAACTAAAACTAAACTTTTTGACTCAATTGTTTTGCAAAACTCGTGTACTTTGTGATGCTCATCTTCTCTACCTCATCTATAATCCATTCACGGGGTCTGCTGACAGTTTGCCTGCATGATGTCTGACCAAAGTGACAGCCAGAACAAATCTGAAGAACAGGTCCAGATGAGCGAGGGCACTAGTCCCTCCAGCTCTTCTGATGATGACAGCAGGAGCACACCAAGCAACTTGCCAAAGGCAGCTACCAGGACAAGGAAGAAGAAAACTTCCGATTCAGAGGATGAAGATTATGTGGCTGTTGAGGATGAGGCCACTTCAAAGAAAAAGGTGCTGAAAAAGGAGTATGGCTCAGCTGCTACAGTTAACCCAGGTATGCATAAGAAGGCACCAGCAAAGAGAGTTCCTATGTCTAAGGCCAGAGCATCCACTGCTGAAACCTCCAAGCCAACTGAAGAGGCAGTTGGAGAAGGGAAGAAAAGGAAGGAAAGGGTCAAGAAGACCACTGCCAGAGTGCTTGGCAGATCATCAATAATGAGAGGCTCAGATGAAGAGGAAGAGGATGTTGCACCAGCACCCAAATCACAAAAGCTCATGGGAGATGCAATCAGATCAGGGGTTGCTCCATCTAAGCCCAAAGTTTCTCCCAAGGCTACTACTCCAGCTCAGAAGCCTAAACCCAAGAGAAGCACTAGAAACATTCCTGCTGAGGAGAAAAACAAGGCCCCAGTGCCTGAAGCTGCTGAAGAAGAGGATGATGAATCCCATGTTTTGTGGAAGTTGAAGCCCAAAATTCCTGACCATAATGATGATCATCCAGTCGCTGAGGACATGCACATCAGGAAGGATGCAGGACTGAGGTTATGGAGACAGTCTGATCCATATGCTGTCAGGAGGAGGACTGTTGTGGACTACAGGTTTCACACCAAGGAACAGCAAGACTTTTATGAGACAATCCTACTTGACAAGAATCCCATTGTGTGTGACATGAGATGGGTTGACTGTTGTAGGATCGAAAGTATGTCTAGAGGGGGGTGATTAGACTACTTGACCAAATAAAAACTTAACCTTTTCCCAATTTTAGTTCTTGGCAGATTTTAGCTATTTTAGGACAAGTCAAGCAATCATCACACAATTCAAGCAAGCATGCAAAGAGTATATTGGCAGCGGAAAGTAAAGCATGCAACTTGCAAGAATGTAAAGGGAAGGGTTTGGAGAATTCAAACGCAATTGGAGACACGGATGTTTTTCCCGTGGTTCGGATAGGTGGTGCTATCCTACATCCACGTTGATGGAGACTTCAACCCACAAAGGGTAACGGTTGCGCGAGTCCACATAGGGCTCCACCCACAAAGGGTAACGGTTGGGCGAGTCCACACAGGGCTCCACCCACGGAGGGTCCACGAAGAAGCAACCACCCATAAAGGGTCCATGAAGAAGCAACCTTGTCTATCCCACCATGGCCATCGCCCACGCAGGACTTGCCTCACTAGCGGTAGATCTTCACGAAGTAGGTGATCTCCTTGCCCTTACAAACTCCTTGGTTCAACTCCACAATCTTGTCGGAGGCTCCCAAGTGACACCTAGCCAATCTAGGAGACACCACTCTCCAAGAAGTAACAAATGGTGTGTAGGTAATGAACTCCTTGCTCTTGTGCTTCAAATGATAGTCTCCCCAACACTCAACTCTCTCTCATAGGATTTGGATTTTGTGGAAAGAAGATTTGAGTGGAAAGAAACTTGGAGAGGCTAGAGATCAAGATTCATATGGTAGGAATGGAATATCTTGGTCTCAACACATGAGTAGGTGGTTCTCTCTTAGAACATATGAGTTGGAATGGTGTATGTGTTCTGATGGCTCTCTCTCCGAATGAAGAGGAGGTGGAGGGGTATATATAGCCTCCACACAAAATCCAACCGTTACACACAGTTTTCCAATCTCGGTGGGACCGAATCAACAAACTCGGTTGGACCGAAAATGTAAACCTAGTGACCGTTAGAGATTTTTGGTGGGACTGACATGCAACTCGATAGGACCGATATGGTTAGGGTTTGGGCATAACGTAATCTCGGTGAGAGCGATTTTGGTAATTAGCTAACCAGAGAGTTGGTCAGGCAAACTCGGTGGGACCGATTTGCTCTTTCGGTGAGACCAAAAAGTTACAAAGGGGAAACACTGAATTTACATTGCAATCTCGGTGGGACCGATTCGCTCTTTCGGTGAGACCGAAAAGTTACGAAAGGGGAACAGAGAGTTTGCAATCCCATCTCGGTGAGATCGAGATCCCTATTGGTAGAACCGAATTGCTAGGGTTTGGCAGTGGCTTATGACAAGTGAAACTCGGTGGCGCCGGATAGGAAGAATCGGTAGGACCGAGTTTGGCTTAGGGTTTAGGTCATATGTGGATATGGGAAAGTAGTTGAGGGTTTTGGAGCATATCACTAAGCACATGAAGCAAGAGGCTCATTAAGCAACACCTCATCCCTCCTTGATAGTATTGGCTTTTCCTAAAGACTCAATGTGATCTTGGATCACTAAAATATAAAATGAAGAGTCTTGAGCTTTTGAGCTTGAGCCAATCCTTTGTCCTTAGCATTTTGAGGGTTCCACTTTCACATCCATGCCATGCCAATCATTGAGCTTTCCTGAAATAATCATCTTGGAATAGCATTAGCTCAATGAGCTATATGTTGTTATGAATTACCAAAACCACCTAGGGATAGTTGCACTTTCAACTGTGAGTACATCAAGGAGAATGAGGATCACTATTCAGGTGTCTATGACAGCTTCAGGGCATGTGGAGTTGATACCTTGGTGGCCTAGAAGCTCACCAAGTGGAATGATGAGTTGATCATGCAGTTCTACTCCACTGCCCATTTCTATCTAGATGGGAAGATCGTTTGGATGTCTGAGGGTACCAGGTAGTCCTGGCCATCTCAGGCCCGGCCCTAAAATCCAGGGCCTAGGCCCGATGGGATTGACCATGGGCCAGGCTTGGGCCTGAGTTTTGAGCCCACCAGCAGGGCTTGGGCTTAGCATATTAACATTTTAAGGAAGAGGCCCAGCCCACGGCCCTAAGCCCTAAGGGCTTTTCAGGGCTTTTTACCAGATGGGCCGGGCTTGGGCTTGAAAAGTAGGCCCGATGGTAGGGCCTGGGAGGGCCTGGCCCTCAATTTTCTGCCATGGGCTTTTTTAGGCCTGGCCCATGGCCAGATATAGTACCAGGTACCAATCTTCTGTTGATGAATGGGCTCAATTGATCAATGCCCCTGCAGAGCATGAAGATGACTTGGATGTATATGCTGAGAAGAAGAAAGACCACAACACAATGGCCAACATGTACAAAGAGATCCCAGATGCTGCTTTGGATACTCACAAGTTTGGATCTGTCCACTACTTGTTGTCTGGTCTGCCTACTATAAATTGGATCCTCAGACACACACTGCTACCCAAGTCAGGTGATCACAAGATGATCAGAGGACATGCCATCAACTTGCTACATTTGTTTGATGTGCCTCAAAAATTCAAAGTCATGAGTCTGATTGTGGGACAATCAAAAGGACAGCACCTGATCAAAATAGGTGTTGTGGGTATGCCCCAAAAATTCAAGAGCTCATCAACTCAAAGATGGGCGTAGGCAAGTATCTTTTGGATAAGGAGCACCTGCCCATCTACCCTGATTTTGAAGATAATACTATTGTAATGACTGAGGAAGATCCATCATCTGTGCAAGCACATGAGAAGAGAGAGAAGGCAAGGGCAGAGAAAGCTGCAAGGATGCTAACTGCTGAAGAGGCATCTCAGGTTTTCCTGAAGAGCAAGCAAGATCAGCTTGGATACCTGATTCAAGCTACACTGAGGATTGAGAAGGGATTGGCCACACTGACTCAGAATCAGGAGAGCCTGGAGAGGATTGTGGAAACAAAATTCTATGATCTTGATCTGAAGGTGACTGAGATTCAGACTGCAGTTGAGCAGCTTCAGGAGGAAGCAGAGGAGAAGAAGGGCAAATCAACTACTGATGCTTTCAAGCATGTGCCATGAGGTCCAAGGTCTGCTGCAATGCCAGTCTCAGATGCTCGAGCTTCAGTGTCAGCACCAGCAGTCACAGCTCCAGTGCCACCTCCAGCAGCCACTCCATCAGCTCCAACTACTTCATCGGAAGCCTTCGTCCTTGGAGTTCTCTCTACACCACCTCCCGAAGATCAAGCCTAAGAGTCGTTTAGCACTATGCATTTTTGAACTTTTTGGTAACTTGTTGCCAAAGGGGGAGAAAAATGTATAGATCATAGGCTTCGCGAGAGAGTGTTGTTCTTTTTATCTCTCTTGCTATTTTGGTTGAACTTCTTTATTGAGTACTTGTGTGAGATACTTTATGTCCTTGTGAGATACCTGTTGATCATGTGTTTGATCATATGCTACCCTTAATGCTTGTTGGATAATATCATCTCTTATATCCTTATTTGATCATTCACTAGCTTGGTGATGAGTGCATGCTTTTAATCTCTATCATTTTGAGCGCTCCACCAAGATGTATGTGACATGGAAGAGTAACCCATGATCCTAATTGATTGTGCATTTGCATTCAAAAGCAAATTTTAAATAATGCACAGATTTAGGGGGAGTTCTTGCTTATCACATGATGTTTTTTTCAATATTATTTATCATTTGTTGAAGCTTTGATCTATATGTTGTCATCAATTACCAAAAAGGGGGGTGGTTTTGGTAATTCCTAACAACATATAATTCATTAAACTAATGCTACTTAAAGATAAACATTTCAGGAAAGCTCAATGATTGGCATGGCATGGATGAGAAAAGTGGATCCTTCAAAATTCTAAGGACAAAGAATTGGCTCAAGCTCAAATCTCACGACTCTACATCTTTTCATTTTAAGTGATCCAAGATCACATTAAGTCCATAGGAAAAGCCAATACTATTAAGAGGGGATGAGGTGTTGCCTAATGGCTTGCTTGCTCAAAATGCTTAGTGATATGCTCCAAAAGCCCTCAACTACTTTCTCACATCCACATATGTCCCAAACCAAAAGTCAAACTCGGCCCCACCGAAACTTTCTATCCGGCGCCACCGAGTTCAGTTGACATAGCCACTGCCAGAAACCCTAGTCTTTTCGGTCTCACCGATAGGGATCTCGGTCTCACCGAGATGGGATTGTAATCTCTCTGTTTCCCTTCGTAACGTTTCGGTCAAACCGAGATGAGCGATCAGTCCCACCAAGATTACAATGCAAACTCTCTGTTTCCCTTTCGTAATGTTTCGATCCAACCGAGATGAGCGAATCGGTCCCACCGAGTTTGCCTGACCAACTCTCTATTAATCCATTACCAAAATCGGTCTCACCCAGTTTGTGTAATCGGTCTCACTGAGATTACGTTGTGCCCTAACCCTAACAAAATCGGTCCAACCGAGTTGACATGTCGGTCCCACCGAAAATCCTGACGTTCACATTTTGAACTAAGTCGGTCTAACCGAGTTTCATGATTCGGTCCCACCGAGTTTGATGATTTGTGTGTAACGGTTAGATTTTGTGTGGAGGCTATTTATACCCCTCCACCCACTCTTCATTCATGGAGAGAGCCATCAGAACATGCCTACACTTCCAACATACATTTTCTGAGAGAGAACCACCTACACTTGTGTTGAGGTCAAGATATTCCACTCCAACCACATAAATCTTGATCTCTAGCCTTCCCCAAGTTGCTTTCCACTCAAATCTTCTTTCTACCAAATCCAAATCCTGTGAGAGAGAGTTGAGTGTTGGGGAGACTATCATTTGAAGCACAAGAGCAATGAGTTCATCATCAACACACCATTTGTTACCTCTTGGAGAGTGGTGTCTCCTAGATTGGTTAGGTGTCACTTGGGAGCCTCCGTCAAGATTGTGGAATTGAACCAAGGAGTTTGTAAGGGCAAGGAGATCGCCTACTTCGTGAATATCTACCCGAGTAAGGAAAGTCCTTCGTGGGCGACGGCCATGGTGGGATAGACAAGGTTTCTTCTTCGTGGGCCCTTCACAGGTGGAGCCCTCCGTGGACTCGCGCAACCGTTACCCTTCGTGGGTTGAAGTCTCCATCAACGTGGATGTATGATAGCACCACCTATCAGAACCACGCCAAAAATCTCCGTGTCTCCAATTGCGTTTGCACACTCCAAACTCCTCCCTTTACCTTCATATGCAATTGTTTTACTTTTCGCTGCTATACTCTTAGAATTGCATGTGTAGGTTGATTGCTTGACTTGTGCTAAGTTGCTAAAATCTGCCTAGAACTAAAATTGGGAAAAGACTAGATTTTTATTTGGTCAAGTAGTCTAATCACCCCCCCCCTCTAGACATACTTTCAATCCTACATCTACGACAACACAGGTATGACTATCTTGATTCTGTCATAAAATTGTCATGGATGTACATGCATGACAGAAAACGTGACCTACTGTGACAAACATGTATCATCACGAAAGTATATTTTTTTGTAGTGCGTGCCGACGGTGATCACATCGACCTTGGAACCATTCCAGACACGCATCATCACCTCGTCCTTAGCCAATCTTCATTTAATTCGTAGCCACTGTTTCAAGTAGCAAATATGAGCAACAGAACCAGTATCAAATACCCAGGCGCTACTACGGGCATTTGTAAGGTACACATCAATAACATGTATATCAAATATACCTTTGTTCATTTTGCCATCCTTCTTATCTGCCAAATACTTGGGGCAGTTCCGCTTCCAGTGACCAGTCCCTTTGTAGTAGAAGCACTTAAGTTTCAGGCTTGGGTCTAGACTTGGGCTTCGTCTCGAGAATGACAACTTGCTTGACATTCTTCTTGAAGTTCCCCTTCTTTCCCTTGCCCTTTTTCTTGAAACTAGTGGTCTTGTTAACCATCAACACTTGATGCTCTTTCTTGATTTCTACCTCCGCAACTTTGAGCATAGCGAAGAGCTCAGGAATTGTCTTATCCATCCCTTGCATATTATAGTTCATCACGAAGCCTTTGTAGCTTGGTGGCAGTGATTGAAGAACTCTTTCAATAACACTATCATCTGGAAGATTAACTCCCAGCTGAGTCAAGTTGTTATGGTACCCAGACATTTTGAGTATGTGTTCACTGACAGAACCGTTCTCCTCCATCTTGCAGCTATAGAACTTGTTGGAGACTTTGTATCTCTCAACTCGGGCATTTGCTTGAAATATTAACTTCAACTCCTGTAACATCTCATATGGTCCATGACGTTCAAAACGTCTTTGAAGTCCCGATTCTAAGCCATAGAGCATGTCACACTGAACTATAGAGTAGTCATCAGACCGCGTCTGCCATATGTTCAAAGTGTCTACATTAGCGGGAGGGGACTTGTCACCTAGCGGTGCATCAAGGACATAATTCTTCTGTGCAGCAATGAGGATAATCCTCAAGTTACGGACCCAATATTTTTAGTTGCTACCATCATCTTTCAACTTAGCTTTCTCTAGGAACGCATTAAAATTCAAGGGAAATGTAGCACGGGCCATTAATCTACAACATAGTTATGAAAAAACTATCATGACTAAGTTAATGATAAATTAAGTTCAATTAATCGTATTACTTAAGAACTCCCACTTAGATAGACATCCCTCGAGTCATCTAAATGATCATGTGATCCATATCAACTAAACCATGTCCGATCATCACGTGAGATGGAGTAGTTTTCAATGGTGAACATCTCTATGTTGATCATATCTACTATATGATTCACGTTCGACCTTTCGGTCTCCAATGTTTCAAGGCCATGTCTGTACATGCTAGGCTCGTCAAGTTTAACCTGAGTATTGTGCACATGCAAAACTGTCTTGCACCCGTTGTATGTGAACGTAGAGCTTATCACACCCGATCATCACGCGGTGTCTCGGCATGACGAATTGTCGCAACGGTGCATACTCAGGGAGAACACTTATACCTTGAAATTTTAGTGAGGGGTCATCTTATAATGCTACCATCGTACTAAGCAAAATAAGATGCATAAAAAGATAAACATCACATGCAATCAAAATATGTGACATGATATGGCCATCATCGTCTTTTGCCTTTGATCTCCATCTCCAAAGCACCGTCATGATTTCCATCGTCACCGGCTTGACACCTTGATCTCAATCGTAGCGTCGTTGTCATCTCGCCAACTATTGCTTCTACAAATATTGCTAACGCATAGTGATAAAGTAAAGCAATTACATGGCGATTGCATTTCATACAATAAAGCGACAACCATAAGGCTCCTGCCAGTTGTCGATAACTTCTACAAAACATGATCATCTCATACAACAATGTATATCACATCATGTCTTGACCATATCACATCACAAAACATGCCCTGCAAAAACAAGTTAGACATCCTCTACTTTGTTGTTGCAAGTTTTATGTGCCTGCTACGGGCTTCTAGTAAGAACCGTTCTTACCTACGCATCAAAACCACAACAGTGTTTCGTCAAGTTAGTTGTTTTAACCTTCAACAAGGACCGGCGGTAGTCAAATTCGATTCAACTAAAGTTGGAGAAACAGACACCCGCCAGCCACCTTTATGCAAAACAAGTTGCATGTCTGTCGGTGGAACCGGTCTCATAAACGTGGTCATGTAAGGTTGGTCCGGGCCGCTTCATGCAACATACCGCCGAATCAAAATAAGACGTTCGTGGTAAGCAGTATGACTATCACCGCCCACAACTCTTTGTGTTCTACTCATGCATATCATCTATGCATAGACCTGGCTCAGATGCCATTGTTGGGGAACGTAGCATGCAATTTCAAAAAAAAAATCCTACGGTCACGCAAGATCTATCTAGGAGATGCATCGCAATGAGAGGGGGAGAGTGTGTCCATGTACCCTCGTAGACCGAAAGCGAAAGCGTTAGCTTAACACGGTTGATGTAGTCGAACGTCTTCTCGATTCAACCGATCAAGCACCGAACGCACGGCACCTCCGAGTTCTACACACGTTCAGCTCGATGATGTCCCTCAAACTCTTGATCCAGCAAAGTGTCGAGGGAGAGTTTCATCAGCACGACGGCGTGGTGATGGTGATGATGAAGTGATCCGTGCAGGGCTTTGCCTAAGCACTGTGACAATATGACCAGAGGAGTACACCGTGGAGGGAGGGCGCCACACACGGCTTGGAACAATTGATGTGTGTTAGAGGCGCCCCCACCCCCATATATAAAGGAGGGAGAGGGGAGGAGGTCGGCCCTAGGCGCGCCCTAAGTGGGAGGAGTCCCACTTGGGCTCCTAGTAGGATTCGCCCCCCCCCTTCCTTTTATCAGAGGGGGAAAGGGGGGAGGAGAGAGAGGAGGAGAAGGAAAGGGGGTGCCGCCCCATACCCTTGTCCAATTCAGACTCCTCCCTTGGGGGGCGCCACCCCTATGTGGGCTGGTTTGCCTCCCTCCTATGGCCCATATCTTCCCCCGGGGGATTCCGGTAACCCCCCTGGTACTCCGATATGTACCCGAATACTATCATCCAATATATCAATCATTACCTCATGACCATTTCGAGACTCCTCGTCATGTCTATGGTCATACTTCCTCGTCACAATGCTTATTTTCCCTTACAATAAAAGGTCAAACATATTTCCGCATCATGTGGAAGTGGATTGACTTAGGGTTCTATTGAGCAATCTCAACTTACCAACTCATCTTCACTGGTTTGGTGCACTCCCATTGCGACAAGGCCATCTAGAGAGCATGGGCGCCATCGAGGTGCAAACTCCACGCCTAACTTGTCGTGCGACGATGACTCTGGATAGCAGACTTCCAGCTCTGTCACGTACAGTCACATGTCCTTTGCCCATTGTGTGATCAAGGAGATGAGACCGCTGACCACCTAGCTGTTGGGTGCATTTTCTCAAGAGAAGTATGGCATGTCATTTTCTCCCGATGCGGCTTAGGCCATGTGGCTCCGATGCTGGAGTCCGCCCTCTATGACTGCTGGCAGGAGACCCGTGCACGGATCTCGAAGATGCAATGCAAGGGGTTTTATTCCATCGTGCTGCTCACAGTTAGGATGCTTTGGAAGGAGTGAAATAACCGCATCTTTCAGTAGTCTACGGTGGTCACTCGTGAGCTATGCAGACGGATCATGGTGGAGATGGAGCTATGGAAGCTCTCAAGTGCAAAAGTTTGTCGCAATATGAAGATAGTCGGTAGTTAGTTGTCCCGGGCATTGTATGTGAGCATAAGCGGCTTGATGGTTGCCCGGCCTCAGTCACCGCGTGTTTCCGCCTATAATGTAGCCTCGTGCCACCGGATTGTGTGTGTGGTTACTTTTTCTTCTCCTCTTCTAATGTATCGGCACACGAACCTTTTGCGTGTTTGCAAAAAGGTACTCCCTCCATTCCAAAATATAGTGCGCCCACGTTTTCCGAGGTTCAACTTTCACCATAAATTTAACCAACGAGACCGACTGTGGCGGGAGCAAAAATTATATAATTGAAAACTTCTTTTGAACATGAATTCGTTGGTGTAAGTTTTGCTCCCACCGTAGTCGGACTCATTGGTCAAATTTATGGTCAAAGTTGAAGCACGAGAACCGAGGACGCACTATATTTTGGAACGGAGGGAATATAATTTTAATGGCTGGCTTGGATTCCTGATGTTTTCCCTTCGCCTGTATTTTTTTGGACCGGGCATAACCCCTTCCCATTATAACTGAACAATGGAAATACATTTGCCCACGACTATAGAAAGGAGACGGAAGAGAGGAGAGCGAGTTCTTGCTCATATATCTATAGGCTGGTTTTATATACCAGAACCTTATAGTAATCTGATCATCCATTCAATTTCAAACCTTGATACTATTCTCTCAATGAATGCGTCGATAGTGTGGTTTTCTATACCCGGACTTTATGGCAATCTGATCGTCCATTCAAATTCAAATCTTGATATGGATTTCTTAGGGAATGTGTCAGTAGTGTGGATAGGCATTGAATATGGGCTTGAATTGTTGAAGAAAGGTGTGATGTGGCATATAAGCAATGGCAATCGTTGAGAACATGGCGAGGCCCTTGGATTCATAGAGGTACACCTTATAGACCGCTCACACCTAAGGACACATGCAGACTAAATTATGTTTCAGATTTTCTTGATGAACATGGGGCGTGGAGATCACAATTTTGATCATAATATTTTCTGGCTGATGGATGTTATGAAATTCTGAAAATTCGTACGTCTCCAAGGCGGAAGGAAGACTTTATAGCTTGGCGTATGGAGAAAATAGGTTTGCTTACTATATGTAGTGCCTGCCAGCTCGCGATGTGTGATCATGTGGATCAGTTTGGTGTGGGGGGGGGGGCTTCTAGCTTGCACCCGAATGGGTTAAGACGACTATGGAGCCTTATTTCGCAATCCAAAGTTCCATAGAAAATGAAAATTCATGCCTCAAAGGCATGTTCGAAAGCGTTAGCAACAAAAATAAAATAAAATGATACATCATTTGCAGACATGCGCGATTTGTCTGTTATGTGGAAAGGAGGATGAATCATCATTTCGTGTGTTAATAACATGTGATCATGTGGTGGATCTTTGGAATTGTATGCGCTTGCTATGGGCGATGTCGGCTAAGGAGCTTCTGTGTGATGTTGGGAGGGACTAGTTGCTTTATATCCTTAACGGTTGTGACCAGGACATAAGGAGCGGGATAATCTTGTTAATTTGGCGTATATGGCAATTACGAAATGATGCTACACATGGTAAGGAAATACCTCCTCTTGAAATTTCTATAGAGTTTTTTCAGAGCTATGGACAGTTGTTTGATTCAACTAACAGATACTCGAGGGTAAACTGCCTCTTATGTTGGAACCATAAAGGCCAAATCTGACGAACGCAACGAGTTCTTCGGCCTCGGTCCTGCCTCCTAGGGACCAGGTTGTACTGTCAGTAGATGGGGCGTTTTCGGAGAGTGGTCGTACGACGTCCACTGGTATGATACTATGCCACCATAATGGGATGGTCATTGTTGTTGCTTATCGGTTCCATTCCATTGTAATGACGCACTGGAAGCAGAGATACATGCTTTGATGCAGGGCATGGCCAAGGCCATGCAACACACTGAGTTTTCAATTATCGTACAGTCCGATTCATCTAGGGCACTATCAATATCTAGAGATGAATCACTTGTTCACTCTCCGTATAGTGTGGAGATCAAGTCCTTAAGAGAAAACTAGGTGTTTATTGCAGAAAAGCTTCATCGTAGTCAGAATACATTAGCAGATTGTTTGACAAGATATAGCTGTACCGAGCATCACACATTTATGTGGCTACACAGACGATCCCCATGTACTTAGAAATTCTTGCCTCTAGACTATATCTTCCCTAATAATAAAGCAAATAGTGTTTTTGGTCGTCCGTCGTCAGCAATTTTGCAAAATAGTCCTTCTCCTTTTTGGTATTCAACCCGCAGTCCATTTTAAGTGGATATATGATATACGTCGTTCTTACAAAAAGGACCCTACGTTTTGTTATTCGGTTGCTGGCGAGCGAGACGAGCTGGAGGTCCAGGCTGGCCGCGATGCGGACGATGCCTGGCTCGGCGGCTGCGATCTCCGGCCAGATCCGGTCGAGGAGGCGAGGTCAGGGCGATCTAGGAGGCGCGGGAGGAGGTCCAGCGGCGGAGCTTCAACTCCAAGTACATGGCGGCGGCGTTCCTCGCCGGTTCCGAGTGAGATGGGGCTGTGATGCAGACGACGTCGAGCGTGGCGGCGGCAATCTCCGGCCAGATCCGGTCGAGGAGGCGAGGTAGGGGCCGGATCCTGTTCCGGGGACGACATGGAGGCGATCTACAAGGCGCGGGAGGAGGTCCAGCGGCGGGGCTTCAACTCCAGTGGGCCCCCTCTCGATGGACGCGGCCGCCCACATCGCCGGCGACTCCCCAGAGGCCGACAGGGCCTCCTTCCCCGCGTCCTCGACCGACTCGGCCTCCCGGCGCTCCTGACCGCGGAAGGGGATTCACCTGCGGCGGCGCCGGCGACTGTTGTCCACTCGGAGATGAGAGGGAGGCGAAGGCGACGGCAAGGGCGCTGGTGACGACGTGCAGGACCTCGCACTGCCGCCGGGGATGTCCTTCACGGCGGTTCTTGCCCAGGTGAGCGTCCACTCCTCCCAGTGTTCGTCATGTGTTCTCCCTCCCCCTCTGCGTCTCCTGTTCGCTATTCTCACGTTGCTTTTGTCGCAGCCAGAGGCTCAACATCAGGGGCCACGTCTACCTGGCGATCCTCCCCGTCGACGGCAACAAAGTCCCTGCAAAGGTGCGTGCAATCCCACGCACACACATCCCATATACTTGGTGTTAATTTCTTAGTTTGTCCACTGCAAGTTAAGATGTGAACAATGGCGAGTGCTATCGGTATGGAACGGTTGAAGTGCAGAACGAGTGACAATCTGTTCATGTCTCTAGGCTGCAGGTTTGGAAGGGGATCACTAATGAGGAGCTCGATGTGCTGGACACATTTGAAGATGAAGAGTATGTGAGGGAAGCTGTTGGCACCTCACTGACCGTAAGTCCATTCGCCGGTATAGGTCTCTGCTTCAGCTCATGGTAGCCGGATTCATGCCGACCTGCAAAATTCAGAGGAATGTTTAGCTCAAATCAGTTATCTTGACACCCCTTTTCATGATTGAGCCTTCTGCTTTGGGGCACGCAGATAGAACTGCTATCAATTGGTTTTGTTCTATCATGAAAGACCACTTTTCGTTTGGCACTTAGAGAGCAATTCTTCACTAGGCTGTTCCACGGAAAGAAGATTGAGTACTTCGGATTTGCAGGATTCGTCGGATACAATGATTGCCTATGCATACATATGGGGAATGTGGATGATCCTGACCTCTATAGTGAATGGGATTTTGATGTGAGTATTTCCCTTCATGCTAATCGTAAGCATTTTTCGTATATTGATTGAAAGGCAGACAAACACCACCACTATCTAACTAAGCGCATGCACCAATCTGGTGATGCTATGAGAAGCAAAGCTATTGCAACATATGTTTATTAAATTACATGTATAATGCTACTATTTGTTAAACAATCTCCATTTTCTCAGCTGGCCCAATACTTTTGGTGATCAGAATTTTGGTACGAAGAATAACATCACTAATTTACTTGCTCTAAGAAAAGCACGTGCTTGATTTCCTGAATATGTCCCTATGTGCTGCCAAACGGTATATGCTGTTTGGCAATGTCTTATTTTCTTTGTATTCCCGGGGCATATTTCAGTAGTATCCGTTCAAGCACTAACCTGTACTACTATGCTGCTTCTCCATCACTTCTGGTTCATGAAGGTCAACGGCCCTACCGAGGTGAGGGATCTCGGGTCGCCGTCGCTTTTTGGGAGCTCCCTCTCCTTCCTGCCTTCTTACAGTGGTGCCAAGGACCAACGGCCGGACGCCAGCACGACGGAGCTAATGTGCTGCTACGTTTCCTCAGGTCGTCCGGGCGCGTCGTCGGTCCCAGCCACCCATCATCAAGTTCCGACGTCCTCTGTCCTTTTTTCCGATTGATGTGAGTAAGCCTCCACTACCCGCTTCCAACTCTGTAAAATTTTCTGCTGTAGTTGGCATGAGAGGCGCCTTGATGCAAAGCTACAGGTTTGCATGGGTGCTGCTGGCTGCTGCCCCCTTGCCCCCTGGCCAGCAGGGTCGTCCATGATCAGGGCCCCCAAGCAGCCAAGCTAAGTAGTAACATGCCGCAACTTCTACCCACCACCATGTATGAGACATGGAAATCTAGGAAGCTGCAGGTTTGTGCGACAGTCATGCTCACGATGTGTTTTCTGAAATGCTTTCATGTAGATTGATGTTTATATATTATAAGCATTTGTAAAATGTTCATGTACAATGCAGTATGCAACAATAAATCACATCTCCCAGCAATGGCTACGTACCATTACTCTTATCACCTTAGACTAAGTTGTATGAATTAGATGGCTGAGCACTTATGTTTTTGTAGTAGGTTCTGTGTCCTTTGCGCACATAAAATTCAGAGATAAATTTGGTACATGGCTGATTGACTTTGTTCATGTGGATTATCAGTTTACCAGCAATGATGGACTTTGTTTACATGGAGTACCAATTTAGCAGCAACTCTGTTGTAACTTTGGCAACACAACCAACATCAAGTGTCACACTGGTAGTCTAGGGTCAGTTCAAAATTCAAATTAGAGATAGTTTGATCCACGTGTAGTTCATCGTCCATTTCTAAATCACCAAGGATTGATTTTATTGACACAAGATTCTCTACCTGTTGTTTTCTATTAGGTAAAAACAGTTATTGGCTCCTCTTGTAATCTACAATAAGTATCCCTTTTGACACTCATTTAAATAGAATTTTTTATTATTACTGTGGAAGCAGAAACACACTTGAGAAGGATTTCATTTAGTATGTACTTTGAGTTTTCATAGTCTATTATTGGCATGGATTTTCCTTCTGCTAGAGAGGCTGGTGCCAAATCTACATCAAAACAACGGCAAGTTAACAAAAGAGGATGTTGGAGTTGTACTGTGACTACTGTTAGATCTGTTTTTGCACTTCTGAATTTTATTTGAGAATGAATCTCGAAGGTATAACTTCTTCAAAGTGCTAGCGCCCACCTACAGATGACAAGATTTTCTTCTTCTAAATGTAATGAGGCATGAGCCACAAACTCTTCATAGAATTTTGAAGCAAAATATTGATCCCCTGCATGCATATATGATTGCAAACCAATTTTTTTTAGTCCGTTCCTTTTTAACATAATATTTCTCTGGGTGATGTAACATAAGTATATTATTGGTAAAATTAAGTGATATTATTAGTACTTGATTTATCTGGGCATAAAAATGTCGATATAATAGCTCTAGCACTCATGCCCACAATTTGAAAATGGTAGGACTATCCTTTACTTTTACCCATATATAGAAGTGATAACCCCCCTCCCCCTACACATATAGCATTTTTTCTCCCGTTGCAACGCACGGGCATTTTTGCTAGTAACTATATAATCCTGGAATAAAACACCTTTTACCCTTGCAAAAATAACAATTCAAACCCTTCTTTTTTTCATGAGATGTGTATGCAATTGAGACACTTTTCTTTGTTTTCCATGTGTTAGGGCATCTCCAACAACCTCAAACCACCCATAACCGTCCGGACCGCACGGTCCGGACGTCTTTTTCCATTTAACGCAGTCCTGCATCGATCCGTACAGCGGTCTGGACGCTCTTTTTCATGTAAACCGGAGACAAAGTGAGGGTTTTGCGGGCGTCCGGACCGCTGCCACACACTCGTCTGACTAACCTGGCCCACCAAAACTCCTTTTTCCCATGCCCGCACTCTTTCCCGGCCGAAGCGGTCAGAGCCGCTCTAGAGCACTCGTGCTAGATTCATGCCGAACTCAGAGTGACACAACCTCTCATAGCGCTCCAGCATTGAAACGACGCACTGGCCGAGACCGCCGCCCTTGCCGCTTCTTGGTGTATGCGACTGCCCTGCATTCAAACGACAGCCCGTCCGTTCACTTTCCTACATTAAACATGCTGGTTGTTGCCGAGGAACGGCGAGTCGGTGCCACCCGTTCATCCATCTGCCTCCCACCATTAATCATGTCACCGGTTGCCCTGCCATCCCCCGCTATATAAATTGCTGGCCTGGCCATAGCCGCATCCATCATCCTCCGCTCCCTTCCTCCTCTCTGCACCACCGCATGGCATCCTCGAGCTCCAAAGCCTTCTTGGACAGCCTCTCATCCGAGCAGAAAAAAGGAGATCGCCGCCATTGCAGCCGACTGATGGCAGCTGGAACTACGTCAATATTTCCCCGGAGAGGGAGGGATGATGTAGCACATCGACGGTAGAGTATTTCCCTCAGTTATGAAACCAAGGTATCGAACCAGTAGGAGAACCAAGCAACACAACGTAAATATCCCCTGCACATAAATAACAACACCTCGCAACCCGACGAATTAAAGGGGTTGTCAATCCCTTTCGGGTAATGGCGCCAGAAATTGGCGTGTGACGGGAGAAAGTTGTGATAGATTGAAATAATAGATCACAAATAAAATAAAGTGCAGCAAAGTATTTTTTGGATTTTTGGTTTAATAGATCTGAAAATAAAAGCAAGGAAAAAGTAGATCGCAAAGGCAAATATATGAGAAATAAGACCCGGGGGGCGGAGGTTTCACTAGTGGCTTCTCTCGAGAAAAATAGCAAACGGTGGGTAAACAAATTACTGTTGGGCAATTGATAGCACATCAAATAATTATGAAGATATCCAGGCAATGATCATTACATAGGCATCACATCCAAGATTAGTAGACTGACTCCTGCCTGCATCTACTACTATTAGTCCACACATCGACCGCTATCCAACATGCATCTAGTGTATTAAGTTCATCGAAAAACAGAGTAATGCAATAAGAACAATGACATGATGTAGACAAGATCCGTTTATCTATATGGTGGTAGATATAGATCTTGTATTTTTATCCTTAGTAGCAACGATACATACGTGTCGGTTCCCTTTCTGTCACTGGGATCAAGCACCGTAAGATCGAACCTACTACCGGGCACCTCTTCCCATTGCAAGATAAATAGATCGAGTTGGCCAGACAAAACCCAAATATCAGAGAAGAAATACGAGGCTATAAGAGATCACACATAGAAGAGATCAAAGAAACTCAAATACTTTCAAGGATATAAAAACATAGATCTGATCATAAACTCAAAGTCCATCGATCCCAACAAACACACCGCAAAAGAGTTACATCATATGGATCTCCAAGAGACCATTGTATTGAGGATCAAGAGATAGAGATGAAGCCATATAGCTACTAACTACAGACCTGAAGGTCTAGAAAGAACTACTCACGCATCATCAGAGAGGCACCAATGGAAGTGGTGAACCCCTCCGTGATGGTGTTTAGATTGGATCTGGTGTTTATGGACTCTGCGGTGGCTTGATGAATATTTCGTCGACTCCCCTAGTGTTTTGGGAATATTTGGGTATTTATAGAGCAAAGAGGCGGTCCGGGGGCACCCGAGGTGGGCACAACACACCGGGGGGCGCCAGGGCCTCCTGGCGCGCCCTGGTGGGTTGTGCCCCCTCGGGCCACCCCCCCAGGTGCAACCAGGGCCCATCTGCTTCCTTTTTGCCCATAAAAAATCATCATAAAGTTTCGTGCCATTTGGACTCCGTTTGATATTGATTTCCTGCGATGTAAAAAGATGGGAAAATAGGAACTGGCACTGGGCACTATGTCAATAGGTTAGTACCAAAAATGATATAAAATGATTATAAAACATCCAAGATTGATAATAAAACAGCATGGAACAATCAAAAATTATAGATACATTGGAGACGTATCAGCATCCCCAAGCTTAACTCCTACTCATCCTCAAGTAGGTAAGTGATAAAAACAGAATTTTTGATGTGGAGTGCTGTTCATTAAGTCATGTCATATTATTTTCTTTATAGCATGAACATTTGGACTTTTATGTGATTCAAAGCAATAGTCTAGTTTTGACATAATAATTTAGATACTCAATCATATCAACAAGCAACCATGTCTTTCAAAATATCAATGCTAAAATAAGTTATCCCTAGCCCATCATGCTCAAACATTGATCCATTCATGAAACACACTCGAATATTAACTACACCCAATACTTGAGTACGATCATATTGCCTCCTAGTTGGTGCTTTTTATGAGGGAAGATGGAGACTCAAATTTCAAAATAAAAATTGCATAAAGTAAAAGAAAGTCCCTTCGCAGAGGGAAGTGGGGATTTTTAGAGGTGCTAGAGCTCAAAGTGAAAAAATTGAGATAAAAACATTTTGGGAGGTGTATCCATCCCACCAACGAAAACGACTCAGAGTTCCCAATACTTTCCATGCATAGATATATCATAGGCGGTTCCCAAATAGAAAATAAAGTTTATTTCCTTTTCCACCATAACTTTCACTTTCCATGGCTAACCGTATCCACGGGTGCCCTCCATACCAACACTTTCCAAGGAATTTATTATTTGACAACATAAAGTAAATTCATATTTTTTTCGAGACTGGGCATCCCTAATACCTTTGCCTTACTCTCGTGCAATGACAAGTGAATAAACACTCATCTTGAGAATAACACATCTTGCATGGAAAATAGCCACCCCTCACCGCTCCGCGAGCGAAACAAATACACAAAAGAGAAGTTTATTTTGAAAATTAGAGATGGCACATGCAAATTTGCTTAGAATGGCAAAAGAATGCCGCATATAGGTAGATATAGTGGACTCATGTAGCAAAACTAGTTTAAAGGATTTTGGATGCACAAGTAGAGGTCATACTTAGTGCAAAATGAAGGCTAGAAAAATATTGGGAAGCGACCAACCAAGAAACGAATAATCTCATAAGCAAGCATTAAGAATAATTAACACCGAATAATGCACCACAAGTAGGGTATAATTTTCATTGCATGACTATTGACTTTCGTGCATGCATAGGGAATCACAAACCTTAACACCAATATTCTTACTAGAACACAATTACTCATCAACATAACTCACATATCACATCATCATATCTCAAAACTATTACTAAGAATCAAGTTTATTTTGTCCAATGATCTTCATGACATTTTATTTTACTTTATCCTTCTTGGATATCTATCACTTTAGCACTAATTTTCATGTGTTGCTTTTCATAAGCTCAAACTAATATAAATGAAGATCATGAGCATAACAAATTTTCTTTCTCTCAAAATAATTTAAGTGAAGCAAGAGAGAATTTCTTCAAAATTATACTGACTCTCAAATAAATCTAAGTGAAGCAAGAGAGCATTTCTTCAAAAATAACAAAGCACGCCGTGCTCAAAAAGGTATAAGTGAAGCACTAAAGCAAGTCCTACCTCATAGAAGATTTAAGTGAATCATAGAGAGCAATTCTAACAAGTCATGACATAATTTTGGCTCTCTCAAATAGGTGTGTCCAGCAAGGATTGATAACTTAAAACAAAAAATAAAACAAGCAAAGACACATATCATACAAGACGCTCCAAGAAAAACACATATCATGTGACGAATAAAAATATAGTCTCGAGTAAAATACCGATAGTTGTTGGAAGAAAGAGGGGATGCCACTCGGGGGCATCCCCAAGCTTAGTTGGTTGCTCATTCTTGGATAATAGCTTGGGATGCCGGGGCATCCCCAAGCTTAGGCTCTTACATCCTTCCTTCGTCCATCGTAAGATAACCCAAAACTTGAAAACTTCAATCACCCAAACTCAACAAAGCCTTCATGAGATCCGTTAGTATAAAAATAATAAATCACTACTATAAGTGCTGTATCAAACCAATTCATATTTTTTTTTAATTAATCTACTGTATTCCAACTTTTCTATGGCAAAAGCTCATCAAAGGAAACCATAGAGCCATCAAAATAAGCACACAACACAAAGAAAACAGAATATGTCAAAACAGAACAGTGTGTAGCAATCTGACTATTTCGAATACTTCTGTAACTCAAAAAACTCTGAAAAATTAGGACGACCTGAGAAATTTGTATATTGATCTACTTCAAGTGGAGTGGGTATTTTATCGCTCTCTGGTAAAAAACTAAAATTAATTTCGTGAGCGCAAACTTTCTATTTTTTTCCAGCAAGATCAAACAACTATCACCCAAGAAGATCCTAAAGGCTTTACTTGGCACAAACACTAATTAAAACATAAAAAACACAATCATAACAGTAGCATAATTGTGCTAACACCCAAGAACAGGAAGCAAAAAGCAAAAAATAAATTTATTCATTGGGTTGCCTCCCAACAAGCGCTATAGTTTTAAGCCCTTAGCTAGGCATAAAGCAAGGATCTAAGTTTTGTCATATTTGGTTCGAGATCCATAAGATGAACTCATGATTGATTGATAGGGTGGCCTAATTCTAGTTCTAGGAAAGTGTTCCATACCTTTCCTCAAAGGAAATTGGAACTTAATATTGCCTTCTTTCATATCAATCACGGCACCGATAGTGCGTAAAAACGGTCTACCAAGAATAATTGGACAAGACGGATTGCAATCAATACCAAGAACAATAAAATCTATGGGCACATAATTCCTATTTGCAAGAATAAGAACATCATTAATTCTTCCCATAGGGTTTTTAATAGTAGAATCCACCAAGTGCAATTCAAGGAACATTCTTCAAGATTGGTAAGACCAAGCACATCACATAAAGATTTCGGAATTGTGGAAACACTAGCACCCAAGTCACACAAAGCATAACACTCATAATTTTTAATCTTTACTTTGATAGTAGGTTCCCATTCATCATGTAATTTTCTAGGAATTGAAACTTCTAATTCCAATTTTTCTTCAAGAGCTTTCATCATAGCATCAACAATGTGCTTAGTAAAGGCTTTGTTTTTTTCATAAGCATGGGGTGAATTTATCATGGATTGAAACAAAGAAATACAATAAATAAAAGAGAAACTATCATAATTAAAGTCTTTGTAATCCAAAATAGTGGGTGCATCACTAGCTAAAGTTTTGACCTCTCCAAACCCACTTTCATCAATTTTCTCAACAAGATCTTCACCCTCAGAAATATTGGGACACCTTCTACCTAAAGTTGACTCTTCTCCAGTCCATTTTTCATCATTCTTAACTTTACTAAACAAGGAATCAATAGAAGAAACACCAATCATTTTAAGATCTTCATCATCTTTGCAAGAATAATCACTAGAAAAAGCTTTTTCCAAAAATTCTCTTTTAGCTCTAAGCATAGCAGTTCTTTTCTTACTTTCATCCATAGAAACATAAATAGCTTTAATTGATTCATCTAATTTAGGCAAAAAATCATCTTGAGATTTTCCACATCATGAGCAATTCTATCAACACTTCTAGACAAATCATCAATTTTCTTCAACTTTTCTTCTATGGAAGTGTTGAAAACTTTTTGTGTGTTGATAAATTCCTTAATATTATTCTCAAGATTAGAGGTGTTACTATTATTATTATAAGATTGATTTCCATAGAAATTACCATAATTATTAGAGGAATTACTAGGAAAAGGCCTAGGATTAAAATTACCTCTATAAGCATTGTTGTTGAAATTATTTGTAGAGATAAAATCCACATCAATGGCATCACTATTTTTCTCAATCAAAGTAGACAAAGCCATATCATTAAAATCAATAGGAGCACTTTTACTAGCAACCAATTTCATAAGAGCATCAAATTTATCACTCAAAGAAGAAATTTCTTTAACCGAATTAACTTTTTTACTAGTAGGAGGTCTTTCGATATGCCATTGAGAATAATTTGCTATAATATTATCAAGCAATTTGGTGGCTTCACCCAAAGTAATTTCCATAAAAGTACCACCCACGGCGGAATCTAAAAGATTACGAGAAACAAAATTCAATCCCGCATAAAATATTTGTATGATCATCCAAAGATTTAACCCATGAGTTGGGCAATTCCTTAGCATCATTTTCATCCTTGCCCAAGATTGTGCAACATGCTCATGTTCAAGTTGCTTGAAATTCATGATCTGGGTTCTAAGGGAAATAATTTTTGCGGGAGGAAAATACTTAGTGATAAAAGCATCTTTGCACTTGTTCCAAGAATCGATACTATTACGAGGCAAAGAAGAGAACCAAATTTTTGCAGAATCACGCAAGGAAAACAAAAATAATTTCATCTTGACCACATCATTGTCCACATATTTTTTCTTTTGCATATCGCATAATTCCACGATGGTATTACATGGGATGCGGCACCCTCATTAGGAGTACCAGAAAATTGGTCTTTCATAACAAGATTCAGCAAAACAGTATTAATATCACAAGTCTTCGCACTAGTGGCGGGAGGAGCAAGCGGAGTGCCAATAAAATCATTGTTGTTGGTATTTGAGAAATCACATAGCTTAGTGTTCTCTTGAGTCATGATGACCACACAACAAGATTGCACTCAAAAATAGATCCGGCAAGAGAACGGCGAACGGAAAAAGAGAGGCGAATAAAACGGCAAATTTTTGTGAAGGAGGGGAGAGGAAAACGAGAGGCAAATGGAAAATAATGTAAATTGCAAGGAGATGAGATTTGTGATTAGGAACCTGGTTATGATGAAGATCCTCCCCAACAACGGCACCAGAAATTCTCCTTGATGGCAGCTGGAACTACATCGGTATTTCCCTGGAGAGGGAGGGATGATGTAGCACAGCGACGGTAGAGTATTTCCCTCAGTTATGAAACCAAGGTATCGAACTAGTAGGAGAACCAAGCAACACAACATAAACAACCCCTGCACATAAATAACAACACCTCGCAACCCGACGAGTTAAAGGGGTTGTCAAATAAAGTGCAGCAAAGTATTTTTGGATTTTTGGTTTAATAGATCTGAAAATAAAAGCAAGGAAAAAGTAGACCGCAAAGGCAAATATATGAGAAATAAGACCCGGGGGCCGTGGGTTTCAGTAGTGGCTTCTCTCGAGAAAAATAGCAAACGGTGGGTAAAAAATTACTGTTGGGAAATTGATAGAACATCAAATAATTATGACCATATCCAGGCAATGATCATTACATAGGCATCACGTCCAAGATAATAGACCGACTCCTGCCTGCATCTACTACTATTACTCCACACATCGACCGCTATCCAACATGCATTTAGTGTATTAAGTTCATGGAAAAATGGAGTAATGCAATAAGAACGATGTCATGATGTAGACAAGATCTGTTTACCTATATGGCGGTTAGGGATGTGATACGTCCATTTTGCATCATGCTTTTATATCAATATTTATTGCATTATGGGATGTTATTTCACATTATGTCACAATACTTATGGCTATTCTCTCTTATTTTATAAGGTTTACATAAGGAGGGAGAATGCCGGCAGCTGGAATTCTGGGCTGGAAAAGGAGCAAATATTAGAGACCTATTATGCACAACTCCAAAAGTCCTGAAACTCCACGGAATACCTTATAATAAATAATGAAAAATCCTCGCCAAAGATGAAGACCAAGGGGCCCACACCCTGTCCACGAGGGTGGGGGCACCCCCCCTAGGGCGCGCCCCCCTACCTCGTGAGCCCCCTGGTGGCTCTCCGATGACCATCTTCTCCTATATGAATTCTTTCGTCGAGAAAAAAATAAGAAGCAACCTTTCGGGACGAAACTCCGCCGCCACGAGGCGGAACCTTGGAGGATCCAATCTAGGGCTCCGGCAGAGCTGTTCTGCCGGGGAAACTTCCCTCCCGGAGGGGGAAATCATCGCCATCGTCATCACCAACGCTCCTCTCATCGGGAGAGGGCAATCTCCATCAACATCTTGATCAGCACCATCTCATCTCAAAACCCTAGTTCATCTCTTGTATCCAATTCTTGTCTCCAAGTCCGGGATTGGTGCTAGTAGGTTGCTAGTAGTGTTAATTACTCCTTGTAGTTGATGCTAGTTGGTTTAATTGGTGGAATATCATATGTTCAGATCCTTTATGCATATTATTACCCCTCTGATTATGAACATGAATATGCTTTGTGAGTAGTTACGTTTGTTCCTGAGGACAAGGGAGAAGTCTTGCTATTAGTAGTCATGTGAATTTGGTATTCGTTCAATATTTTGATGAGATGTATGTTGTCTAGCCTCTAGTGGTGTTATGTGAACGTCGACTACATAACACTTCACCATTATTTGAACCTAGAGGAAGGCATTGGGAAGTAATAAGTAGATGATGGGTTGCTAGAGTGACAGAAGCTTAAACCCTAGTTTATGTGTTGCTTCGTAAGGGGTTGATTTGGATCCATATGTTTCATGCTATGGTTAGGTTTACCTTAATACTTTTGTTGTAGTTGCGGATGCTTGCAATAGAGGTTAATCATAAGTGGGATGCTTGTTCAAGTAAGAACAGCACCCAAGCAACGGTCCACCCACATGCCAAATTATCAAAGTACCGAACGCGAATCATATGAACGTGATGAAAAGTAGCTTGACGATATTCCCATGTGTCCTCGAGGGCGCTTTTCCTTATATAAGAGTTGTCTAGGCTTGTCCTTTGCTACAAAAAGGATTGGGCTATCTTGCTGCACTTTATTTACTTTTGTTACTTGTTGCTCGTTACAAATTATCTTATCACAAAACTATCTGTTACCACTTATTTCAGTACTTGCAGAGAATACCTTGTTGAAAACCGCTTATCATTTCCTTCTGCTCCTCGTTGGGTTCGACACTCTTACTTATCGAAAGGACTACGATAGATCCCCTATACTTGTGGGTCATCAAGACTCTTTTCTAGCGCCTTTGTCGGGGAGTGAAGCGCCTTTGGTAGGTGGAATTTGGTAAGGAAAAATTTATATAGTGTGCACTGTCACTTGTTACTATGGAAAGTAATCCTCCGAGGGGCTTGTTCGGGGTATCTTCACCCCGACCAGTAGAGCAAAGAGTTGCTCCTCAACCTACTGAACCTATTGAAAATGAAATTCCTTATGAGTATCCTTCGGGTATGATAGAAAAACTGCTAGTTAATCCTTTTATAGGAGATGGAACAAAGCATCCTGATGAACACCTAATATATGTGGATGAAGTTTGTGGATTATTTAAGCTTGCAGGTATACCCGATGATGTTGCTAAGAAGAAGGTCTTCCCTTTATCTTTGAAGGGAGAAGCATTGATATGGTACAGGCTATGTGATGATACGAGATCATGGAACTACAGAAGATTGAAATTGGAATTTCATCAAAAGTATTACCCTATGCATCTTGTTCATCGTGATCGCAATTATATATATAATTTTTGGCCTCGTGAAGGAGAAAGCATCGCTCAAGCTTGGGGAGGCTTAAATAAATGTTATATTCATGCCCCAATCATGAGCTCTCAAGAGAAATGATTATTCAAAAATTTTATGCTCGGCTTTCTGATAACAATCGCACCATGCTTGATACTTCTTGTGCTGGCTCTTTTATGATGAAGACTATTGAATTCAAATGGGATTTATTGGAAAGAATTAAACGCAACTCCGAAGATTGGGATCTCGACAAAGGTAAGGAGTCAGGTATGACACCTAGTTTTGATTTTGTTAAATCTTTTATGGATACCGATATTTTCCATAAATTTAGCACTAAATATGGACTTGATTCTGAGATAGTAGCTTCTTTCTGTGAATCTTTTGCTACTTATGTTGATCTCCCTAAGGAGAAGTGGTTTATATATTATCCTCCCATAGAAGCAAAAGTAGCTGCACCTATTAAAGTTGAAGAAAAGACTATCACTTATAATGATCCGATTGTTCCTACTTCTTATGTTGAGAAACCACCTTTCCCTGTTAGAATAAAGGATCATGCTAAAGCTTCAACTATGGTTCGTAAAAGAAATATTAGAACTTATATACCTCCTGAACAAGTTAAAGTTGAACCTAATGTTGCTATTGTTGAAGATCTCTTGTCTGATAATATTGATGGGCATGTTATTCGGTTCTGTGGTGAAACTGCTAGAATTGCTAAACCTTGTGCTAAAGATAAACATAGACCTGTGGTAGGCGTGCCTGTTATTTCTGTTAAAATAGGAGAACATTGTTATCATGGCTTATGTGATATGGGTGCTAGTGCTAGTGTTATACCTTATGACTTGTATAAAGAAATCAAGCATGAAATTGCACCTGCTGAGTTAGAAGATATTGATGTCACAATTAAACTTGCTAATAGAGATACTATTTCAGCAATGGTAATTGTTAGAGATGTTGAGGTCTTGTGCAGGAAAACTAAATATCCTGCTGATTTTCTTGTTCTTAGTTCCCCACAAGATAGCTTTTGTCCCATTATATTTGGTAGACCCTTCTTGAACACTGTTAATGCTAAGATAGACTGCGAAAAGAATGTTGTTACTATTGGCTTGGATGATATGACTCATGAATTTAATTTCTCTAAATTTAGTAAACAACACCGTGAAGAAGAATTGCCTAGTAAGGATGAAATTATTGGTCTTGCTTCTATTGCCGTACCTCCTAGTGATCCTTTAGAACAATATTTGCTAGACCATGAGAATGATATGTTTATGAATGAAAGAAGGGAAATAGATGAAGTATTCTTTTAACAAGAACCTATTCTAAAACACAATTTGCCTGTTGAAATCCTAGGGGATCCCCCTCCACCTAAGGGTGATCCCGTGTTTGAGCTTAAACCGTTGCCTGATAATCTTAAATATGCCTATCTTGATGAAAAAAAGATATATCCTGTTATTATTAGTGCTAACCTTTCAGAGCATGAAGAAGAAAGATTATTTAAAACTCTGAAGAAGCACCGTGCTGCTATTGGATATACTCTTGATGATCTTAAGGGCATTAGTTCCACTCTATGTCAACATAAAATAAATTTGGAAGCATATGCCAAACCAGTTCATGATCCTCAACGACGTCTGAATCCTAAAATGAAAGAAGTGGTAAGAAAAGAAATACTAAAGCTTCTGGAGGCAGGTATAATTTATCCCATTGCTGATAGTCAGTGGGTAAGTCCTGTTCATTGTGTCCCTAAGAAGGGAGGTATTACTGTTGTTCCTAATGATAAAGATGAATTGATTCCACAAAGAATTATTACAGGTTATAGGATGGTAATTGATTTCCGCAAATTAAATAAGGCTACTAAGAAAGATCATTACCCCTTACCTTTTATTGATCAAATGCTAGAAAGATTATGCAAAAATACACATTACTGCTTTCTACATGGTTATTCTGGTTTCTCTCAAATACCCGTGTCTGCTAAAGATCAATCAAAGACTACTTTTACATGCCCTTTTGGTACTTTTGCTTATAGACGTATGCCTTTTGGTTTATGTAATGCACCTGCTACCTTTCAAAGATGCATGATGGCTATATTCTCTGACTTCTGTGAAAAGATTTGTGAGGTTTTCATGGACGACTTTTCCGTCTATGGATCTTCTTTTGATGATTGCTTGAGCAACCTTGATCGAGTTTTGCAGAGATGTGAAGAAACTAATCTTGTCTTGAATTGTGAAAAGTGCCACTTTATGGTTAATGAGGGTATTGTCTTGGGGCATAAAGTTTCTGAAAGAGGTACTGAAGTTGATAAAGCCAAGGTTGATGCTATTGAAAAAGATGCCATGTCCCAAGGACATCAAAGGTATAAGAAGTTTCCTTGGTCACGCCGGATTTTATAGGAGGTTCTTTAAGGACTTCTCAAAAATTTCTCGGCCTCTGACTAATTTATTACAAAAGATATGCCATTTGTCTTTGATGAGGATTGTGTAGAAGCATTTGAAATACTTAAGAAAGCATTAGTCTCTGCATCTATTGTTAGCCACCTGATTGGAATTTACCCTTTGAAATTATGTGTGATGCTAGCGATTATGTTGTAGGTGTTGTTCTAGGGCAAAGAGTTGATAAGAAATTAAATGTTATCCATTATGCTAGTAAGACTCTAGACAATGCTCAAAGAAATTATGCTACTACTGAAAAAGAACTTTTAGCAGTTGTATTTGCTTGTGATAAGTTTAGACCTTATATTGTTGATTATAAAGTAACTATCCACACTGATCATGCTGCTATTAAATATCTTATGGAGAAGAAAGATGCTAAACCTAGACTTATTAGATGGGTTCTCTTGCTACAAGAATTTGATTTGCATATTGTTGATAGAAGAGGAGCTGAGAACCCCGTTGCAGACAACTTATCTAGGTTAGAGAATGTTCTTGATGACCCACTACCTATTGATGATAGCTTTCCTGATGAACAATTAAATGTCATAAGTACTTCTCGTAGTACTCCTTGGTATGCTGATTATGCTAATTACATTGTTGCTAAATTCATACCACCTAGCTTCACATACCAACAAAAGAAAAAGTTCTTCTATGATTTGAGACATTACTTTTGGGATGACCCACATCTTTATAAAGAAGGAGTAGATGGTGTTATTAGATGTTCTGTACCTGAGCATGAACAAGAGCAGATCCTATGCAAGTGCCACTCCGAAACTTATGGAGGACACCACGCGGGAGATAGAACTGCACATAAGGTATTGCAATCCGATTTTTATTGGCCTACTCTCTTCAAAGATGCCCGTAAGTTTGTCCTATCTTGTGATGAATGTCAAAGAATTGGTAATATTAGTAGACGTCAAGAAATGCCTATGAATTATTCACTTGTTATTGAACCATTTGATGTTTGGGGCTTTGATTATATGGGACCTTTTCCTGCCTCTAATGGATATACACATATTTTAGTTGTTGTTGATTACGTTACTAAGTGGGTAGAAGCTATTCCAACTAGTAGTGCTGATCATAACACTTCTATTAAAATGCTTAAAGAAGTTATTTTTTCGAGGTTTGGATTCCCTAGATATTTAATGACTGATGGTGGTTCACATTTTACTCATGGTGTTTTCCGTAAAATGCTTGCTAAATATGACATCAATCATAGAATTGCATCTCCGTATCACCCACAGTCTAGTGGTCAAGTAGAATTGAGTAATAGAGAACTCAAATTAATTTTGCAAAAGACTGTCGATAGGTCTAGAAAGAATTGGTTCAAGAAACTTGATGATGCATTATGGGCCTATAGAACTGCATATAAAAATCCTATGGGTATGTCTCTATATAAAATGGTATATGGAAAAGCATGTCACTTACCTCTCGAACTAGAACATAAGGCATATTGGGCTATTAAAGAGCTCAACTATGATTTCAAACTTGCCGGTGAAAAGAGGTTATTTGATATTAGCTCACTTGATGAATGGAGAACCCAAGCTTATGAAAATGCCAAGTTGTTTAAAGAAAAGGTTAAAAGATGGCATGACAAAAGGATACAAAAGCGTGAGTTTAATGTAGGTGATTATGTATTGATATACAACTCTCGTTTAAGATTTTTTGCAGGGAAACTTCTCTCTAAATGGGAAGGGCCCTATGTTATCGAGGAGGTCTATCGTTCCGGTGCCATAAAAATCAACAACTTCGAAGGCACAAATCCGAAGGTGGTAAATGGTCAAAGAATTAAACATTATATCTCAGGTAATCCCATAAATATTGAAACCAATATTATTGAAACCGTAACACCAGAGGAATAAATAAGGGACACTTTCCAGAACGTTTCAGACTCCAAAAAGGAATAGGTATGTGGTACGGTAAGTAAACCGACTCCAAAACAATTTTTAAGGCAATATTTCTCCGTTTTGGAATATTTAGAAAAATAGAAAATTAAGTAGCAGTCCGGGAAGGACACGAGGGCCCCAGGAGGGTGGAGGGCGCGCCCCCTACCTCGTGAGCACCTCGTGTGCCTTCCGGACTCCGTTTTATTGCACGATACGTATTTTTCTTGGTAAAAATTCATTATATATTCTCCCAAAGGTTTTGACTCCCGTATCACACAATTATCCTCTGTTTTTGTTTCGAGTTGTCCCGCTGCAGATTAGATCAACATGTCTTCCCAGGATTCAGAAGGAGAAAGCTATGTGGATGATTAGTTAGCTAATCCTAAGGTCTATGGAGATGTGGAGCACGATGGTTGGACCACGAAGGAAGAAGAGAACTATGAACCCAATGGGAAGGAGGAGACGAGCTCAGATGAAGATGAAGCCCCATTACCTCAACCTGGGCATATGCACGTGGAGTTCAAAAAGTCAAGTCTCCCTGATAGGGTAAAGAAACCAAAATTCGAGTTTATCCCTTTTCGTCTCTTGCAGGAAAATAAGAAGGACCTATGCAAAAAGATATTAACCCTGGAGTAGGAGATTGATGATCTGAGGGATCAAAATGTCGTCCTCAAGCGTAAATTAAGGGAGAAGTCTATGCCATCAACTAAGTCAACAACACCTCCATCTTCACCAACCAAGGAGATATAATAACATGGGTATGGGCACTCCCCTTGGCAACCGCCAAGCTTGGGGGAGGTGCCCCAGTATCGTATCACAATCACAACTCCTATCTTTACCGTTTTCCTTAGTTCGATCCTATTAGTAGTATTTTGATCTAGTAGAATAAAGTTTATGGCATGATCTAGTTTTGAGTTTTGCCTTATGATCTCTCTGTGTAATCGAGTCCGTGAGCTATATAATAAAGATTAGTGTTGAGTCAAGGGCTTGATTTTCTTGCTATGATCTTGGGTGAATAAAAGAAAAGATAAGAAGAATAAGAAGAAACAAAAGTTCTTATTGATCTTATTGATAGTAATGACTTCACATAGAAAGGCTGTGATGATTAAAAGTTGTTGGGAGTTGGCAGACATAGCTTTGGTCACCGTTGCAATTAATAGGAAGTAATAAGGAAAGAGAGGTTTCACATATAAATATACTATTATTGACATCTTTTATGATTGGGAGCACTCATCAAAATATGGCATGCTAAAGAGTTGATGTTAGACAAGGAAGACAACGTAATGGGTTATGTTTTCTTATATATGAGATAAAGTATGTTGTCATGGATCATCCAACATGTTGAGCTTGCCTTTCCCCCTCTTGCTAGCCAAACTCTCAGCACCAAGTAGAGATACTACTTGTGCTTCCAAATACCCTTAAACCAGTTTTGCCATGAGAGTCCACCATATCTACCTATGGATTGAGTAAGATCCTTCAAGTAAGTTGTCATCGGTGCAAAGCAATAAAAATTGCTCTAAATATGTATGATTAGTGTGGGAGAAATAAGCTTTATACGATCTTGTGATGTGGAAGTAATAAAAGCGATGGACTGCATAATAAAGGTTCATATCACAAGGGGCAATATAAAGTGACGTACTTTTGCATTAAGATTTTGTGCATCCAACCATAAAAGCGCATGGCAACCTCTGCTTCCCTCTGCGAAGGGCCTATATTTTATTGTTATCTTCTACCTTATGCAAGTGTCATGGTGATCTTCACCTTTCCTTTTAATTTTATCCTTTGGCAAGCCCAGCATGTTGGAAAGAACCTGATATATAGGGGGGCATGAGTTATTATTGTTGACATTACCCTCGAGGTAAAAGGTTGTGGGGCGAAACTATAATCCCCTATCTTTCTCTGTGTCCGATTAAAACTCCATAACCACAAGTATTGCGTGAGTGTTAGCAATTATGAAGGACTAGATGATAGTTGAGTATGTGGACTTGCTTTTTAGCTCTGACATAGACTCTTACCGACATTATGATAAATTGCAATTGCTTCAATGACTGAGGTTATAGTTTGTTGGTTCTCAATAAGGTTTTTGATTCATACTTTTGCATTGTGAATAGATCATCACTTGAACATAAGTAATCATATGACAATATCTATATATGTTGCTGTTATGAGAATAATCATGATGCCTTCATGTCCGTATTTTATTTTTATCGACGCCTCTACCTCTAAACATGGGGACATATTTATTGCTATCGGCTTTCGCTTGAGGACAAGCGAGGTCTAAGCTTGGGGGAGTTGATACGTCCATTTTGCATCATGCTTTTATATCGATATTTATTGCATTATGGGCTGTTATTTCACATTATGTCACAATACTTATGGCTATTCTCTCTTATTTTACAAGGTTTACATAAGGAGGGAGAATGCCGGCAGCTGGAATTCTGGGCTGGAAAAGGAGCAAATATTAGAGACCTATTCTGCACAAACTCCAAAAGTCCTGAAACTCCATGGGGGGCCACACCCTGTCCACGAGGGTGGCCCCCCCTCTAGGGCGCGGCTCCCTACCTCGTGGGCCCCCTGGTGACTCTCCGATGACCATCTTCTCCTATATGAAGTCTTTCGTCCAGAAAAAAAAGCAACCTTTCGGGACGAAACTCCGCCACCACGAGGCGAAACCTTGGCGGATCCAATCTAGGGCTCCGGCAGAGCTGTTCTGCTGGGGAAACTTCCCTCCCGGAGGGGGAAATCATCGCCATCGTCATCACCAACGCTCCTCTCATCGGGAGAGGGCAATCTCCATCAACATCTTCATCAGCACCATCTCATCTCAAAACCCTAGTTCATCTCTTGTATCCAATTCTTGTCTCCAAGTCTGAGATTGGTGCTAGTAGGTTGCTAGTAGTGTTAATTACTCCTTGTAGTTGATGCTAGTTGGTTTAATTGGTGGAATATCATATGTTCAGATCCTTTATGCATATTATTACCCCTCTGATTATGAACATGAATATGCTTTGTGAGTAGTTACGTTTGTTCCTGAGGACAAGGGAGAAGTCTTGATATTAGTAGTCATGTGAATTTGGTATTCGTTCGATATTTTGATGAGATGTATGTTGTCTAGCCTCTAGTGGTGTTATGTGAACGTCGACTACATAACACGTCACCATTATTTGGGCCTAGAGGAAGGCATTGGGAAGTAATAAGTAGATGATGGGTTGCTAGAGTGACAAAAGCTTAAATCCTAGTTTATGCGTTGCTTCGTAAGGGGCTGATTTGGATCCATATGTTTCATGCTATGGTTAGGTTTACCTTAATACTTTTGTTGTAGTTGCGGATGCTTGCAATAGAGGTTAATCATAAGTGGGATGCTTGTTCAAGTAAGAACAGCACCCAAGCACTGGTCCACCCACATGCCAAATTATCAAAGTACCGAACACGAATCATATGAACGTGATGAAAACTAGCTTGACGATATTCCCATGTGTCCTCGGAAGCGCTTTTCCTTATATAAGAGTTGTCCAGGCTTGTCCTTTGCTACGAAAAGGATTGGGCCACCTTGCTGCACTTTATTTACTTTTGTTACTTGTTGCTCGTTACAAATTATCTTATCACAAAACTATCTGTTACCACTTATTTCAGTACTTGCAGAGAATACCTTGTTGAAAACCGCTTATCATTTCCTTCTGCTCCTCGTTGGGTTCGACACTCTTACTTATCGAAAGGACTACGATAGATCCCCTATACTTGTGGGTCATCAGGATGGCACCCGCAGGGTATTGGTACGGGTGGAGCTTCCCCATACCCTTACCCGTCCACCTTGAACTTGCCCATCACCCATACCCATACCTGTCAAGGGTACAATTTTTTCCCATACCTGTCACCCGACAGGGTATATGGGTACTCACGAGTAAAAATACCCGCGTTTACAACACATCAATTGAGTACAAAATAGTTGTAAAAAGCAACATATAGTCATAAATTATTAATAGCAACACATTTTAAACAACAATGTGCAGTAACATATTGTAACAACAACACATTCTCATAAAACAAAAATACTTGCCTATAAAGTGACACATAAAAATGTTAAATAAGAACACATAATCATAAATAACAACACATAGGCATACACTTTAAGTTCACAGAATCATGATAAATTATAGAGATGATTTGACTACACATTAGAGTTTTTACCTAGCGTGATTAGGAGGGGAAAATCAATACATTAGGGTATTAACGGAAACCCACTCGTCAGCATTTTAGATGGGTACATGGGTACGCGGGCATGGGTTATACGATCCCCTACCCGTACCCTCTCTCCCCGATGGGTATGATATTTTCCCATTTAAGTACCCATGGGAAAAATATTATCCCATACCCTTACCCTAATAGGGTTTTTACCCACAGGGTACGCGGGTAATGGGTACCCATTGCCATCCCTATAATGGCGGTTGATATAGATCTCGTCTTTTATCCTTAGTAGCAAAGATACATATGTGTCGGTTCCCTTTCTGTCACTGGGATCAAGCACCGTAAGATCGAACCCACTACTGGGCACCTCTTCCCATTGCAAGATAAATAGATCGAGTTGGCCAGACAGAACCCAAATATCGGAGAAGAAATACGATGCTATAAGAGATCACTCATAAAAGAGATCAAAGAAACTCAAATACTTTCTTGGATATAAAAACATAGATCTGATCATAAACTCGAAGTTCATCAATCCCAACAAACACATCGCAAAAGAGTTACATCATATGGATCTCCAAGAGACCATTGTATTGAGGATCAAGAGAGAGAGAGAGAGAGAGAGATGAAGCCATCTAGCTACTAACTACGGACCCGAAGGTCTACAAAGAACTACTCAAGCATCATCGGAGAGGCACCAATGGAAGTGGTGAACCCCTCCGTGATGGTGTTTAGATTGGATCTGGTGTTTCTGGACTCTGCGGCGGTTGCATGAATATTTCATCGACTCCCCTAGGATTTTGGGAATATTTGGGTATTTATAGAGCAAAGAGGCGGTCCGGGGGGCACCCGAGGTGGGCACAACACACCGGGGCGCGCCAGGCCTCCTGGCGCGCCCTGGTGGGTTGTGCCCCCCTCGGGCCACCCCCAGGTGCAACCAGGGCCCATCTGCTTCTTTTTGGCTCATAAAAAATCATCATAAAGTTTCATGCCAGTTGGACTCCGTTTGATATTGATTTTCTGCGATCTAAAAAACATGGAAAAACAGGAACTGGCACTGGGCACTATGTCAATAGGTTAGTACCAAAAAATGATATAAAATGATTATAAAGCATCCAAAATTGGTAATAAAACAACATGGAACAATCAAAAATTATAGATACGTTGGAGACGTATCACCGACTGACAGGCCGACAGGCAAACGGAGGGCGGCATTGCGGACGTCCCAGTGGAGGACGTGGCCGAGGAAAAGTTAGCGCCACCCTCCTCGCCGGTCCATGCCGGCATCACCATGGGCGAGGACCATGCTCACTACACCGACATGGTGCGGGAGGAGCGGGAGGCCATGTTCTGGTAGGCGCAGGCTCACCAGGCCTACAACCTCCGCCTCCTCCACGAGCACGGGCACGCGGAGGAGCTACTCACCGCCAGCACTACCATGGTGCCGGATGTGAATGTGGCCTAGCAGGAGGCGTTGGTCGACTCTTATTGCACCACCCACAAAATCAGCTACGACCGCTGGCGGTACATTCAGTATCAGACGGATTTACAATCCGCCTACCAGGAGATGGACGAGGCGGCGAATGAGGTGTTCGGCAAGAGCGACGAGGAGGAGGACATCGCCAGCTCCGCCACGGCCGCGACCACGAAGCTGGCACGTCTGCGAGCGCCACCGACAACGAGAAAGAGTAGCGCATGGGAGGTCGCTGGCGCTTGTATCCCATGAAGGTCACCGCCCCCCCTCCCATTGAAGCCAAGCTTGGTGGGCTCAACATAGTCGGCCATTAGCTGCTTGGCGGCAATGTGGAGGTGGATATCTCCAGTTCTCGGGGCTTGTGGTTGCGGAGGGCCGCGAAGGAGGCGGGGCTTCATTTTTCGAGGCTCATGGCTGGCCCGAGATGGGGCACAAGCTCCGGCGGTCATTTTAGTCTAGTTTAGAGTTCGGTCTAGTTGAAATATGTCTAACCGCAATGAATTTGCTCCAGTTTAGATGAAAAGCATCTGGTTTTATGTAAAAACCATCCAAGTATAAATGAATATTGTCTGGTGCGTTCAAATATGCATCAAATTTGTTCATTTTTGTTAAGAAATTCAAAATGTAACCGGACATATGTGGACAGTTTTAAATGGTCTCCTTCCGCATCCGTGTCTGTAGATTGGTCCATTCTGACCGCAAAAAAAATGCGGTGTCCGGTTTAGGGGTATTGGAGATGTCCTTACGTGCCGAAGTTTCTTCGTAGGATTTTTCTTTGTTATGCACTTGAAATGCTCTATGTTTTCCATTCGTGTGATCAACTCGAGCACGAGCCTAGTTTTGGATTGGCTGTGTCATGCTGATTGGAGCAACATAGCTCGGCACCTTTCAAAAACCATGTTTTCACGAACCAACCTGTGGTTGGATTATTAGAGGAACTGTGATATTCTCAGCCTATCAAGGTTCAAATCATGGTGCTCGCATTTATTTCTGGATTTATTTCAGAATTTCCGATGATGTGCATTCAGTGGGAGGAGGCCTTTTTGTCGATGACGAGATGCCTACGGTGACTTCGTAAATTTCAAGATGATATGCCGGCTCTGTCTTTCAGAGGTGCTCATAAGGGTAGGGTGTGCGTGCATGCGTTATAAGGTGAGTATATGCATGTGTATATGCGCGCTTGCGTCTGTATTGTGTTCAAAAAGACCATCTTTTCTTTTCTTTTTTGCAGGAAAAAAACTGTTTGACCAACAGCTGTTCATTTTTTTTGAACGGAGAGTGATGGGACAATCATTTCTCGAAGAGTGATGGTACGGCGGCGGTTGCTATGATACTACGACGTCATGATAGGACGATCATCTTTGCTGCTTATAGATTCCCGTTCCTTCATAATGACGCCCTGGAAGCATAGATATATAAGCTTTGATTACGGGCATGACCTTAGCCATGCAACACATTGAGCTTTAAGTTATCGTACAGTCCGATTCATCTGGGGCTATCAATATTCAGAGATGAATTGCATGTTTGCTCTCTGTATGATTATATAGTATTGGAGGTCAAGTCCCTAAGAGAGAATCGGGTGTTCCGCAAAATCTTCATTATAGTGACAATGGAGTAGCAGATTGTTTGATGAGATATAGTCGTACCGAGCATAGTACAGCTGTGTGGCTTCACAGATGGCCCCATGTATTGAAGAATTCTTGTCTCTAGACTGTAATCTATAATCCTGGAATAAAATACCTTTTACTCTTGCAAATAAAATAATTCAACCCCTTTTTTTCACTCCGGTGTGTATGTGATTGAGACACTTTTCTTTATTTTCCATGTGTTGCGTGCCGAATTTTCTTCCTACGATTTTTATTTGTTATGTACTTGAAATTCTTAGATTTTGTATATATAGAAAAAATATGTGGTTAGGTCTCAGCCGATTGAGATTTAACCCAGTCTTAGTCCGTTTTTCATTTATGTGATCAACTCGAGCACGAGCGTAATTTTAGGTTGGCTGTGTGACACCGAACGAAGGTCGCGTTCGGCTCCTCTCCGCTCCCTCCACTCCGCTCCGGAGCGGACGAGCCTTGAGCGGCCTAAACTAAGGCCAACTCCACCGCGTGACCCCAAACGGACGTCCGTTTTATCCTGTTTTTGTCCCTTTGGGTAGGGATTTGGAGTCGTGTCCGGGCTTGTCCTGGGATGCGGTGGCCGTGCGCCCAGCGCACTGCCGCATCCTTTTGCCCCATCCTGTCCGTCACGGCCAAGAAATGCCCAAATTTGCATTAAAACTAGTTTCGAATCCAAATTTTTGTCTGAAAATTAAAATAGTTTTACAACCCAATTGAAATTGTCTTTAATAAAATAGTTTTACAACCAAATCGAAATTGTCTTGACTGAACATAAAATGGACAAATACATCTATTAGTTGCCAATGTGATCCCACACGTGCTCAACCAAGTCATTTTGAAGATTCACATGAGTGTGCCAATCACGCATCTCACGGTGGAATTGGGCAAACTGTTCAAATGTGGCCGGGTCTTGGTGCAGGGGCTCAATATTTTCACCTTGATAATCAAATCCTTGGTCGAAGATACTCTCATCACGCTCGTCCTCGACGATCATGTTGTGCATGATCACACAAGCAGTCATCACCTCCCAAAGCTTTCCTTCATCCCACGACAGTGCAGGGTTTCGAACGATACCCCGCCGGGATTGAAGCACACCAAAAGCACATTCCACATCCTTTCTAACACTCTCTTGCATTTGGACAAATCTCTTTCTCTTCTCACCTTGGGGTTTCGAGATTGTCTTCACAAAAGTTGACCACTGAGGATATATACCATCTGCTAGATAGTATCTCTTGTTGTAATGGTGGCCGTTGATCTCAAAGTTGACAGGTGGGGAGTGGCTTTCTGCAAGCCTCGCGAAGACTGGAGAACGCTGCAGCACGTTGATATCATTGTGAGAACCTGCCATGCCGAAGAAAGAATGTCATATCCAAAGATCTTGTGATGCCACCGCTTCTAATATGACAGTGCACCCGTTAACATGCCCCTTGTACTGGCCCTGCCAAGCAAATGGACAGTTCTTCCACTCCCAGTGCATACAATCTATGCTGCCAAGCATACCTGGAAAGCTTCTAGCTGCGTTGGTCGCCAACAATCTCTCTGTATCAGCGGCAGTTGGCTGCCTCAAGTACTCTGGGCCAAAGACCTCGATCACAGCCTGGCAAAACTTGTACATTGACATCAGACATGTTGTCTCACTCATACGCACATACTCATCCACCAAATCGCCTGGAATTCCATATGCAAGCATGCGGATGGCCGCGGTGCATTTCTGGTAGGAGGAGAATCCAAGCTTGCCAAGGGCATCCGTCTTGCACTCGAAGTATGGGTCATGAGCAACCACTCCCTCTCGGATACGATTGAACACATCCCTTGCCATACGAAAACGGCGACGAAATTTATCCGGCCTGAAGAGCGGGGTGTTGGCAAAGTAATCGGCATAGAGCAAGGCGTGGCCTTTCTCCCTGTTGCGGTTCAGGTTGGGAGCACGGCCAGGGACTGACCCCCTGTACCGAGGAAGCTGCCGTTGAATATGGTCGTGAACGACCAGTGCAGCCACCACATGATCGTCATCATCCGACGACGAATCGTCCGATGAACAAAGGAAGTGATGGAAGAAAAACGCGTCTCCACTGTCCATACCTTTGTTGGCAGAAGGTCGAATACCTTGCGGTCGTGGTGGCGAAGAGGCCGCGATGATCACCTCGACGCAGCAGGGTGGTTGCCGGCCGGCTACAGGCCGCTCTGGAGCTCTCGTCGGAATCTGCATCGGCCGTCGTGGTACGTCGCCGGCAGTCGTGTCCCCTCTGCCACCGGCAAGGACGGCGACGGCCAAACCTCCTTCGACCAAAACTACGGCGGAAGCGCGGGCATGGTGGCGGCCATGTCGAGACGTGGTTTGGTATGGACGGCGGGGGGGCTGCGCGGTGAGGAGGCGGCCGGAGAATAGCGGCGGCGCCGGCGGCGGGGCGGGGCGGGGAGAGAGGGTGAAGCGTTGGGAGCGGAGGGACTGCTGGTGTCCCCGACAGGCGGGCCACGGGGGGACAAGGGCGTGCGTCGAGGCCGTCCGCGCGCGTCCGTTTCACCCCAAATGAAGTGCAAGTTTGGGCCGGGGATGGGTCGAAAGCGGACGGAATCCGGACATTTGTCCGCTTGCGCCCGCGCGCTGGACCGTCTCGTTTGTCCCTTTTACTCCAAACAGACGGGGGCGGACAGGATAGGGTCGCGCGGTGGAGTTGGCCTAAACTCCACAACTCCGCGGAGTCGGAGCGGAGAGGATGGATTCCTAACACGGCCGAAGTCTGGAGCAGCATAACTCCACTCCTTTCAAAATAACCATCTTTTCAGCAGAAAAAATAATGAACAAATATAAGGAGGAAAACTCAAGCCACGGACAAAAGTCGGGAGACCAATGCCATGCCCACGCAGGTCATTTCAGGCCAAAACTGTTTGACCAACAGCCGTTCGGCTGATCTGCGGCCCACCGCGTATCGGAATCTCGGCCGCTGTGCGTGTACGGTCAACTTTGACCCCCCTGCGCTGGTCGGGGAGCTCGAAGCACGAGGCCGAGCGAAAGTTACCGTGGCTCGATCGATGCAGGAAAAGGCGACCACCAGGCCGCAGTGGCGAGTGCGACTCTGCGAGCAGCCGTACCGGCGCCGCGCGAGGAAAAAAGTTTCGTCCTTTGACCTGTCCAGTGGGCAGCGGCACGGGGGCCGGGCCGGACCACCGGGAAACCGCCGGGCCGGCGGGGGTACCCATGGGCCATGGCAGGCACGTGAGTGCGCGCGATGGCGACGAGCGCCCTTGCGTTTGTTGGAAGTTCATGTGCAAGAGTCCCCTGCGGCCTGCGGCCTGCGGCCTGCGGCGGCATCCGCGCTCGCAGCACTGGGAGGCAGGGAGGGAGGCATGCATGTACACACGACGACGACGAACTCACTGCACGGTGCGAGCCTGTTTCGTAGTACTGGCCCGCTGACCGCTCGTGTTGTCACTTGTCACGCGCCAGTTCACTGTTCGTGGGCGTGTAGCGCGAGCTAGCCGATAGTACGCGTGTACTCTCTCGCAAAAGAAAAAAGAGATAGTACGCGTGTACTCTTGTGCCGTACGCGAGGGTACCATCCATGTGAGAGCACGCGCAAGGAAAAAGGGTTTATTAGGTACTACTCCCTCCGTTTCGAATTACTTGTCACGGGTATGAATGTATCTAGATGTGTTTTAACTCTAGATACATCTATTTTTACGACGAGTAATTTGGAACGGAGGGAGTGCTACCTTATTAAAAAGAGTCAATTACGTTGGTGGTGTTAGAATTTGACGCAAACGATCACTTTGGTGCTAGAAGTTGCGGTGTACATCGAAGTGGTGCAAAAACTCGTCTCGGACGTGCAAATACAGTGCTAATCACGTTGGTATATGGAATCTGCGCTGACTAGGTGTGTGGGTCCCGCTGTCAGCCACTGGGCCTGGAAGAGGAGACGTGTGCCCTGATTTTTTTTTAAAAAACCTCAGAATATATATTTTTGCAAAAAAGTATATATCGACATGTCATTTTACATCTTTAATCAACGGGCCCGCTGGTCAAAATAAACATGAAAAAGGCAAGCTCAGGACTCGAACATGTAAACAAAAGATAGAGTGCTAACCTGTACAACCAGTACGCTGGGGTGGTCACGACGTTCACAAAGGATAACTATCCTATATGTATTCACCAAGATTTTTTAGCAACATGAATTTAACAGGTACGCATTTGAAGTTTAAATGGGCTACAGATATTGCGACCCATTTTGCACGCGCTGTTTTCTAAAGATATATTTATAAAATGTAGGTTATCAAAATTATGTTTAAATGTATGTGTGCTATAAATTTTATACAAACAAACCATGACTAGTAAATAAAAACATTTAAATATACACCCATGTACTATATAAAATATTTAGTTAATACAGAAATTAAAATTTATTATAAATAAATATGTTCATGTGTTATTTTTAAAACATTGGTACATTTAGTTTAAAAACTACCAAGCATACAAACGAAATACCTTATTTTAAAAAAAAGTCGTGTATTATTTCAATACACACTGGTATATTGAAAATATTTATGAATTTTTAAAATGTATAACTTTTCTAAAATGATACGATTTCTTTTAAAATTACATTTAAAAAAATTATTTTTATTATAAAAACATTTCAATAATTATAAGAACATTTCTATATTTCAATTTTTATAATTAAAAGTATTCATAATTTTAATTTTAAACTTTTGATATGGATATTCAATCGTGTATAATATTCAAAATATATACTGTTTTCGAATATAAGTCATGAGTAAAAAATATAGACATGTGAATAATTATAGATATTAAGAAATGTTTGTATTCATCATTTTAAAATTTAAATATAAGCCATGAGTGTATACTTTTTTTGTATTCATTAAACAGTGTATCTAATATACATTTTAAAATCCATATTAACTAAACTAAATATTTTATATATACATGGGTATATATTTCATTGTTTTTATTTACATTGTATCGATAACACACAAATATTGGAACATTATTTTTATTACTTACGTTTTAAAATATCTTATAAATATCGCTTGTGCAAAATGGGTTGCAATATCTACAGCCCATTTAAGCTCCATAAGTGTCATTATTCAATATTTATCCTGTCGTTATCATTTTTTTTGCTAATCCACGTGAAGGGTGAAGTGGTTAGCCGGTTGTTTTGGTAGCCTGTGGTCGCGGGTTCGAAACCTGCCCGCAATCTTTTTCTATTAATATTTACAGGCGGGACCCATTGGTCATAGAGAAGTAAAACGCCACATTCCATATGGTTTTTTTGTCAAAAAATTGAGGGGGTTTTAGAAAAAAAACATTCTTCCTGGTTCACTGGCTGACAGCGGACCCCACACGCCTAGTCAGCACAGATTATGTATACAAAAGGGGATATGCACTGTATTTGCACGCCCAAGCCAAGTTTTTGCACCACTTCGATGTACTCCCTCCGTCCCAAAATTCTTGTCTTGAATTCGTCTAGATACGGATGTATCTAATACTAAAATGTAACTTAATACATCCGTATTTAGACAAATTTAAGACAAGAATTTAGGGACGGAGGGAGTACACCGCAACTTCTAGCATCAAAGTGATCATTTACGTCAAGTTCTAGCACCACCGGTGTAATTGACTCTATTAAAAACTAATCTATACCAATATAAAAAGACCCAAAGGGGCAGATCCAAACCATCACGACCGTCAAATCATATTATCTAGCGGTTGAAATCGCTCCAGTGTTGAGCACCAAACACGTTTAACGCTCTAATTACCCACCACTGCCATTGGTTATAAACACATTTTGACTCAACGCTATCCCATGAAATCTGTCATGTAATTAATATCCTACCATTCCCGCGAAAAAGAAATTGATATCTTACCAAATACCAACGTGCAACAGATATATCTTATCTAATATAACGTGCAACTAATAACTTACCTAATATAAACGTGCATTGCACGTACATTATTACTAGTTTTTAAAAAAATACCTTCAACACTATCCAGTTTTCACATAACACCTACTCTACGAATTTTTTAGGAAATTGCACAAACCACCTATTTTTGGTGCTAGTTTTGCACCGAACACTCACGTTACAGGTTTGTTGCACAAAATAACACATTCTGGGGTAATTCGTTGCAGCTAGGTCTAATCAACCATTTGTGTGTGTTAGACATGATTCTTGACAAGTGGATCCGGTTTGTAAGTGCATCGGTGATAAAAAAACGACCACATCAGCAACTAACTAGAACTGTCAATATCTCACAATTCTTTGCTCCAATTGAGATGAATTTTTTTCTAGAACATTAGCACGTGCACACGTTTTTTTTGCATTTTTTGAAAATGTAAATTTGAACAAAAATATTGAACGAGCCAATTAACATTGCAAAACCGCCCAGTATTTGGATGTTAAAACCTAATAGCGATAATCTTTTGGTGTGTGCGACTTGATGATGTCTGTAATGGTCACATGACAACTACTTGGATGCTAAAACCTCATGGCCGTAATATTTTGGTGCGTCAGACTTGATGATGTCAATAATGACTTTATGTCAACCACTTGCATGCTAAAGCCTGACAACGACAATATCTCTCATATCTTGGTGCTACTAAATTTGTTTTATGAATATTGTGCCTATATATGAATCGTTTTAGATTTGTATAGTAATCTTATGTTTTTCGCATGAAAGTTTGTGGTGTGCTAAGCTAGATGTAACCAGTATGAATCTGGAAAGTTTCAGCTAGTTTGGATCACATTATAATAAGATATTCGCAGTTTACATTGGCTCATACAGTGTTTTTACTCAAAATTCAAAATTTTCCAAAAAAAAATTATGCAGAACAATCCTGTAAATCATACATGTATCCAATACTATTCTGGGAGAAAAGGCAGCTCATTTGGACCAACGGTTTGTGAGGTATTTGCAATGTTAGTTGACTTGTTCAATTAATTTTTGTTCAAATTTAGCATTTTCAAAAAATGTAAAAAGCCAATAAATCATACATGCACTCATTAATATTCTGGGAAAAATTCAGCTCAATTGAAGCAAAGAATTGTGAGATATGGACAGTTCTAGTTGGGTGCTGATGCATTTTTTTTTGCCACGGTGCACTTACAAATTGGACCCACTTATCAGAAATTATGTTAACACACCCAAATGGCGGATTAGACCTAGCTGCAACGAATTACCCCATTATGTGGTGTTTTATGCAACAAACTCGTAAAGTAGGTGTTCTGTGCAAAACTATCACCAAAAGTAGGTGGTTTGTGCAATTTCCCCACAAATTTTTTGTACTCCCTCGGAGCCATAACAAATGTTGTACTAAGACTGCGATAATTAATATGAACCAGAAGGAGTACAGGACATCGCTATCAGAGTAATTTGCTGCATCTAGTTTTAGTTAATCACATTATTCTGCAGCTCAATAAGACAATAATTCAATATTTTCAGAAAATATATGAAAAATCAAGTTTTTAAAATGATGCATAAAGAATCCAGTAAATTATACTAGCAAATGTAGCAAGTACTGATCGAAAAAATTTCCTCTCAACCATAATTTGCGACATATTGGTATTTTTAGTTGTTTCAATTAATATTTTGTTCAAAATTTAACATTTTCAAAAGAATTAAAATAAATAAATTATACATCTACCCAATACTAATCTTGGAATTTTTCAACTCATTTGGACCGCATGTTTGGGAGATTGACAATTTTAGTTGCTCATTCAAATTTCTTTGGTTCAAAATTCAACATTTTCGGAAACAAAAAACAATCCAGTAAATCATACATATAGTCGATACTGATTCATGTAAATTTGAGCTCATTTGGACCACATGTCCAATAGATCTTACTCCCTCTGATCTCAAGTTGAATGATTAATTTAGATTAGAGGGAGTAATATCTATTGGACATTGACCGGTATCTTTTTTTACGAGTGCACTTACAAGCGAGATCCACCCCACATGAATCATGTCATCTGAGACAAAAAATGTGTTAGAACTTAGAACTCAGTGCAAGGCAATAGAACAAATAGGTGATGTTTTGTGTAATAAACCCGTATAGTAAGTGTTTCTTACAAAATTGGTCCCAATATTTGGTGGTTTCCGCAATTTGCTCATCCAACCTAGCATCGTCTTCCTCCTTCGAAGTATTGACCCAACGATAGTGAAACTAGATGTAATTACCTTTCCATTCTCTTGCGAACAAAATTAAAGTTCAACTTAAAATGTTGCTTACATACAATCCCTTACAAAGAATTTTGTCGCGGAGCCATAATAAGTATTTAACTTATGTACTCCAAAATTGTTTTGGCTAAAGTAGCACCCAATGTAAGCCACATTAATACTTGATGTTTGCTACATGACTATTTTCTTCACATAACTTCATAAGTTCCACTACACCTCCGATGTAGCAACTACATTGCTAGTGAACGGCTTGTCTATCCAAACTTGTGAATCGTATGAAAAAAACTAAGGCACTCATAGTGCTGCAATGTGTACTATATCTAAAGCATGATATTGAGGTAAAAATCTCATGTATCAGTCTATTTGATGAGGAAATGGAGTTTTGCCACATCTTAATCTATACATAGCTCTTTATGATCGAAGTTGAGACAAGTAATGTTTTTCTGCCTCACAAAACATACTGAATATACACACTTTTGCATACAATACTATATACAAGCCATTAGAGAAGTTGTGTCTATACATACAATTAATATGTATGACATTGCTTAAGATATAATGCACTGGGCTAGCCCTAAGCTTCATGATGTTTAACTTGTGATCCCTCTTTGATCGTCACATCAGTTGTTCCCGCATTCCTTGCGTGGTAGCTCGAGGGACGTTTTTTGTGGAGAATTGCCGGCTTTTGTAAGAGCGACATGGTCCTTCGTTTTTTTAATCCCTTTTACATAAAAACTGAAATGCAATGGCTTCTTCAATTATGTTCAAATTACAAACAAGAACATATGTTGATATGTTTTAACGAATGTGTTGTACACACGTCAAACACCATGCACAACCAGTGCACGACCGCCCATCTGTGGCTGTGTTGCCGGCTGTTGACATGCATCAACGGACTGATTTGACTCTCGTCTGTAAATCGTGTGCATACTGTCATCCATATAGCAGTGCTCATGTTTTAATTGCCTTTTTTATGATATGTTTTAGTGGAGCCGGTTCATGTGATTGTGCACCGAAGATAAGGTGTGTTAGCCTTTCGCCAAAACTTGGTCTTTACCCAGTGGCGTTTCGCTCTACAACCCTTTCCATGATCTACATTAGGTGCGAAGACCTCACGAGATTGGTGGTGAGTGCATTGATGAATGGTGTATGGATGCATATTTATTCAATGTTGTAGTTCAACGATTTGGTTTGTATTTCATAAAGTAGTTACAAAATCTAAGCATGACAAACAAATGAAGAGATAGGAATGGACCAAGAAAACCATGAACAACATGCCACACCGGAATCCTATTTGGTGCATAACATGGTGCGTGGAGACCAAACATGCACTCTCGTGCACATTATTGGGCCGGCATAGTACAAGGTTCTTTCCTTTTTGCAACCCCGTTTTTAGGATGGTTCTAGAAGGTTCTACACATGATTTTCCTTTTTATTTGTGTTTCCGCTGCTGGTTTTACGAGTTTTATTTCATTTCTTCAGTTTGTCTTTCCGTGTCCATTTTTTCTTATACTTCTCTTCTTCTTTTGTTTTGTTGCTTTTCCTTTTTAAAATCATGTTTTCTAAAATTCATCACTAATTTTTAAATTATGGACGTTTTTATGATTACATGTTTAAAAAAGCACGCATACTTTTGAATATTTTTAATTTTAAAATTTAGGAATATTTTGTAAACTTACTTTAAAAAAAATATATTGAAATTCTAGAAAAAACACAAATCAATTTAAAAGCACTTTTTTGAAAATTTAATTTGATGAACAGTTTAAAATCCCTAATGCAGATTTGTAGCCCCATCAACCATTTTACGCGCGGAACAAGTGCTCCCCAAACCGAAGGGACTATAAGCATCAAATTGGACAGGAAACCTATTTAGTGATTCTTGCACCACTTGTAGGCAAAATTGTAAATGATGCACACACCCAGCGTACGCAGGGTTTCCTAAGTGGGCCAACTCATCGGGTACAATACTGTTTCTTTATATGTTTTTTTCGGTGGATTTTCCATTGGTTTTTGCTTTTTTTTTGTTCTTCGTATTTTTCCTGTTTCCTATTTTATTTTTATTTACAATATATTTTTTGACATTATCACACTAATGATTTGTGAACTTCATCAAATCCGTGAACTTTTGTCAAATTTGTGATTATGTTTTCAAATTTGTGAACTTTTTTCCAGATTTATTAAAAAAATTCAATCATGAATTGTTTCAATTTTTTGAATGTTTTCTAAATTCCTGGACATTTATTTAAATGCATTAACGTTTTTAAAATTCTTGAACTTTTTTGAATGCAAACTTGTACCAAATCTTTGAACTTTTCTCCAATTCACTTTTTCAAATACATGAAATTTTTGAAATTTAGGAACCTTTCTCAAATTCATAAACTTATCCAAATTCAGAAACATGTTCCAATTTCGTGAACTTTTTTCAACTTGATGAACATTTTTCAAATCCGCGAACACTTTTTTCTATTTCGTGAATATTTTTTTAAAATTTGGGACTTTTTTGAAAGTCTGTAGTCAACTGGTCAACCATTACTAAGCGAACGAAGCAAGGGGTGACGACCAAGCGATCGTGCATGTTTGGCGTGTTGATGAGTTGTCGCATGCAACGAGCGCGTGAGCACCAATTCGTTCCAAATGTGCTTAAAGCGCTAAGTAGGAGGTCGCCAAATTGAAGAGGTGCCGCACAAGTGTTAAAACGTCGGTCTGGCGTTTGCTATGTTTGTTACCAGAGAGTAGTACTTTATTCATGATTTTCCTGTTTCATTTGGCATTCTTGGTTTATTCCGCCTTTCAGTTTCTTTAAATGCATATTTTAGTTTTCAAATTTTGTTACCACAAAGTTGTGAACATTTTCATAAAATGTTTGTGAAGATTTTATACATTGCATAAATTTTTTTAAATTTTGGGAACATTTTTAACAAACTATGAACTTTTTGAAAATAAAAGTAAAACAAAAAATCGACAAGGAAAAACAAAACTTAAAAAGATTAAAATCTACAGACGAAAAAACTGAACATATATTAAGAAAATTAAACCGGAACCTTCTACAAGCTTCTCAAAATCGGAATCATTAGAATTAGAACCTTCCCAAACCGAAATCCTATTTACCTGAGACACTAATTCCCACTAAATTATTTATCTCAATAGGGAAGCATGCAACCTCATACTACAATTCTGATGAGATAACCCCACCTTAACATGCCACCATGCATGGGAATTTTTTTTCCATTCAAATATTTTACTCATATTCAATAAATATTTTACAACTATACATAATAAGATATAATAAGTCATATGTATGTTTAATTTTGATTCTCATATTATCGAAACCAAAAATGTCATCAACCAATTACACCAGCAACACGTGCGGTATGCTGTAGCCATGCAAGCAATGGTAACCCAACAGCTTGCTAGGGTAGCAAACTTGTGGGAAAGAACGGGGCGTCCTCTAACAACGACCATGAGCGCCTTGCTAGCTCGCTAGCTAGGCTTGGGCTTACCAAAAAAAAAATCTAGGTTTGGACTGGACCTCTCCCTCCTCTCATTCGATCGCTTTCCCCGCTCCCTCAGTCTCCGCTACTCGTTCAAGCTAAAAATAGAATGTTAACAATAAAAAATTGTTTGCCACATTTTACAAATTTTCATGAATTGGAAATACATTCAATAATTATAAACAAAATCATGAATTTAAATAGTGTTTGTAAATTTTAAAGAATTTTCACTAATTAATAGAAAAAGTTCGCGCATATGAAAAATTATTCAGAAATTAAAAAGATAAGGTTCATAAATAAATAAAAATAAATTTCCATACATTTATAATTTTTTCATGATTTTCCCTGAAAAACTAACAATGCAAACAATAGTAGTAAAAGATCTCATGGAAAACACACCAGCAAAAAACAAAGGAAGTCGACCCCATAAAACGAAGGACAAGTTTCTCGAAACAAAAAGCACTCACCTACACGGGCCAGCCCGTTGCTTATCAGGTGGCGTGTGCGGACTGAATGAGATATTAGAAATCAGAAAGAGAAAAAATAATAATTGTTCAGAAGTTTCCAAAAATGAATGACAAGCTCGTGGAACCGAAGTCGGCTATACCTCGCTTCTAGCGAGGCAACCTTCCGACTCGCTGAAGCACCTTGCAGTCGCGCGAGCGTATGGGCCGGCCAGTGCACAGGAGGCCACAACCTATTTTTCGACGTTTTTTGTTTTTTTCTCTTATATTTTTGTACTTCTAAATATTATAAATAAATATATTAAACCAAACACTTTACATAAAACATTTGCAAAAAATATGTTAACCAAGCACTTTAAAATGTTAAATGAACACAGAGAAAATGTTTTGTCTATACAAAAAATATATAATGTGTGTGAAAACATGACCATGTATTTAAAAAATGTTAACCGAAGCATTTTAAAAAGATCTAGAAATTATTTGACAAATGATAATCAAGCATTTGAAATTTTTTAATGTGTATAAAAAATGTTGAGCATGTATTAAAAAAATTTAAACTTGTTTGTGAAAAAATGTTAATCTAGCGTTTGGAAAATGTTAAATTGTAAATAAAAAAAAGGTGAGCATGTATTAAAAAATGTTAAATTTACCTTTTAAATTATTTAATCAAGCATTTAAAAATAGTAAAATGTGTATTAAAGAAATGTTTACCATGTATTCAAAAAATATTAATCTTATATTTGAAAAAGGTTAATCAATTATCTGAAAATATGTTAAATGTATGCAAAAATGTTGTCCATAAAAAACTAAAACAGGAACATGAAAGAAAGAAGAAAGAATGAGGCCGTGGCCTCCCATGCACTGGGCTGGGCCATGCTGTACGCACTTCATTGAGTCGGAAGGTTCCCTCACTGTAAGCGTTATAGTGTTAATGGTACATGGCGCACACCCCCCCGTCCCCGATGGGCCAGCCCATGTTCATTTCTTCTCCTTCATACGTATACAACTGCAAAAAAATAGGCGCTGACAAGGATTCGATCTCGCGCCGCGGGGTTACAGGGCAACACTAGCTAACCACCCCAGCAAGTGGAGCTCTTTGATAATCTGCAGCTTCTTCTTCGTGCTATTCTTTGTCGTTTTTCCTTTTCCTTTTCTTTTTGCTTCTCCTTTTCTTTTTTTCTTTTCTTATTTCTTCTTTCTTCATTTATTTACTCGTTTCCTTTTTCCATTTTCTTTATTATTTTTATTTTTTCTAATTCGATATAAAAAATTCACGGAATTTTATGAACTTTTTTTCAAATTTGATGAACTTTTCTCAAAATTCATGAACGTTTTTAAAATTTGATGAAATTTTCTTTTTCCAAATATGTGAACTATTTTTCAAATTCGATGAACTTTTTTCAAAATTCATGAACTTTTTTTCCAATTCGATGAACTTTTTCAAATTTGATGAACTTTTCTTTTTCCAAATATGTGAACTATTTTCAAATTCAATGAAATCTTTTCAAATAAGATGACCTTTTTTCAAATTCGGTGGTATTTGTTGAAATTCGATGAACTTTTTCTCAAGTTTGATAAAAAAATTGAAGTTTGTGAACCTTTTTCAAAACCGATGAACTTTTCTGAAATAAGATGAATAAGATGAACTTTTTTCAGAATCTATGAACTTTTTTTAGAATCGACGAACATTTTTTCAAAATTGAGGAACATTTTTTCAAATTTGATCAACTTTTCTCACATTCGATGAACTTTTTTCAAAGTCGATGAACGTTTTTTCAAATTATACAAACTTTTCTCAAATTTGGTGAACTTTTTTTGAAATTCGACGAACTTTTTTCTCGTTCGATGAACTTTTTTTAGAGTCGATGAACTTTTCTCCAATTCGATGAACTATTCTCAAATTCGAAGATTTTTTCCAAATTCAATGAACTATTTTTCAAAACGATGAATGTTTTCAAACTCACGATCATTTTTTGAATTCTTGAAATTGTTTCTCAAATTAGTGAACTTTTTTCCATGTTTATGATCTTTGTGAATATGTGAACATTTTTCTAATTCGTGAACTTTTTTTGAATAGACCAATGTTCCTTTGCTTGTTCATGAAACTCTTTTTGAAATCTGTGAACTTTCCTTTTTCTTAAAGAAAATCATGTTTATCCAAATTGACTTTCCTTTTTTTGAAAGAAAATCACATTTATGCAAATTCTTGTCAATTAATTCCCAAAATAGAATTGATACACAAATAGCGCGGCTACTGTTATTATTATAATGTTTGCGGTGAATTGAATCACGAGTATGTGGATAGTCAAGTGGTTTGCAAGATGCATAGAGGAATCTAACATGCGGGTTTGATTCCCTCGCTCAGCTTCTTTTTCGGGCGTTTTGGTTGTGAGCAGCGAGCGCTTCGGTTTTTGCCACGTCATGGGCGGGCCCATATTAGGAAGAGCATGGGCGCCAGAAACTCCAGCCGGCGCTGAAGGCGCCGGTTAGGAGCGCTCGTATAGCCGCACCCGCTCATATTATTTGTTACGCGGATCAGCCCATGCTGCCCCCCCTCCCCCCGCGAAAAGATCACGTCGCCGAAAAGCCCATAAACAAAATGCCAAACAGATAAGGCACCTACTCCCTCCGTTCCAAATTACTCGTCGCAATAATGGATGTATCTATAGATACATCCATACCCGCGACAAGTAATTCGGAACAGAGGGAGTACAAGGCGTGCTTGCCTCATCGAGCGGGTGGCAAAATTCACAAATCCCTATTTGACGCATTGTGTCTCTAACAGTTGGCACTTCATTGAGAGGAACGACAAGTGAACGAGAAAAGGGCCGATCTCAGTTTAGGAATATTCCAAAAGGTTCTTGTCCGGGTTTTACGTGTTTAGGGACCTTCTAGAAGGTTCTGTTACAATTTTTGATTTTTATTTTAGTGTTCATACATTTCGAAAAATGATCATTTCGTAATAAAATATTTTGATTTTTTGTGCACAAAATGCTTCCTTTTTAGTAAAAATGTTCGATCTTTTCTTAAAATATTCGGATTTTTTTTAAAAGTTATGTTTTTCTAAAAATCTTCGTTTTAAAGAAAATTGGAATTAAAAAATTGTACGTGATTTCAAAACTGTTCTTGTTTTGATTTTTCGGGGGCTTTTCAAAAAATGACAATTTTTAAAATAGTGTTTGCTTTTATCAAGAAGTGTTCTCAGATTTTAAAAATGTTCACTGTAGTGAACTGGCTAGTTACAGTGCACCGGTTTGCTGTAGCTCCTATGTGCGGCAGTAAGCGGCAGATTGTTGGGAAGTGAAGAGGCGGCCGCCCGACTGGGCTGGCCCATTGGCGCACGAGTGAAGAGCTTGCACATGCAACGATGAAGCATTGGAGGGAATCGGCCTATGTTACTGTAGCAAATATTTCTAAAAAGAAAATTTGAGAACAAATTGTGAAATTTAAAATATTTTCTAAAAGCGAAAAGATTTTTCAAAAAACATGAATTTTCGAAACTCCAAACATTTAAAAAATCTGGAACTTTTAGTGGAAAACAAAAAATAATTTTTACAATTAGAAACGTTTTTATGAAATTCGAGCATGATTTCTCTATCATGAACATTTTTGAAAACATTTTTTCTTTCAGTTTTTCGAATTTGTGATTTTTTTAAAGATGATTTTTTTTCAAAATAATATATTTCTTTTGAATTTTAATAATATTTGAAATCGCATATTATTTTTTCAACAAGTTGTGCTTCACGGAAAAGCACAACTGTGCTTTGGTGTGAATCACATCTGTGTTTTTGTTTTTGAAAAGCGAAAAACACAATCGTGCTTTGTCGAGAAGTACAACTGTCCTTTTCAAAAGTGAAAATGTCAGTTGTGCCTCCACGAAAAGAAAGCTTTGTTTCTTGAAAAATGAAAGGGGAGCACAATTGTGCTTAAAGAAAAGGTGAAAAGCACAATTGTGCTTTCTATTTCTGTTTTTTTCGGTTCATGTTTGTTTTTCCGGGTTTCCGGTTTTGTTTTCTTCTGATTTGTCGTTGGTTTGGTTTCCCTTTTTTTGTTCTTTCGATTTTCGGCTTTTCGAAAGAAAAGAATTCGTTCAAGCTATTAACATGGGATCTAGATTCGAATAGCTCGACGCGATAAATGCAACGGCGAAAGCAACTCGTGATTTGGACACATGACAAGAGAAAAACTGAACGAAAAAACACAAAACTCCTAAGTTACGACAAGTATCACACCTGCAAAATGAGTTAATTGTTACCACAAGAGAAGGGGAGAGTGACTTTTGCAAAAGGTACCCTTACCTGTGATTTCGGATAAACCAAGAAGGTAAGAAGGCTTAAATGGTGACTGAAAAAACTTAAATGGATCCAAGAAGGCCTAATGGGCTCCAAATGCTTCACGCCTCACACGGAAAAACCGCGACGAGAAGCCTCTGGAGACGGAGACGCACGGGCAATCCGAAGGAAGCGCACGTATCACGCCCGCCGAGATAAGCCCTCCTTCCGCCTCCACCTCTCCCCCCACAGCTCGCCGCCGCCTGACACCGGGGACCAGCTTCTAGTCATGGCTGTCCTGCTCCGCACCACCACCTGCGCCACCGCCACCACCGCCGGCTCCTCCTCGACCCTCCTCGCCACAACCTTCCGCCGCGGCCGCCGCCTCCTCCCGGCCCGCGCTTCGCCGCCGCGCCGCGCCTTCACTGCCCGCGCCTCGGCCGAGCCGCTGGAGGTCTGCGCCAAGGCCTCCATCACCGTCCCCGACCGCCTCGGCGACTGTGAGCTCTCTCTCCATCTGTGTGCCCGCTCGCTCGATTTGTTTATGGCATATGCATTGAAAATGCAAGGGACTGGACGTATTGGTAGTGTAGAATTGTAGATGGCATCTCCGTTGTTTTTGCTCTGCTTTTGGTTTGGGCAGAAGTATACTCAGCTGTGCAAAAGAATTGGGGAAAACTGCAATAGGATATTTGATGGTTTGAAGTTTAGTGGCACAGTGGTTAGCATATTTTGTTCCCATATCCATGTGATGGAACGCATGGAACAAAGGAGATATCAGAGTCAGCGAAGTGGTTGTACTCTAGTTGTTACAGCGCATAGTTGGGGCTGAACCAGATTTGACAAACGGCATTCGGGTTTGTGTGATTCTCTGAGTTACCGTCCCTGTGTTTTTGGGTGTCAAGTACTTGTCCATAAGATCTATATATGTAAACATAATTGGTTTACCCAATGCACTATAGGAAATTGATTCGTTTTTTCTTGGTAATTCTTCATCTTCACTAGTTGTCTTGAATTTTTCGAGAATGTTGATGATGACTCTGGTACTATATTGCTAGTTTGTCAGGCTAAGAATTTTGTTGAGTCCTTTCAGTTTATTCCTCAGTGGAACCGCCACCCTTTCATATTAGGTATTCGCCGGACTACAAAATATGCTAACACTCCTATGATTTGTTTTTTGGGTTTACCAAAAGTTACCGGGGTCTGGCTGCATACTAATAAGTTATAGATATTTAAGATTCTATTATGCAGAGTAACCGTAGCACCTTTTTTCAAGTAATTTGTCAGCCTATGTCATTTGAAATGATCGGGTTTCATAATGGACTAGAGACCAAGCAAACTCTGTCTACATCACTACATAAATGCTTTATTGTGGGTGGGTGTAATAACTACACATTTCACTTGATTAGAGTAATAAGACATACCACACTGTTATTTTTTTGTCAGTAATCATTTAAAAAAAATAAAAGTATTCATCCTGCAAGTCAGTGATGGCCATCTATATTGGCGTCTGAATTTTTACAAAAGAACAACAACATGTGGGCAGCAGTGTATTCCTAGAATCCAAGAGCATGAACTACCGTCTTCTGTGATATTAGGAGTGCAATGCCCTAACTGATAAATTTGACTGCATTGCATATTTTATCACTTTAATAATCTATTGTTTAAACATCTTTATTCTGTGTTAAGTTTACATGTTGCTCGCAGGTCCTTTCACGCAGAGAGTTTTGTTGACGATAGAGGAGAAAAACCTGCCTTATGAATTAAAACTAGTTGATCTTGCTAACAAACCAGATTGGTACGCATCTGGATGAGAAAACTAACCTCTTGAATTTCATATTATTAGTGGCTGTTACCTTTGTTGATAGTTGCCAGTCATCTTTTTTTGGCACTTCACCAGGTTGTTTACAATTAACCCAGAAGGTAAGGTGCCTATTGTAAAGCTCGAGGACAAATGGATTGCTGATTCTGATGTTATAACACAAGTGTTAGAAGAAAAGTATCCTCAACCATCCTTGGCAACTCCACCAGAAAAGGCTTCAATGTAAGTCGTATTTCTGGTGCCTTTATCAATAGTATTACATGAAATTAGTAATTGTAGCATGCACATCTCTTACATGATTATATATCTATGCTGTCCACAGTTATAGCCTATGGCCCTTTTTTGTTACTTTTGGTTCTGGATTTTTTTTTACTATAAGGCGTTTGTGTTGGTGTAACGCCCCGACCAAACCCACTGGTTCACCCACCAATTCTTCGCCCTTGCGACTGGGATCTAAACTGGACCCACATACCAACAACAGTCTTTCCTGTCCACACGTGCGCACCTGGGATCAACTTCCGGGTCGGTCACCCATCCTCAAATTGCTACAGGGCGAGCAAGCTTAACTTTGAGGTTCCTTTCGGTTGGGCTCCCGGAGAAGAAGGTGCACCTTGTTGATATGAGTAGTCTATCATTCCTATTAAGCCGAGATGTCACATACACCCCCTCAAAGGAACCGATGTCCCCGTCGGCCCAGCAGGAACATTCCCTCTTGGCACACGTGACACGTCTGTGCACGCCAGTGTCAGCATCCACATGTGCCCCATGTATGCATCACTGACCTGCGCACACCCATGTAACCATGAGGGTCGGCTTTGATACCAATTGTAACGCCCTAAACCCACCGGTTCCTGGCCGTTGCGCCTGGGATCTATACTAGCCCCACATACAAACACTAGCCTGGGATCAACTTCCCGGTCGGTCACACCATCCTCAAATTGCTCCAAGCCGAGCGTGCTTAATTTTGAGGTTCCTTTCACATGGGCTCCTAGAAAAGAACGTGCACCTTGTTGATATGAGTAGTCTATCATTCCTATTAAGCCGGGATTTCATAGTTAGTACTGCCATCCTAACAATTTTGCACAATTTTTTTTGCAGAGGATCAAAAATATTCTCCACATTCGTTGGCTTTCTCAAGAGCAAAGATACCAATGATGGAACAGAACAGACACTACTTAGTGAGCTGACTTCATTCGATAGTTATCTAAAAGACAATGTAAGTGTGCTTAGTGGTAATATCAATGTCTCAGGAGATAGTCTAACCAGTATTGGTTTGATGAGAATAGCTACTTCTGCAATGCTGTAGCCCTATCTGCTTTCCATGTTTGTACAGTGATTTAAATATGTGGAGTGTCACAATCTTATCCATCTGTATGCCTTACATGCCATCGGTTTTGCAAACACGAAAACAAATGCAAAATAAGTACTTCCTACAATAGTTGGGAAAAAGTATGGTAAATCAAAACGGGTTGAGGCTCATATGCTCCCGAGTGAACACTAAAATCGAAAAAAATTAAAAAAAGAGGAGAAAATCCTTTTTTTTACAATGAACATGGATGTGTCTTCTAACTGCATGCTTTTTTTTTGAATAAAAGACATTTGTGGTGGTCTGGGCAAAATAAAATAAAAATAAAAATCAGAAGCATATGATTTCAGATTTCTTTTTTACTATCTTTTCCTATTTGCTGTTAATACAGAGCATATGAGCCTGAGCAAACGTCTCCCCTGGAAGGCTGTATATTATTGCATTTATAGGAATGAATAGGGGAACTGCGAACTCACATTAAAATTGTACTTAGGTTTATATATCATATGTGTAATACACACGAATGTGAATTAAACTTATTGAGTTAATTGAACAAAAAATCAAGGAATAAGCTTGGTTCTTTCTCTCGCTTTGATATCTGCTTGCATAAAAGTCTTTCGGTTTGTAGCCGAATCATGTAAAATGGGAGTACACATGGTTCTAGGTCAACAGTGCGAGCGTGTATGGGTACTTCATGTTAGGCATTTTTGTTACCACTAGCAGGTTTGTGGCTCTAATGTGCCCATTACTAGATTCTTTTTTCTTTCTTGTTAAAGGTACCCCCCAGGCCTTAATTCCGTATATACCTAAGGTTATTTCTACTGTTTCTCCTCGTACTAGAAATTATTGCCAGTGTGCACATTCATGAAGGCATACTCGAGTTTGATATTCATAGTTCTTCAGATACCTTATGCTGACCTATTGCAGTAACGATATATAGTCATGTTAGTAGTTTTTATAATCATTAGTTTTGTTGTTGATATTTAGTATTTACTTGCCTTTGCCTGTATAGATTAAAATTGCTAGATATTGATCTTGGATGCTGTTTAATGTAGGGTCCATTTATCAATGGTGGAACAATTTCTGCTGCTGATCTCTCTCTTGCTCCGAAATTATATCACATGGAGATTGCTCTTGGTCACTATAAGAATTGGTCTGTCCCAGATGCACTTGCACATGTGAAAACATACATGAAGGTATGTTTTTTCTTCTTGTACAAGAATTTACATTTGTTCTTTTGGTAGTTGGTACTTAATGATATGAATGAGTGGAGTTTAATGCCATCTTTCACCTAGTGTAACAATCAAAGGTACATGTGTCGTTGGTAGTTAACTAGTTATCAAAGGTGTAACTGGCTTTGGTATGTTTTTATCTTGTACAAGAAATTCACATTTGCTTTTTTATCTTTCTATCTGTTGCATAAGCAGAAAATACTAGTTCTTGAGTATTTTTATGGCACGTGTGCTTTGCCCTTCACTATTTAGTACAAATCATGACTAAGCAGACGGAAACTGAATGTCTGAATGTTATTTAGATCATTCCGGCATTTATATGAACGACTGGCCATGCTTAATTATGAGTTTAAATAATACACGTGGCCTACTTATTTAGAAGTCATGATGGCCTATTTTTATGCTGACTACATGGTGCAAGTTTCCCTTAGAGAAACCGGAATATTATTGTATTAATATTTTTAACATAGATTATTATTGTATTATGTCAGCTATCTGACTGTTAATATCTTATGTTTTTTGGGCATACTATTCAGGAGTGTGGATCTTGAACATCCTATCTTAACTGTAACATTTGAATTTTTTGTTGCAGACTATTTTCTCAATGGATTCATTTGTCAATACTCGGGGCCTGCCAGAGGACGTCATTGCTGGATGGCGCTCAAAAGTCATGGGTTAAGTCACCATAGTAAAGTAAGACATCCAGATAAGCTGTATGTGCACTCCTTTTAGAAGCAATAAGAGACCACCCTTTGCTGTTACCTGGCCTTTGTTTGAATGATGGCGATTATGATAGGATACATGGTTAATGAACTGGCAATACTACTCATATGTAAAAATAATATGTGAACTTAGTGCATTTTTGTCGGAGGTGACAGTACTAATACGAGATTTAGTGGAAGAAAGTGCCTCACTTAAATTAAGCCGAGAGATCACAAGCTGTAGTGCTTGCTGTTCACATCAACTCAACGAAATTATGGTCTGTAAGCTACAAAAGATAGGTCTAAGAAAATGGAGTACATACACTTGTTGACTTATATGCAACATTTCTTCTCTAACTACGAAGATAGACATAAGGCAAGGACAGTCTGCAGAATACATTTTGAGGAATACTGTCTTTGTTATGCTAGTTGGTCACGTCATATGTTGGTGAACTAATTAAGGTGGAGGTGACTCTTGGTATTCTATAATGCTAGATGTTTACTTTCTTAACTGATTTGGGATATGTTGTCGCAGTAAAAAACTAAAAACTGACAATAGAGAAGGATTTCCTATCAAGCTCCGGATAGGATCATCGATTAAGTAAAAGAGTCTGCTCGATGACCGTGATGTTTGGCATTGAACACGACTGCAAATGGCACAATGATATTAACTGGGTTTGCGCACCCTACGAAGAAGGGGGGGGGGGGGTAAACCCATTAATGGGTGTGACCTTGAGCACAATCGGGATGGTTGGCTCCGTGCTAATGGAGGGCCTGTGGGCAACAGTGTAAACTTTTTATTAGGGGTGCTTCCTCTTTAGCCGATGGAGAGCCCTTGGTACAAGAAGGATGACCTACAAAAAAAAACTTAGGAACGGAGAACTCTTTGTCAAATGAGTGATGAACTAAGGTGGAAGGATAAGGTGGGAGTATTTTTAGTCTAATTTGTTCTACGCTCGTGGTCGACAATGGGCTTGGTGCTCTTCTTTAGTGGGTTTCTTTGCTTGTTGGATCCCCTTTGACTTCATCATTTGGCCTTTTTTTTGTGCGCTTGTGTTCTTCCTCTGGTATCCTGGCTAATGCATTTTGCAGATTGGTTGTTCCCTGGTCAGCGTCGATTTTCTCCTAACAACAGGTTGCCTTTACTGAGACTATAATCCAGAATGGAATTTTGATTTGCCACTTCCTATCAGACCGTTAAGTCAAATACGATAATGACCATCTTGAATCTGTTAATGAGAAAAATGGATATGCTTCCCCTGGCCTTGGCAGCTTCAAAACAAACACTATGGACAATCAATAGTAATTGCTGAAACACGCCTCTTCTAGTTAACAAGCACAAAAAACAAGGGGCAAAATGGTCTTTTCAGCTATCAAACTTAAGGGTCATTACATAGTCAACTACTCCCTTCGATACATATTAATTGTCGCTGGTTGATGCGAGTAATTGAATTGGTAAATCCATAACCACAACAAATTTTTAGTGGCATGTCTAGAGGGTGGAATTCCAATGCCATATCCAGAACTAGACAAAAATTTGTGGCAAAACAAGAATTTTCAAAAAAAAAAACTGTGAGCAAACTTGATAGTAATACTGAACTTAGTGCTGTAAAAGAACATTAAAACTGTGAGCAAAACTTCGTAGTAATACTGAACTTAGTGATGTAAAAGAACATTAAAACTGTGAGCAAAACTTCGTAGTAATACTGAACTTAGTGATGTAAAAGAACATTAGAGCATGAGAACTATTCTTAATGAAGAGTTAATTTCACCATTTTAGTTACTTTCATGTCTAATTCCACAAACGATGTATTTATTTGTGCCTTGCATGGCAATTTTAGGTGATTCTAGACTTGTCACTTCACTTGAACTGAGTATTTTAGTAGTGTCTGGTGCGATAATGTTGTGGTAGGTAGTTCTAGGGTGGATTAGAGTATAGGGGATGGTCCTGAGAGGTAGCCTGCTTACGTATATGTGGCCCATGTAGGTGATCAACTGTGAGGTCAAGAGGGCAACACAGTTGGGATAGAATCATTGTGGCTACCAATTATATTCGGGACTTGCCTCTAACAAACCAGCCAAGGAAACAAAATCGATGGAATTTCTGAAATTTCATGAAATTTTGATCGTTTCAACAGTGAGTGAAATATTGTGTTTCGTTTAAAACATTCGTTATTTTAAAATTGTTCTTATAAAGAACGGTGGAATTCTTTTTCTTACATAACCCTTGCATAACCCAGTGGCAGGTTCTGCTCTCATCCCATAGGTCTCTGGTTTTCGGAACCCATGAGTCCATATTTTTAAATTCTATTTCAATTTATGCGTGCTATAGGAAAATTTGTCCAAAAACTTGAGGTTGCCGAGAATCGATCCTGGGTCTCCGTAAGTCCATGTTAGGAACAACGGGATATATCAGCTTTTGTGTGATAGAGCTGCTACAACAGAAATATATCCAATTGTTTAAATTCAAATTTATCCAAATTTGAACATAAATTTTGTTGATTTGTTCGAAACAAATTTGGATATTTACGTAATTCCGGAATTTTTTATGGTTTCGAGGGTCAGCGAAATTTTCTTGCTGTCAAAATTGAAACCTTGAAACCAGTCTACCACTTACCCTTAACTTGATTCCAAAAGCTATTTGCGGGGTCTTGAAAATATGAAGGATACCTTACCATGTTGGAATGGAACTTTAGGCCACACGCCGCAATGTCTAGCTCAACTTCTTGGAATGGGTTAGGCATAGCACATGCCCACGTCTGTTGCCTCTTGTGTGCGATGACCGTGTACCCCACGACTATACACACTGCTCCCTCGGCCACGTGCGCCTGGTTTGTGCAGACTAGATTTCTTCCCTTGTATCTCTATCATGTACGTGTATATACACACGCCCTATTGAACCGATACAAGGTACAAAGTGTTTCCATTGTTCTTGGGATCAAAGCTCTTTGTAGCCGCCCCCTTGGTGACATCATTGAAGCCATGACTAACATTCTCACCCCTATGCCTACTTCTCTACTTGGTACTCTCGCAGCCGTGCTTACGGGGGCCCAACACTATAGTCATCGCCAGCAACAATCATGCTACAATTTCTGCCGTGCCGAGGGTGCCGTCGATGCACCACATCATCATCATGCACTACATCAACTTCAAGCTTGATCCAGTGGTGGGCAACTACTCCAAGTGGCGTGACACTTCCACTTTATCCATTGCAAGTTCATGCAAGATAACATGTAGATCTTCAAACCCCGTCACGATAGTGCCGAATGGAGGGATGATGAGATCACCATTGTTATGTGGATCTACGCCATGATCACCCATGAGCTCTATGACGTTGTGTGGTCGACGGGCTAACACTGCCTACACCCCGTGGACTCGGCTAAGCACCTTCCATGACAACCAGTCAAGTTGCGCCATTCACACTAGTGCGCATTTTTGCGCCAATGTCCAAGGTGACATGGCGATTGCCGCCTACTGCTAAGCACCTTCCATGAGCTCTATGACGTTGTGTGGTCGACGGGCTAACACTGCCTACACCCCGTGGACTCGGCTAAGCACCTTCCATGACAACCAGTCAAGTTGCGCCATTCACACTAGTGCGCATTTTTGCGCCAATGTCCAAGGTGACATGGCGATTGCCGCCTACTGCTAAGCACCTTCCATGAGCTCTATGACGTTGTGTGGTCGACGGGCTAACACTGCCTACACCCCGTGGACTCGGCTAAGCACCTTCCATGACAACCAGTCAAGTTGCGCCATTCACACTAGTGCGCATTTTTGCGCCAATGTCCAAGGTGACATGGCGATTGCCGCCTACTGCTGCAAGCTCAAGAGCCTCGTCGACATCGGCAAGCCCGTTGTGGTCTCAACCACTACTTCTAGATCATGGCCACTCTCTTGCCATGCATGTCCACCTCCTTTCCACCTCCTGGCGTTTGTTTAGGCGCGATTTGACTCCTTGAAGAGTAGCCTTCGCTGAGTGTGAGTGCACCGAGGGCTAGCTGGTGCTTGTCACCGGCAATCAACCTTGGATGGGGGGTACTTCACATCATGGGGACAGCTCTCCCGCCACAGGTGAGTGCGCCATAGGTACCACTTGGTACCGCTGGCATTCTTGACTCCCGCCTTGGCACCTAACAGCTGGCCTTCCCGATTGTGTCACCTACCATGCAGTCTCTTTAGGCATGGGACCAATACTCTATGCTGAGTGTCACCCTCAATGGAACTTCGACATGACCAGTTCTTGGACACCAGTCTTTCCACTTCGCGGGTAATGCAGATGACCTCTCCAGGTTCTCTATCTCTTGAGCGCATTCTCCTCATTACATCGTCCTATGTAACGACACTAAGATGCCCATCGTAGCTACTAGTTGGCTTTCCTCACCTCTCGACCATTTTTTTCGTAATGTTCTTGTTTCACCTTCGATCGTTAAGAACCTAATACTTGTTCCTCGTTTCACTCAAGATAACTTATGCACTATTGAATTTGACACCCTCGGTTTCTCTATGAAGGACTGAGCCACCAAGAAAATGCTGATAAGACCCAATGGGGACGGTGATTTGTACCCATTCTCCTCGAGGAATCACACGACCCATGTTGCTCTATTTGTCACCAGCATTGGAAATTTATGGCATCACCGCCTTGGCCACCCAAACTATTGAATTTTTAAGTGGCCTATCGCATGAATTAAAAAATTGGTTGCACTAGGTAGCCGAGGTGGCGGTGCCATAAATCATTGACGCTAGTGACAGAGCGGCATGGGCGGCGTTATTCCTCGGGAAGATCGGGTACAGCCAGTTGCTGCTATCTCATCAGCATTCTCCTGGTGGCTAGGTCCTTCATAGAGAAACCGAGAGGATCAAATTCAACACTGCATAAGTTATAACGGGTGAAACAATGAATAGAAATTAGGTTCTCAAAAGAGAAACGGGGACATTTTGAAGAGAAAATGGTCGAGAGACGAGGAAAGCCAAATCGGTAGCTATGGTGGGTATCTTAGTACAATTACCTATGATCATTTAATGAGGAGAATCTATTAAAGAGGAAGAGAACTTGGAGAGCTTAGCCATACTGCCTATGACGTGGGAGGAAGCGCCGGTGTCCATGAACCAGTCCGTGCCGGAGTTTGCAACGCGATGTCATTGAGGGCGAAACTCAACATGGAGTATTGGTCCCATGCTTGCGGAGACTGCTAGGCGAGACGATGGGGTAGGTCTGGTGTTGGGCGTGGGCTGAGAATGCCCGCGACATTGGGTGGTACCCATGGTGCCCGCACTTGCTGTGGGAGAGTTGTCCCCCATGGTGCAAAGTACCCCATCTAGATGCTGATGCTTGTTGTATGTGTCCGGTGTTGTGATGGCCACCTCTGCAGCCACCTTCGAACGGTGGCTGACACTTGTTTGCATGATCAGTGTTTGAAGAAGATTCATTGCGAAAGGCGCGCTCACTCTCGGCCAGGGCAACCTCTTAGAGAAGGACCGGAATCGTGGCTGGACAAACGTAGGGAATGGGACCTACATGGGCAAACTAGTGGCCATGATCTAGAAGCGGCGGCTGAGACCGCAAATCATATGGAGCGTGAGCGATCTGTTGGAGACGGGCTAGCGATGTCAGGCTCTTGAGCTTGCGGTAGTAAGCGGCAGTTGTTGGGTTGCCTTGGATGGCGGCGTAGAACTTCAAACTGATGTTAATGGTGCAACCTAGCTGGTTGTCGCAGAAGAAGGTCTAGAGCCAAGTCCACAAGGTGTAGGCGGTGTTGATCGTCAACCACACGAAGTCGTAAAGCTCGTCGGTGATCGATTGATCGTGGAATACATCTGCAGAGCAATGTTGATGTCGTTCTTCCTTCATTTGGCTCTCTCGGGAAGGGGTTCGAAGGCCTCCTCCACATGATTCTGCATGTTGAGGGCTCATTCGGTTTGCAGGATTTTTGGGGGATTCCCATAGGATTTTGACCCTCGTTTTTTTTCATGTATATGTTATTCGTTTCATAGGAATGGAGATACTAGATTCCTTAGGATTGTGTCCATATTGGCCTAATTCATGAGGATTATTAGCATTAGGTGAGACCTCATGGAAAATTCCGATGGATTGGAGTGGGGAGGGCATCCCAATCCTTTACTTTTCATATTCCTTTGATTTGGAAATCCTGTAAAGCGATTGAGCCTTGAACTCCCAGAGGACTAAATCATCCTCTGGCCCGGATCCATCAGCCTCGTGCTAGACTGCGCCTGCTGGTTCCCCGGTGGCGGCCACGCATCTGTGACACATGGTCCATACCTAGGCCTTGACAAGGTGCTTGAACCTTTGCTAGTGACAACTATTCGCCTTTGTCGATTTGGCTTTGCCCCTCAGTGCTCGGGTCTGTGTCCATCTGCTGCCCACCGGTTTTGTTGGGCCTGGGGTGTGGAGGTGGTTGGAGTGTGCGAGGAGGCCAGAGAAATCTACCCGGCGGCCGCCGGTTGACTACGGCAACGCCCGCGGGCGCTGCATCCCACCCTGGTGGCATGTCAGGCCTCCTCATCCGCCCTCTTTGCGGCATGTGTGGGGATGAGGAGAAATCCCTTGCCAGCTCGCCCGACACGACAGTGGCGGCGCATCCACGCTGTGTCCCAAGTAGGTGGTGCTGCCTTCATCTTCTTCCCATACGCCGGTGAATTTCTGTGCATTCTCCATGAGCTCCCTCCAATTTTCTCCACCAAGCCGCCATTGGATGACCATTGTTGTTGTTGCTCTCGTTGTTATCAGCGCTCTTCATTTACACTTCACTCTGGGCAACTAACACCCTCCTCCGGAGACATTTTCACTAGCGGCATTCTCTACGAACATATCACTTCTTCATCAGCGGCTTTTCTCACCACCTCCCGCCCTTTCTGGTGGCAAAATGGTGCTTCTCCCTTGTGCATGCTCGTCGAGCCAGAGCTTCCCTGTCTTCACTCTCAGTCTGCCATGTGGCAATGACCACCCTTCCTTTGAGTGCTGGATGGCTCGGGGTTGGTAATGGCACAACTCCTTGGCGTAACTACCGGCGGTCTCCCCCTTTTGTTAGCTACGGTGTTGCCTTGGTGGAGCTCTCACCGGTGTTCTTTGAAGTTTGCCTCTGCTGTCGACTGGCATGATGTGCTGCCTTGATAGCCTCCTCTCTGCTTCTAATGCTACCCTGTATGTGCTTATGTCACATCCTGTGCTGCACCACAACAACCACCTAGATTCATTGGATCGTTAGGCAGTTGATCTTTGCCCTATGTTGTACTTGTATCGATGCACTTGGTGTTTGTTGTGTTTCTTGCCTAGGCAAGATGTATTGCCCCTTAGGGACCCAGTTTTCCTTATAAATTGGATCATTCCTTTTTTCAAATGAGATCATATTCAGGCGGGGATTCAGGGAGCTGTGCGTGCAGCTGTGGCAGACACGGTCATCACGCATAAGAGGCGGCAGATGTGGGCGTGGGCTGCACCTGGCCCGTTCCAGGAAGCCGAGCTGATCTTTGGGGCGTGCGACCTGACATGCCATTCCAACAGATACTGAATGTGTACCTTTTACTGTCAGTACATCATCTTTTTCTCTACCTGCTGCATTTGGTGATCCACATGAAAGTTCTGTTTCTGTATATCACCCCTACCCATAAGAAGCACTAAAGAATTATTTGTGAAGACTTCTGGTTTCTGCCTACCTCCATAACAAGTATCACATCTCAGGAAAATGAACACAATTGCAGTCTGAATAACACATTCCTCTGCTGTAAAATACATCCTCTGTTCCTAAATGTAAGACATCTTACATTTATGAACGGAGGTAGTAGGTATTATTGCTTTGAAGACAACGGCTTTGGCGATGGAGGCATGGAAACTAGGTTCTGAACCGATGATCTGTACAATCTCAAAACCACTGCCTTGCCTGTAACCATCTTCAGATGGTTTTGGTATTTCCGCAAAGCTTATGGCATTTGCATCCTGAGTGACCAGCAGATTTCATGTTCCGTTGAAATAACAGACAAACCACCAAATTCTGATTGGTTGCATAAAACTGGATGCGAGTGGGGCTCAAAAGTAAAACTGTAGAATGACAACTGCTGAATCAATCGTTCAGCTATTATTGTTCCAAGATGATTGGTTATAATAGAAGGGGAAGTTAGCACATAGTGTTAAGAGTTATTTTCCTCTACTTGAGTGTTAAAGAGTTTGTACTGGATTAGGCTCAGTTTGCGGTTGCTGAACTGTGCTTATTTTATAATCCGATGTTGGAAATTAGCCACAAAAATAGGCTCAAGCAGGTCAAACAAACACTAAAATTGGCAAAATTGGGTGGGACAAACATGATTATGATAATCAACTGCATTGCCAAGTGCAGCTTTACTCTTTGGTAAGTCTGGAATGTGTAGGCAGGAAGCTATGTGAAATTGTTTGTCAAAGTCCAGAAGCCAGTAGACCTCCGTACCTTTTTTTTAAAACATTAGGAGGAGTTCTATCTAAAAGGGAAATACAAGACAATAGTGTTACGATATTGAGCTACTTTGATAATAACGCATAACAGTATTACGAGTAAATTTTGCAGGCCTATAGGTTTGATGACAAGCTGTCCCAAAACTATTGATTTTTGGGTTACCTGGATCTCCACTTTGACTGTAGACCTGGGTTGCAAAATCCTAGACATGTTTCATGTTGATAATTGATGCATTACGTAACTGGTGATTTGGCTTGCCGTGAAACCGTTTGAGGATCTTGTGAGTATGACGTGATCTGGGTGGAGACTTCAGTGCACAGCACAGTAATCTGTAGTTTGTGATACAGTTGATCAGTAAATCTATAGTTCTATAAAACATAATAATTATAGAAGTTTGTTGGATTTTACTCGGAACAATGGTGCAGCCAGACTACATGATCCTTAGCTGCTTTGATTTACAGATGCACTACCTACTTGCTGTTAAAGTGATTACGTGCTGGTTAAAACATGCAAGTATATATTGATAGGATTTGATCTATATTCAGTAAATGTCTGCAGCTCAATTGCTGATATTTTTTCTGCACCTGCCGCCACAGTACAATCTTCTGTGTATTCCTCAACCGACCTGACCAGTTGATACCCCATTTTAGCTGATAGTGTATGTTTGTAAGGGGAGTGCGAATCTTCCATTCAAACTATTTGCATTTAAGATATGTGCTTTCACTCTTTAGCTCTTTGCTTAAAATCAACACGCTGTTCTAAATTGCTTATACTTAACGACTTATCATGTGGTGCTACATTTCTTTCTTGTTATAGGAGAGATGAGGCTATCGGGTGATAAAGGGTGAGGAGGTTTCCAAGTTATGTGTATGAGCTGCAGTCCTGCAGATATTTACTGAAGAATTTCAGTGTAAAGCTTTGAAGGTAATTCTGTCAGATCTTTTTTCTTTTGCTCTCAGTATCAAATGGAAAGTGTCAATATAAATGTTATGGAATTATAATTTGTCATGGAACCTTGTTTTGTTAAATGTATAAATAAAGAGACATGGCTGTCTCCATTGTTGCCTTGTTTATTTAAAACCTTACTCGCCAAAATATATAAGCTGTGATACGGACCAAGCTTTTGGGAAGTTGATGAAAGATCAACAGATTAGCTGGTCCATTTTGTTGTAAAATGTAAATTGTAAATAGTAAGTATTCTTCCATGTGATTTGAGTTTGTTGCAGAATCAGTGATTATATGAACCAATCATGTAATAATTTATCCATCGTTATCCTAAGCTAGGTCCCACAATTGTGAGATACTCCTGCCGGGTTCAAGTTATTAACTTCCAAGTATATCTATCCAAGCTTTGGTTTTGATGAACGATCACTCTGGCATGAACCTGAGGCCACATTTTGGTTACTGTTCTTTTTCCCCATGTGTCCTGTCACACTTTGACGCTAAACCCACTGATTGAGAAGGAAGTTGCACTAAGCACTAATGCTTAACTTGGAAATCCGGTTCAAATCGCTCTTATCTTATGCCTGTGGTAGGTAACGTGTCTTATAATACGCCAGTCTGAAAGTGCATCAGCACAAGGTCATGCTGCCATGGATTGTCAAATCTCTGTGATCTGATTTTACTTTTCCTTTTCTAAAAGCGAGATATTTAACATCTCTTATGCCTTACATTTACACTGAACTGACATCGAAGGGACCAGTTATGGATTACATGTAAGCACTTTGGTTTTCTTTCAACTCGAACCTTCAAATCTACCGACAAAAGGAGTACTCATAGTAGGTAAGATAAAATCTCGAGAAGATTGGTCAGTTTGTTCTTTCTCGTAGGCCTGAATTAGTCGTCAGCTGTCACAGTTCTGCACAGGGTAGTGGCAGCCATCATTGAGATAGTGTCCACTAGCCGTTTTGCAGTTCTGAGAAACATGAAGCATAACTTGGGTCAGTTTCAACCACACTGGGATGCTTCTTTCGTTGGATCCCATGATTTAATATCAATATCTTTGTTGAATACACACAACACATCACTTTAGTCTTGCTATAATTTTTTGAAGTCATATATGTCTTGTTCAAGGATGTACGTGGATATGCCCCCATTGTGGAGGGCACCGTAACACTGCACTGTGTTTAAAAAATGTTCCAACTGTCTCCGCATTATTTTGTCTCCTCACGACTGCATCTTGCTACTAACTATTCTATGTATGGTACTGGGTTGCAATGCACCGATACGTTAGTGCAAGCACTGCGGAAGACTAATGATTTTGTTACTCTCGTTATACTGTACTCCCTCTGTAAAGAAATGTAAGATCTTTAAATGTATGCACTGTTAATGTTTGAAGAGTTGCTCAGATACTGTGTCTTTTCATTTTGTCCTGGCTAGCGTTTGAGACTTGGAACGGAATGTGATCCATAGTACTCCCTCCGTTCCAAAATAGATGACCCAACTTTGTACTAACTTTGTACAAAGTTGGGTCATCTATTTTGGAACGGAGGGAGTAGTACACTGTTTCTATGCTATGCCACACATGTCATAGGGCTTTTTTTAAGGTAAAAAAGCGAATTTTTTATTACTCATGGAAGGAGTTACAGTCAGCAATCCCAACATCTGAAACAAATCCTGGTTCTTAACGCCAGCCCCCCGGGGCTACAATGAATTGCTAACCTAAGTGGAACCGTGTTAAGGTTAGGATTAATTTTCTTGAGCATAATCATGTGGAATCACATTAATCACTTCATCTCTTTGGAAAGGTGACCATCTTTTATCTGTTCCATGTCATTGATACATAACGTACTCAACTTCTCGGTGAGAGTTTGGTGTGACATCGTTGCCTGGCTTGGCCTCCTGGATGTCACCCCTGGCTTGGCCTCCTGGATGTCACCCCCCGGGCTTGGACCGCGACGGGTTCGGTCAGCGAGTGGTGGATTGGAGTCACCCAAGCTAGAGGCCACTTGAGAAAGGCCATGACATCCATGCTAATGTTGATTTCTTGGGTGCTTTGGAAGGAACGTAATGCGAGGGTCTTCCGCAATGACACGACCCCCTCCACGGTGATCGTGCGTGACATCAAAGAAGAGATTAGATTGTGGGTGTTAGCGGGTGCTAAGCATCTGGGTTCTGTAATGCCGCGAGAGTAACGGCCTCTTTCTTTTTCGCCCTTTGTTGGGCTCTGTCACAAACATTCTCCCTTATTTAATGAAATGGCAAATCTTTTGCCTTGTTTCAAAAAAAAAATGGCTGAATCTGAATGAAGGATCATTACACACATTTCCACATTGCTTTGCCACCCTATGGGTGCTCGACGCCTTGCTGGCATGTTCCTGGAGTGCTCTGAAACAGCTAGGTGATCCACATTCGTGAGAAGCTACTATGCTTTTCTGGGTGCCAGGCTATGAAACCAAACTATGTTGTGTGTGAACATACGAGACGAAGTGCCGAATATCAGTCCTCAGAACCATACAATAATCATTCAAACTGAGGTGTGAATTCTCCGGCATTGTTTTTCTTTGATAAAAAGGGGCACCCCCAGCTCCATTTTCATGTTGAAAACGAAACTCAAATACACTTCAAGTGGTCAAAACCAGGTCTCCGAAAAGCAAAAACTACTAGTGCAACAGGTTGCGGCAAAAAAGAAAGAAAGAAGCAGAACCGTCTTACAAGTGGTAGCCACAGGCCACCTTCTACGACATTGTCGTTTCAAATGTATTTATTCTCACCCGGCAACGAGCTTAATTTCCCTCATTATTTTGGCAAATGCATTGTTTCACGTGTGAATAAGAGAGGTCTAGTCAATATTTTGATCAGACAACAAATATTGCCTTGCACGCGTTCAAGGAAATGGAGTGGTTCTGTTTGGATTTCAAGGTACAATGGCCTCAAAATAAGCTTTCCATGTAGCATACGCAGAGCACATGAAATCCGAAAATTGTGGAACTTATCATCATTTTAAATCAGAGAAACAAAATGTGTAGTACAATCCTGGCGATAAAAAGGGGACTTCGTTAAATATTTGCTTGCCTTGTTTGCTAAGAGAAGATGCTTCTCTTAGTTGGCATCATGGGTTTTGATATGAACACCATTCTGATGGTATCTCTATAGTTGAGTAGGGTACGAGTTGAACCGGGATACAAAGGGAATATACGGATGGCACCCATCTTGAACCAACAATTAGTGTATTGTGCACAATGATTGTTAAAATCTTCCCATTTTGTCTTGGTGGTAGTTTGGTGATATTTTATCTTTGCTCTTAAGTAATGGAAATTGTTGACACATATTGGCCAGATGTCATGGGGGTATGACACTCTTGTTGGCATGCTATGGCATCTACATTTGAAAGAAAAATGTTTATCAAACTTAGGTTTTGTAATGCCGGTATGATGCATGTGGCTTGAGATTTCCGTTGAGTTTGTATTTAGCCTTATAGTTCTTTGTATGGTGACTAGAAGAGCCATGGAACCTTTTGTTATTCCGAAAATGTGCATGCACTTCGGGCAGAGGGAGCAGCACCAACAGGTCCTGATGATTATTCCTTGAAAGGAGTTCATGTTCTCCGCCTTGAGTAGTACATGATTCAGATTAGAATGAACTTGGTTATCTCTTGCACCATATTGTTGATGTAAAACCTATTAGTGGAAAGTTGTAGGTCTACCCTATTTTCTCTGCGTTTGTAGCTTCTTATTCGAAAAAACACAACTTGAAGCAAATATTGTGAACTTGAAATCTCCTGAAAGATTTGAAATCCTGGAATCGAAGATGTGTCCATTAGATGCTACAGGAATTATTATTACTTTGAACTAATTTGCATACAATTTCAAAAGAACTTTTCCATTTCTCTTTCCTAAATCAGCTATCAGCCTACTTGGCCTGCATATGAGAATAACAAACTAGGGTCCCTGTCCAATAAGAAGGCAAAGAGAAAGAGCCGAAGCCTAAGTCCTGAGACAGGACTTTCAGCACCCGGGTGCCCCTACACCCTCCATGAATAGTAAATTCATAAAGAAATGAAAACAAAAACAAAGAAATCTGAAACTTTGGGACATCAAACATGATCAAACATTTGATGATCATGCAAAGTTTCTACTACAAATAACATTCGAGGAGTCCTTACCTAAAAATAACAAAATCACTGTTCAAAAGTTTATGTGCACTTTTGAGCAGTGATTTTGCTTTTTTGGTGAGGGCTCCAATCCATGAATGTTATCTATGGCTGAAATTTTGCAAGAACATCAAATCTTTGATCCCTGAAAGTTTTTTTTTCAATTTTTTATGAATTTACTGTTCATGATGGTGTAGGGAAGCTGTTGCACCTTTCTCGTAAGTCCTAGCACCAGTAACCCCTTGGATCGTCTGCCCCTCTTCGGTCCCGAGCTTTAGGTCGCGCCCGGCGCCCATGCGCTGCCCGGCCCTGACATCGTCACGTACTACGTCGACGCCATCGCCATGCACAGCGGCATCCATCGGCATCGGCTGTGACCAGCCTCACGGACGCTTGCCTCTCGTCCGTGGTGGCGCCGCTGTTCCGTGAAAGACATATAGCAAGATGCTAGCATCGTACGTACTGATGGAAGAAATGGATAAAAGAGACGTGGGGACGCAGGACGCAATGCGTGCAGTGATAGTACATGATACCGCCGAATCGGGCCCGCCGCCCTGCCCACAAGCTGGCCGGCCGCGTCGTTTCCCCGCCACCGCGACGTTGTCGCCGTGCGCCTGTCGGGCTCCCGGCGGCCCGTACCGCCGTGTCGTCCGGGAAGAAACCGCCACCGGCTCCCTCGATCCGGCCGCGCGCAACGGACGCCCACCCCGTACGACCCCGCGCGATCACCGCCGGGAGGAGATCACATCATCAACCAGCCACCGCACGTCTACGTCCAGAGCCCCCGTCGGCGTCACGGGAGATCGCCGGCGCGAGACGCCGAGCGCGTCGTGACGGCGCATCGCGTCAGGCCACTGCCGCGCAGCATGGCGACCGGTCGATCCCCGCTGCTTTCCACGCCGCCGACGGCCGGCCGTGGGCACGTGGAACCAACACCAGCCAACCAAGAGAAGCTTCTCCGATCGAGATGCCGCGGTGCAGTGCGTGCATCTGTGCATGCATGCATGGGCGCTGGTCGCTACACCCCGCCTATAAGTAGAGGGGACAGCGACTCGGGTGGCGCGACCGGCTAGCCGGACGACCGATCACTAGCTCTATAGCTCGTGCTTCGTTTCTTTGTGCCGGGCAGGTTTATGGGCAAGATGGGCGATCGGGCGCGTACTTGCTTGTCTGCTAGCGCCGGTGTCAGATGCCAGCGCGTGTCCATGCCTCGCAGCTCCGTCCCGGCTCATGCATGGCCGTGAGGCCGCCATGGGCAGACAGACCGCCTGTGTTCTCACTGCAGCTACAGTGTGATGGCGCTGGCAGGGTGGACGTTGACAAGGGAAAACCGGCAGTTGCTCGACATGGGAGCGTGCGCGCATTGCCCCGGGACGTTATCAGTGAGCGATCATGCATGGACGATGGATATCCAGCTGCATGCATGCATGTGATATTTTAATTCTCTATCTCTTGAGATTGTGTGCGGAGTCACCATCAGGCCCCTCTCGATGCACGGTGCCTAGAGCAAATGCTTGTGCGTGAGGGACGAAACTACACAATATGTTTTTCTAATCATCTATGGTCCTCTTAGTTACCCTACTGTATCAGTCTTTTGGCCTACGCAATGTGGCCTAGCATCGGTATAAGGTGGAGCATTGAGATTTCCGAGCGGCCTCGATGAACGAATTCTCCCTTCCATAAATTTTGGCTTTCCATGCTTACTATTTTATAAGCTATGCCTAATAAGAGCAAGTAAAATAAGGTGATTTAAAGCGGGCTATAAGGATTTAAATAATATATTTTTGTTGAGCTGGAAGAAAGAGAAGAGGAGGGAGAAGAGAAGCGGACTATAGATTAACAGCTAGCTGCAACGCATGCTCCTAGAAACTTTATAACAGTGTAAGATGGGCCATATGTTAATAAAGTGGTACTTCCTTATAGCTAACTACTACTCCCTCCATTCCAAATTACTCACCGCAGAAATGAATGTATCTAGAACTAAAATACATCTAGATACATCCATACCCGCGACAAGTAATTCGGAACGAAGGGAGTAGTATATTTGTTGGCTATTATACTGGCTATAAATGACATGACAACATCTTACAACCAGCAGCTGGCTACATTATTAACCATGCTCTAATGCTCCTAGAAGACTTGAATCAAAGGGCTTGAATATAGGTATGTTGGCGTGACTAAGTCTCCAAACAAGTATGATAACACCACAATTCACCACCATAAAGTAGATGTGTTATTGTACATAGCTTTTAATATCCTATGCATCATTACATCCAATACACAATCCATTTGGCATCTTGATTATAACCACTCGGGTGGTAATTCTATCCTAGTGTTTTTTCTAGTCAAGAACGAGCACAAAGTGTGAACTTCCCATTTCTCTAATCGGATATTTTCGACCATCCATGCCTAAAATATTTGTCATCGCTTGTTATTTGTCTAGTCAAAGTAGCTAAAGTTTATATGCATTTGATGGTTGCAGTTGGTCATCACTCTCCCCATCTCAACTACAATCACGTACGGAGCGAGTTTTTCAGCTGTGTAAGATGACTTCCTTCCGTATTACATGACTGTCTATATTGGGAGGTAAATATATAATGTTCAAGGGGCTTGGTGGAACTAGAACAATATTCAAACTCGTATAAATGTAGCTTCCCTTAAATTCCAAAATCGTTGATGCTATATTTGAGATTTGATATTCGAGGGGCTATAGAAAGGAGTAACAGCTCTCGGGTGCCCCTATATCCTCATGAATAGTACATTGTACTCAGTGTCTCTTTGATATATATTTTTCATTACATTATATTATGGAGTTTTTTACATTTGGATTATAGGTGGAAACCGAGTAGAACCACCTCTATTAACAATCCAAACTATCAAAGTTACAAACGGTAAACCAAGGAAACGAGGACGCATCATTCATCAACCCTAGCCGACACCCATGGTCTCTTCTAGGTCGTTGCCTCTGTACTTCTCCTCCTTCCCATCCCGTGGCCTCATTGGTAGCTAGAGGAGTGGGTACTCACTCATTTCATTAATCTTAGTTCTACTAGGTCCTTGTTTCCCTTACGTTCTGGTTCTTGATGGTATTGGCAAGGTACAGTGACACACCCGCATTGAATAAAGGTCTTTTAAGTTTACCCCCACTTCGGCGACGTCTGATCAGGCGCCAACGAAGGGCATGCAGGGATAGGCGCTGCTGGATCTATTGGCTCTCTTTAGATCTTGGCAATTGATATGTCAATCAGGGAAAGCATTTGAATGGCTTTTGGTGCGGCGACTTGGATACCTTCCTTTGGTTCGTTCCGCGGCAAACTCCGGTTTCTCCAGCTCTCTTAATTGATCGTGAAGGATTGCAAACCAGCATTGCTTTGGGTGAATCCTCCGCTAATATTCCTTCAGTTGTTAACTAGATCTCATTTCCTGGTGTGTGACTATTACGGTATTCAAAGCCTAGCATGACAAAAGCGTCTATAGGTGTCTCTTCTCCTTGCCAAATTCCAGCGGACACTGGACAGTCGAACGAAGAAGACAACCACGAATGCTTTAATTGCATATATGCTGACTACTTTTTGCTCAAGGAATATCAGATATGAGATTCCCAAAGAAAAAAGAGAGATCCAAACCATGCCACGGAACTCACACACCCGTGGATGGAATGGATACGTAAAAATGCAATGCCGGCCTTCCTATAATGTCGACGGCGGGAAACCAAAGCCTTGCGTATCCGAGGGAGCGCCGAAAGTCTAGGTGAGTGGACAAACCAACGGCCATGGCACACCCAGCAGAACAGCATCTCCCAGGGTGGCCGGAGCCAGGCCCGCCGTCGTAGCGTCAAATCTCTCCAAACGGCATGAAAAGCCGACAGGTGACAAGGTTTCAGAGGTTTTTACGGTACGACATGGACGGGTCGGCGCCCGGAGGGAATCCCAGAGGAATAATCGCTCCGATCGACGGCCGGCCGGCCATGCCATGCCGGCCGGGCGGGTGGCTTTTCTCGGCCCCGTACGTGCGTGCATGGCCATGGCAATGGCATGCTTTGCCCGGTGCCGGTGGCATGGCCACACACGAGAGAATAAAGCGCGATCGACTGTGATTCGATTCGCGTCGCGTGTGTATATTCTCGTGTTCCGGGCAAAGTGGGGGGAGATTCAGCGAGTCCGCCAGGTGCTCGATTGCCCGCTAGCTGGTGGCCTGCACGAGTTCGTGGAAGAGATGCGGCGGTGGTGGTGGGAAAGTGGAACCCCTTTGCCAAGTGGTGGAAAGCGCAGATCCTGCACGTAGCGTCGTCGCCATTGGTTTGATTGATGCGACTGGCTCGTTGCGTCCAACTTGTTCATGCTCTCGAGAACGGCCTTGAAAACATAGGCGCATTCTCATAGGAGGGAAGAAGGGACCGCCTAAATCCAGAATCAGTCTTGTTTGCGCCAGACCGTCGGATCGGAATCCATTGGTTTGCAGCATTTCTTCCACCTCCAGCACACTTCGCCACAGTAAAAGAAAATCTGAAACTTTCTGGCTTCGGTTATGATGTTGTACGTGCTTGCAAAATTTCGTGGCCAAATAGCATCCAATGAGCTCCATGCAAACGAAACAAAAAATTCTGCTCAACAGTGCAAAATATATTGATCATCAATATTGTTATTTTCGGTATGGAGCTCACGGGATGTCATTTGGCCACTATTTTTTTTTACCAAAATAGGCTTTCGTCCCGCTCTATAGATAAGCAATCTGCCAACAACAAGGTCTAGTGCAACAATAGGACACAACACACACCACCCAACACGACATAGGAGTATGCACAAAGTATGTAAGGTTTTGCTGAGGACACAGCTCAACAAACCCAGAGAGAAAAAAGGCATCATACATGCCGCACCCATGCGAGGGGCGACTAATCAGGCTTGGGCGACGGCGGCGGCGGGAGAGGCGGCGACAGGCGAAGTGCGACGGAGCGTAGGCTGGCGGTGATGGAGTCGATGCAGGCGTGCTCCGGTCAACGACTAAGCAGCTCCAGAGCTGCAGGAAACCACAAAGCTTGTACAACGCATCAGTGGACCGTCGTAAAGGCGTATGTGCAATCACCAACTTGTTACGGATCGTCCAAAGTGTCCATGCTAGAATTCCAATCCCAAGCCACCTAATGTGACGAGAGCCCACGGGCATGGTTTGAAGTTCTGCAAACAGGTCTAGGAAGTTGGCGTGGCACCATGTGCCGCCGTAGACTTCTCTAGAACAGCTTCAAAGGACTTGTGCCGTAACACAGTGAAGAATATATGGTCCGAGTCTTCCGGGGTGTCACGTAGAGGGCATCCACCATCACCAGGGCCACTAAATTTTGCAAGCACCTACAACTTCTGTTCATAATCTAAGCCAATTTTGCTTCTTCAGATTTACTGTTCGTTGTGGGTATAATGTGTTCGAGTGTGGAACAACCACGCTCTTTGGATCATCGAGCCTCCCGCGGCTTCATGGAAGGATCTTCACTTTAGCATCCATTGCCATTCCTACCCTCTGAACTTACGAGAAGCGGCGATTGTTACGCGACTAAAACGTGTACTATTAGGACGCCACCAGGCACTTCCCTCTCGTCTCACTGGTTTTGTTAGAATCTGCTTGGCAATGAGCCGCCCAACCCTCCGAAGACATTGGCAACTCTTCTCACTTCACCATCGGCCCTGTCGAGTGTCGAGCTATCCTCTAGTAGCAGTCTAGCTACAACACGAAACAGATTTTTTTTTTATTTTTTTTGAGAATTACAACACGAAAGAGATGGTGGTGCAGGACGCATGATGGCGATGCATTCCAACCCAAGCTAGTCCCTCCGTATAACCGTGGTCCTGTCCTACAGGCTACAGGCCACAGATAAACCAGTTAGCGAGTGTACATACATGTCCAACAAAGGCCCAGTTTCGATGCGTCAGCGGCCACACGGAAGTGTCGGGCTCGGGTCGATCAAAGGTGCTCTCATGCTGTCGAGGTACGACGAGCGAGCGCGACCGGTACGTGCGCGTACTACGCGGTGGAGTACACGTACGCCGGCGCGGTTTTGGTCCTGAGACGCCATCGATGGATTCGTCGACCGACCCGACCGGAAAGAAAAAGGCCCGTGCGTCCGTGCATGCATGATGAGCACATACATCTCCGGAGCTCCTAGCAGAACCCTGGCACGGTGGCGCGACACGGGACACGCCCGGCCTGTACGCCGGCTTTGGAACCATCCGGGGCCGCGCGACCGCACACCTCCCTCCTGCCGGCCAGGGACACCCCGGCAGAGCAGGAGCAGCCACCGCGCCGGGCAAAGCGAGGGGGCAAAAGCCGGTGCCAAGTGAAAGACTCAAGGCCGTGCAGCGCATCCCAAACGTACGTGGAGTGCGTCGCGCGATCGCGAGCCGGGAAACGGACCGCGCGCTGGTGAAAGAAAGAGCTCCGGGTTCTCGCTGCGTGCGCGCGCTGGGTTTTCGGGCTCCCCGTGGCCGTGATGATGGGCGTGGGCGAGCGAGCGCGCCCATCTCGGCGTGTCCCTCCGCGCGGGCGCACCATCATGCCCGCCCCTCGCCTTTCCCTCCCTCCCTCGCACTGCACCGCGATCGCGATGCATGCCGCGCGCTGGCTGCAAAGTCCAAAGCAGCCACCCGGGTTTGTTTAATTTAATCCGCACCGCACCGGCCCGGGCTGGCTAACCATCATAGTCCTTGTGCAAGTGCAAGCAAGCAACTTCATGTTACACGGGTTGCCAGCTTGATCTGCTACCGTTCACAATCTCACCTCTGAGGCTCTGACCGAAAAATGTCAGTGTCTCTTTGTGTATACAACTCTACTAATCTGTTGAATTACACGCCTCGACTCAAATCTCGCTCCCTCCACGTGCGTGGTACTACCTACGTCCCAAAATAAGTGACTCAATTTTGTAAGACATACATACTACCACTACACTGCCAAACATTCCCGGCTAGCGAGCAAGGAGAGGCAGGCAGATATATCTCGCAGGTCGCGTCGCCCGCGCCGAACCGAAGCCTTTTTACGTACTACACGGATCGATCAACGAAACCTTTTGACATCTCCGTGGAGAAAAACGGCGTTTTCTGCTGACCGCGGGCGCTTTCGCCACTGACGACTTTGCGAGTGCTAAGCTTTTGCCCTTCTCATGATAAATCATTGCGTCCGCGTGCTTTCCCTTCTCTCTTTTGGATGGATGGATGGAGTATTCGTGAGCATGATTAGGCCGGTCCGTTGGTGCGGCATTCAGGCATTATACATGTCTCCTCCTGCCGGCAGACGGCAGGCTCCATGGCTTTGCTGCGGCCCAGTTCTGCTAATTGGTGCGTCGACCTTAATAAACGCCAAATGCGACGGCTATGATACGTGAAAAACTGAAAAAATATGCGGTTGGATCCAGCATAGACGTGCTCTATTGGTTGGCACAACGGTACCAATTTCGCAAAAAAGAAAAAAAAAGGTAGTACCAGGAAGAATTATTGGTGCTGCATGTCGTGATATGTCATATTTGGAGTACTATACATGTATGTATAGGTGATCGTACATAGGGCCGGAAAGGGGGCATTATTATACTTGGGATTGTTTGACTCATGTCCGTGTGACAATATACCGACTCTAAGAGACACGTTGCATTTCTGGCGTTAAACAATCGAGGGTTAGGGTAGTATGAGTTGTTTAGGAGCAGGATTAGGAGGGAGAATCCTGCCGGAAATGAATTATGGGGGGAGTAGAGGGCGGCTGCGCAGGAGGGAAGCCCAACAAGGAGGTTGTGAGCGCTTTGGAGGGCCCGGCTTGTCGCCGGATATGCCCGACAGGTCCACATCAAATCCCACATTACAGCCTAGTGGCCCGGGACCGAATGCGGGGCCCAGCACGCCATCCACTACGATTTCGGCCGAAAAGGGCTCGTATGCGCACACACACACACCTGGTGAATGGACCATTTTTTTCGGGGTGATGAATACACTTCGATCCTCGGCGGTGCATCTCGCCCGGATCACAAAATCTAGCAGTCGTATGACTGGTTGCCAAGACGTATTCGTATTTGACTTGGGTTACGTACATTCTTTGGATTCACAAAGTTAATCCTGTCTGCAGATGTGTACTTTAGGCTTGTGTGAACGTTTTGCACTTAATGGAAGGGGCTTATTTCATTTTTAGCTTGTCGTAGAAATGGAAGGAGCCTATGGAATGTCAAAAAAGAAACTTATGGTATGCGGCTCAATGATTTGTTTGTCAACCTAATTTGGGCCAAGGTTTGCATACCGGTAATACTAACTCATTAATGTGAGTGAAGGCATATGCATCTCATTGTTTTTAGTATGACTTAAGAACTACATAAAAAAAGTGAAGTAGTTGTTTTTTTAATGAAATGACAACCGCTCACTAATGTCTTTTTGAAACACCGAGTATATACTTCCTCCATATCAAAATATAAGACGTTTTGGTAGGCCAAATGACTCACCGAAACGTCACACGCACGCGCACACACACGCACATGCGCACACACTCAACTTACGAAGACAGTTGCCGTGGGAGTTTCAAAAATTGATGAAGCCATCAATGATGTCTCGCTATCGGGCAGGACATCGCCTCCACATTAAGAATAATCTTCTCACCGGGGACCAATTGTGGGTTTGGGATACAATCGCAATGAAAGGATCGAGAAGAAGGACCTGGAGGGGGGGGGGGGTGGTTAGACCCTCAACAAGTAAATGTGGCAGTTTTTAAGTTCAAATTGAGGTGGAGTTTTAGCACAAGTTTAAGCATTCATAATACATTTCAAGCAAGCATGACAAGAGTATGAACAACGGAAAGAGTAAAGCATGCTAATTGCAAGAAAGTAAATGGATGAGATTGGAGTGTGCAAACGCAATGAAGACACGAAGATTTTTGGCGTGGTTCCGATAGGTGATGCTATCGTACATACACGTTGATGGAGAATTCAACCCACGAAGGGTAATGGTTGCGCGAGTGCACAGAGGGCTTCACCCACGAAGGGTCCACGAAGAAGCAACCTTGGCTATCCCACCATGGCCATCGCCCACGAAGGACTTGCCTCACTCGGGTAGATCTTTACGAAGTAGGCGATCTCCTTGCCCTTACAAACTTCTTGGTTCAACTCCACAATCTTGTCGGAGGCTCCCAAGCGACACCTAACCTTTAGGAGACACCACTCTCCAAAAGGTAATGGATGGTGTGTTGATGATGAACTCCTTGCTCTTGTGCTTCAAATGATAGTCTCCCCAACACTCAACTCTCTCACACAGATTTGGATTTGGTGGAAAGGTGATTTGAGTGAAAAACAACTTGGGGAAGGGTAGAAATCAAGAATCTTGTGGTAGGATTGCAATACACTGCTTGTCCTTGGGAAGGATATACCCCCTGAAGTATGTGTTTAAACACATTTTCCTTTCCATTGTTTTGTTTAACCTTTCTTGTGATCTATATGATCTAAGCAGTAATATTCTTCTGCTTATGTAAACACCTTGGTGTACAACTGTGTCGGTAAGACCCTGTTGCTTTTGTTGATGTCATTCTGGTAACCACCGATGGACGAGAACTTTGCCTATTGGTCTGCCTCGTTCAACGAGCAGGAAAATGGTTCTCTTCATCCCCCGCCCTTGGTACTGATATTGTTGCAGACATAACCGATAGTCTCTTCTCTGACATGCCTTGCTCTCATAATCGTGCAAGATGACAATGCCCTCCCTGCTTTTAACCCACATGGTGGGCCCATAACCCACAGCTCCACAGGTTCAAGACCCGACTCTCTTGTACACCCCCTTGTTCCCAAAGCTATTCCTCGCACATGGCCTCATATGTAATTCACGAACCACCTTCCGAGAGATCATCAATTATGGTATCAGACTCAATACTTATTCACATTGCTTTGGACTCCTTTCACACTCTGCTTCAGGCATCGAACGCTTGCCTACCCGCTCGAAACTTTCCATGATACCTCCTTACTTTGCTCTCAATAATTTATTATGTTTCAATTCGAGAGTTACTTTCCGCCACCTTCCCCGATGTTATCGACCAGATAGTCAACCTTGCAAAGGCCTGTTCTCTCGAAATACCAACCCTTTATTCTTTCGTAAGTACGATGGAGTTCCCAAAGAAAGGATGCCGACTTCATCTTGATGACCTTAAGTAGAGGAATGAAGGCATCAACATAGTGGATCTACCTCTTCGAGAAGAGCAACCAAGACCGTAAAGACCCGTTAGAATTTCGTAACCAGACATTCATCCTTACCACACCTCTTAAATCTCGGGACGAGATTTCTTGTAGTGAAGGAGATTTCTGACACCCCGATAGTTAAGCTATAGTAAACCCTTGCTAATCATGCCATGTCATCATCATTAAACTTTTTCTAAACCTCACTTGTTTCAAATTGAGATCAAATTCAAATTAAAAAAAAAACAAGTCAAATTATAATTTCATAAAACAGTGAATTAAAAATGTTCAAAAGGTTTTAAATATTCACTAACAAATTAACAAACATCAAACAACATTTTGGGAATGTTTATATGCCTCTAAGATAATTAAAATAGGAACACACAACATTTAAATTAATCTTTTAAAAGCAAACAAATATCAATCCTTTTCAAAATAACTTGAAGCTTTGTGTGCAACTCAATTATATGACCCAAGATTTATGTGCCAAGTTACATGTTCACCAAAATTTCATTTGCTACCTAAACTAAAGACAAGACAGAGGAAAATTAAATAAACATAAAAGAAAAAAGGAGAAATGGAAAATACCTACAAGCTACTATGCAACTGGGCCTAAGTTACACAGTGCGCCTAGCCCACCTAAAGCCCCTCATCCTTAACCCCTCTCTCTCCCCGTGTGTGTCACCATCGCACGCCATCATCGCCTTTGCGACCGCGCGATGCTCACCAAGGCGGTGCTACAAGGCGTCGCAGAGGGGATAAGGGCGTCGTCCCCCGAGTCCCAGGCGAAACCCTAGCGCCATTTCCCCTTCCCTTGCGCCGCTTCTTCCACCTCGCCCGTAGCCGAACCACGTCGCCATGGACGACCTCATCCTCGTGTCCATTGCCCTCCCCGCCGCCTTAGACTGCGCCGGGAGCACCGCCTCCGCCGTGTTCGTCGAGTATGTGGACGCATCGGAGCTAGGGACCCCTGCCTCGCGCGGATCGAGTTGTTCCCGTCTCCGGATCGCCGTCGCCGGAACATCATCCTCATCCTCCTCCCCGCGTCGCTACCTCGCGCCTCGTCGACCCCCTGTTCATCTACAAACGGGGGTGAGCCCTCTCGCTGCCTCTTGCTTCTTCCCCCATCCCCGTGCGCACACCGCGCGCTCGCGCGCCCGACCATCATCCCACTCATGCTTCGGCGTCGCCCGCATAGCCCCGCTCGGCCTTGCTCGCCAGCCCAGCGCTCGTCGCCACCGGGCTTCGCACTGCCCCGCACCACCACAACCACGCCCCGCGTGCGCCTTGGCTCGCCATCGCACCAATACCCGCGCACCTTGCGCGCACGCGCTCGCCGCCCGCCCAGCGCGCGCTCGCCCACCCGTGTCCGCTGTCCGCCGTGGCGACCGCCTGCAGCAGCGTCCGCCTGTGCCCGTACATGCTCCGCTTGCCCCCTTCGCCAGTTGCTGTTGTTGCCCGCGCCAGCCCCGTCCACCCGCCGTCGCAACGGTTGCCCCCTCCTCGCATACTACCGGCTCCTCCTTCTGCCGCTTCTCGGCACCCGCCGCCGTAGCTCGCGGCCCCGCCCCTTCGCCCCAGCCACCACCGCACCTGGCCACCGGCCACCCCCCTTCACCGGCCCGCCTCGCCGTGGTTTCGGCCTCGCCCTGCGCCCAGGCGAGTGAAGGAAATATGCCCTAGAGGCAATAATAAAGTTATTATTTATTTCCTCATATCATGATAAATGTTTATTATTCATGCTAGAATTGTATTAACCGGAAACATAATACATGTGTGAATACATAGACAAACATAGTGTCACTAGTATGCCTCTACTTGACTAGCTCGTTGATCAAAGATGATTAAGTTTCCTAGCCATAGACATGAGTTGTCATTTGATCAACGGGATCACATCATTAGTAGAATGATGTGATTGACATGACCCATTCAGTTAGCTTAGCACTTGATCGTTTAGTTTACAGCTATTGCTTTCTTCATGACTTATACATGTTCCTATGACTATGATATTGTGCAACTCCCGATTACCGGAAGAACACTTTGTGTGCTACCAAACGTCACAATGTAACTTGGTGATTATAAAGTTGCTCTATAGGTCTCTCCGATGGTGATCGTTGAGTTGGCATAGATCGAGAATAGGATTTGTCACTCCGATTGCCGGAGAGGTATCTCTGGGCCCTCTCGGTAATGCACATCATTATAAGCCTTGCAAGAAATGTGACTAATGAGTTAGTTGCGGGGATGATGCATTACAGAATGATTAAAGATACTTGCCGGTAACGAGATTGAACTATGTATTGAGATACCGATGATCGAATCTCGGGCAAGTAACATACCGATGACAAAGGGAACAACGTATGTTGTTATGCGGTTTGACCGATAAAGATCTTCGTAGAATATGTAGGAACCAATATGAGCATCCAGGTTCCGCTATTGGTTATTGACCGAAGACATGTCTCGGTCATGTCTACATAGTTCTCGAACCCGTAGGGTCTGCACACTTAAAGTTCTGTGACGATCGGTATTATGAGTTTATATGTTTTGATGTACCGAAGGTAGTTCGGGGTCCCAGATATGATCACGGACATGACGAGGAGTCTCAAAATGGTCGAGACATAAAGATTGATATATTGGAAGCCTACATTTGGACATCGGAAGAGTTCCGGGTAAAATAAGAATTTTACCGGAGTGCCGGAGGGGTTACCGGAACCCCCCGGGGGTTAATGGGCCTTGTTGGGCCCTAGTAGAGAGAGAGAGGGACCGGCCGCGCGCCCCCTCCCCCTCTGGTCCGAATTGGACTAGGAAGGGGGGGTGCCCCCTTTCCTTCTCCTTCTCCCCCTTCCTTTCCCCCTCCTAGTAGGAGTAGGAAAGAGGGGAGTCCTACTCCTACGAGGAGGAGGACTCCTCCTCCTGGCGTGCCCTACAGGGCCGACCGACCTTCCTTTATATACGGGGGTAGGGGGCACCCTAGAACACACAAGTTGATCATTGATCTCTCCCAGCCGTGTGCGGTGCCCCCTCCACCATAATCCACCTCGGTCATATCGTAGCGGTGCTTAGGCGAAGCCCTGCGTCGGTAGCTTCATCAACATCGTCACCACACAATCGTGTTGACGAAACTCTCCCATGAGCTCTACTGGATCGTGAGTTCGCGGGACGTCACCGAGCTGAACGTGTGCTGAACGCGGAGGTGCCGTACGTTCGGTACTGAGGATCGGTCGATCGTGAAGACGTACGACTACATCAACTGCGTTGTCATAACGCTTCCGCTTAACGGTCTACGAGGGTACGTGGACAACACTCTTCCCTCTCGTTGCTACGCATCACCATGATCTTGTGTGTGCGTAGGAAAATTTTGAAATTACTATGTTCCCCAACAGTGGCATCTGAGCCAGGTTTATGCATAGATGTTATATGCACGAGTAGAACACAAGTGAGTTGTCGGCGATACAAGTCATATTGCTTACCAGCATGTCGTACTTTGGTTCAGCGGTATTGTTGGATGAAGCGTCCCGGACTGACATTACGCGTACGCTTACGCGAGACTGGTTCTACCGACGTGATTTGCACACAGGTGGCTGGCGGGTGTCAGTTTCTCCAACTTTAGTTGAACCGAGTGTGACTACGCCCGGTCCTTGTTGAAGGTTAAAACAACACTAACTTGACGAACTATCGTTGTGGTTTGATGCATAGGTAAGAACGGTTCTTGCTCAGCCCGTAGCAGCCACGTAACACTTGCAACAACAAAGTAGAGGACGTCTAACTTGTTTTTGCAGGGCATGTTGTGATGTGATATGGTCAAAGCATGATGCTATATTTTATTATATGAGATGATCATGTTTTATAACAGAGTTATCGGCAACTGGCAGGAGCCATATGGTTGTCGCTTTATTGTATCAAATGCAATCGCCATGTAATTGCTTTACTTTATCACTAAGCGGTAGCGATAGTCGTAGAAGCAATAGTTGGCGAGACGACAACGATGCTACGATGGAGATCAAGGTGTCGCGCCGGTGACGATGGTGATCATGACGGTGCTTTGGAGATGGAGATCAAAGGCACAAGATGATGATGGCCATATCATATCACGTATATTGATTGCATGTGATGTTTATCCATTATGCATCTTATTCTGCTTTGATTGACGGTAGCATTATAAGATGATCTCTCACTAAAAATTTCAAGGTACAAGTGTTCTCCCTGAGTATGCACTGTTGCAAAAGATCGTCGTGCCGAGACACCACGTGATGATCGGGTGTGATAAGCTCAACGTTCTTATACGATGGGTGCAAGCCAGTTTTGCACACACAGAATATTCGGGTTAAACTTGACGAGCCTAGCATATGCAGATATGGCCTCGGAACACTGAGACCGAAAGGTCGAGCGTGAATCATATAGCAGATATGATCAACATAGTGATGTTCACCATCGAAAACTACTCCATTTCACGTGATGATCGGTTATGGTTTAGTTGATTTGGATCACGTGATCACTTAGATGATTAGAGGGATATCTATCTAAGTGGGAGTTCTTAAGTAATATGATTAATTGAACTTAAATTTATCATGAACTTAGTACCTAACAGTATTTTGCTTGTCTATGTTGTTGTAGATAGATGGCCCGTGCTGTTGTTCCGTTAAATTTTAATGCGTTCCTTGAGAAAGCAAAGTTGAAAGATGATGGTAGCAATTACACGGACTGGGTCCGTAATTTGAGGATTATCCTCATTGCTGCACAGAAGAATTACGTCCTGGAAGCACCGCAGGGTGCCAGGCCTGCTGCAGATGCTGCTAATGACGTTAAGAACATCTGGCAGAGCAAAGCTGATGACTACTCGATAGTTCACTGTGCCATGCTTTACGGGTTAGAACCGGGACTTCAATGATGTTTTGAACGTCATGGGGCATATGAGATGTTCCAGGAGTTGAAGTTAATGTTTCAAGCAAATGCCCGGATTGAGAGATATGAAGTCTCTAATAAGTTCTACAGCTGCAAGATGGAGGAGAATAGTTCTGTAAGTGAACATATACTCAGAATGTCTGGGGACAATAATCATTTGACTCAACTGGGAGTTAATCTTCCCGTTGATAGTGTCATTGACACAGTTCTTCAATCACTGCCACCAAGCTATAAGAGCTTCATGATGAACTATAATATGCAAGGGATGGATAAGACAATCCCGAGCTCTTCGCAATGCTAAAGGATGCGGAGGTAGAAATCAAGAAGGAGCATCAAGTGTTGATGGTCAACAAGACCACCAGTTTCAAGAAAAAGGGTAAAGGGAAGAAGAAGGGGAACTTCAAAAAGAACGGCAAACAAGTTGCTGCTTAGGAGAAGAAACCCAAGTTTGGACCTAAGCCTGAGACTGAGTGCTTCTACTGCAAACAGACTGGTCACTGGAAGCAGAACTGCCCCAAGTATTTGGCGGATAAGAAGGATGGCAAGGTGAACAAAGGTATATGTGATATACATGTTATTGATGTATACCTTACTAGAGCTCGCAGTAGCACCTGAGTATTTGATACTGGTTCTGTTGCTAATATTTGCAACTCGAAATAGGGACTACGGATTGAGCGAAGATTGGTTAAGGACGAGGTGACGATGCGCGTGGGAAATGGTTCCAATGTCGATGTGATCGCCGTCGGCACGCTACCTCTACATCTACCTTCGGGATTAATTTTAGACCTGAATAATTGTTATTTGGTGCCAGCGTTAAGCATGAACATTATATCTAGATTTTGTTTGATGCGAGACGGTTATTCATTTAAATATGAGAATAATGGTTGTTTTATTTATATGAATAATATCTTTTATGGTCATGCACCCTTGAAGAGTGGTCTATTTGTGTTAAATCTCGATAGTAGTAATACATATATTCATAATGTTGAAGCCAAAAGATGCAGAGTTGATAATGATAGTGCAACTTATTTGTGGCACTGCCGTTTAGGTCATATTGGTATAAAGCGCATGAAGAAACTCCATTCTGATGGACTTTTGGAATCACTTGATTATGAATCACTTGGTACTTGCGAACCATGCCTCATGGGCAAGATGACTAAAACGTCGTTCTCTGGAACTATGGAGTGAGCAACAAATTTGTTGGAAATCATACATACTGATGTATGTGGTCCAATGAATATTGAGGCTCGTGGCGGGTACCATTATTTTCTCACCTTCACAGATGATTTGAGCAGATATGGGTATATCTACTTAATGAAACATAAGTCTGAAACATTTGAAAAGTTCAAAGAATTTCAGAGTGAAATGGAAAATCATCGTAACAAGAAAATAAAGTTTCTACGATCTGATCGTGGAGGAGAATATTTGAGTTACGAGTTTGGTCTACATTTGAAACAATGCGGAATAGTTTTGCAACTCACACCACCCGAAACACCACACCGTAATGGTGTGTCCGAACGTCATAATCGTACTTTACTAGATATGGTGCGATCTATGATGTCTCTTACAGATTTACCGCTATCATTTTGGGGTTATGCTTTAGAGACGGCTGCATTCACGTTAAATAGGGCACCATCAAAATCCATTGAGACGACGCCTTATGAACTGTGGTTTGGCAAGAAACCGAAGTTGTCATTTCTTAAAGTTTGGGGCTGCGATGCTTATGTGAAAAAGCTTCAACCTGATAAGCTCGAACCCAAATCGGAGAAATGTGTCTTCATAGGATACCCAAAGGAAACTATTGGGCACACCTTCTATCACAGATCCGAAGGAAAGACATTTGTTGCTAAAAATGGATCCTTTCTAGATAAGGAGTTTCTCTTGAAAGAAGTGAGTGGGAGGAAAGTAGAACTTGATGAGGTAACTGTACCTGCTCCCTTATTGGAAAGTAGTTCATCACAGAAACCGGTTCCTGTGACACCTACACCAATTAGTGAGGAAGCAAATGATGAAGATCATGAAACTTCAGATCAAGTTACTACCGAACCTCGTAGGTCAACAGAGTAAGATCCGCACCAGAGTGGTACGGTAATCCTGTTCTGGAAGTCATGTTACTTTACCATGACGAACCTACGAACTATGAAGAAGCAATGGTGAGCCCAGATTCCGCAAAATGGCTTGAGGCCATGAAATTTGAGCTTGGATCCATGTATGAGAACAAAGTGTGGACTTTGGTTGACTTGCCCGATGATCGGCAAGCCATCGAGAATAAATGAATCTTCAAGAAGAAGACTAACGCTGACGGTAATGTTAGTGTCTACAAAGCTCGACTTGTTGCGAAAGGTTTTCGACAAGTTCAAGGAGTTGACTATGATGAGACTTTCTCACCCACAGCGATGCTTAAGTCTGTCCGTATCATGTTAGCAATTGCCGCATTTTATGATTATGAAATTTGGCAAATGGATGTCAAAACTGCATTCCTGAATAGATTTCTGGAAGAAGAGTTGTATATGATGCAACCAGAAGGTTTTGTCAATCCAAAGGGTGCTAACTAAGTGTGCAAGCTCCAGCGATCCATTTATGGATTGGTGGAAACCTCTCAGAGTTGGAACAAACGTTTTGATAGTGTGATCAAAGCATATGGTTTTATACAGACTTTTGGAGAAGCCTGTATTTACAAGAAAGTGAGTGGGAGCTATGTAGCATTTCTAATATTATATGTGGATGACATATTGTTGATTGGAAATGATGTAGAATTTCTGGATAGCATAAAAGGATACTTAAATAAAAGTTTTTCAATGAAAGACCTCGGAGAAGCTGCTTATATATTGGGCATCAAGATCTATAGAGATAGATCAAGACGCTTAATTGGACTGTCAGAAAGCACATAACTTGATAAAGTTTTGAAGAAGTTCAAAATGGATCAAGCAAAGAAAGGGTTCGTGCCTGTGTTACAAGGTGTGAAGTTGAGTAAGACTCAATGCCCGACCGCTGTAGAAGATAGAGAGAAAATGAAAAGTGTTCCCTATGCTTCAACCATAAGCTCTATCATGTATGCAATGCTGTGTACCAGACCTGATGTGTGCCTTGCTATTAAATTAGCAGGGAGTTACCAAAGTAATCCAGGAGTGGATCATTGGACAACGGTCAAGAACATCCGGAAATACCTGAAAAGTACTAAGGATATGTTTCTCGTTTATGGAGGTGACAAAGAGCTCGTCGTAAATGGTTAGGTCGATGCAAGCTTTGACACTGATCCGGACGATTCTAAATCGCAAAACGGATACGTGTTTATATTGAACGGTGGAGCTGTAAGTTGGAACAGTTCTAAACAAAGCGTCATGGCGGGATCTACGTGTGAAGCGGAATACATAGCTGCTTCGGAAGCATGAAATGAAGGAGTCTGGACGAAGGAGTTCATATCTGATCTAGGTGTCATACCTAGTGCATCGGGTCCAATGAAAATCTTTTGTTACACTAGTGGTGCAATTGCCTTGGCAAAGGAATCCAGATTTCACAAAAGAACCAACCACATGAAGAGACGCTTCAATTCCATCTGGGATCAAGTCCAAGTGTGAGATATAGAGATTTGAAAGATACATACGGATTTGAATGTTGCAGACCCGTTGACTAAGCCTCTTCCACGAGCAAAACATGATCAGCACCAAGACTCCATGGGTGTTAGAATCATTACTGTGTAATATAGATTATTGACTCTAGTGCAAGTGGTAGACTGAAGGAAATATGCCCTAGAGGCAATAATAAATTTATTATTTATTTCCTCATATCATGATAAATGTTTATTATTCATGCTAGAATTGTATTAACCGGAAACATAATACATGTGTGAATACATAGACAAACATAGTGTCACTAGTATGCCTCTATTTGACTAGCTCGTTGATCAAAGATGGTTGAGTTTCCTAGCCATAGACACGAGTTGTCATTTGATCAACGGGATCACATCATTAGTAGAATGATGTGATTGACATGACCCATTCCGTTAGCTTAGCACTTGATTGTTTAGTTTACTGCTATTGCTTTCTTCATGACTTATACATGTTCCTATGACTATGAGATTATGCAACTCCCGATTACCAGAAGAACACTTTGTGTGCTACCAAACGTCACATCGTAACTGGGTGATTATAAAGGTGCTCTAAAGGTGTCTCTGATGGTGATCGTTGAGTTGGCATAGATCGAGAATAGGATTTGTCACTCCGATTGTCGGAGAGGTATCTCTGGGCCCTCTCGGTAATGCACATCATTATAAGCCTTGCAAGCAATGTGACTAATGAGTTAGTTGCGGGATGATGCATTACAGAATGAGTAAAGAGACTTGTCGGTAACGAGATTGAACTAGGTATTGAGATACCGACGATCGAATCTCGGGCAAGTAACATACCGATGACAAAGGGAACAACATATGTTGTTATGCGGTTTGATCGATAAAGATCTTCGTAGAATATGTAGGAACCAATATGAGCATCCAGGTTCTGCTATTGGTTATTGACCAGAGACATGTCTCGGTCATGTCTACATAGTTCTCGAACTCGTAGGGTCCGCACGCTTAAAGTTCTGTGACGATCGATATTATGAGTTTATATTTTTTGATGTACCGAAGGTAGTTCGGAGCCCCGGATATGATCACTGACATGACGGGGAGTCTCAAAATGGTCGAGACATAAAGATTGATATATTAGAAGCCTACATCTGGACATCGGAAGAGTTCCGGGTGAAATCGGGATTTTACCGGAGTGCCGGAGGGGTTACCGGAACCCCCCGGGGGTTAATGGGCCTTGTTGGGCCCTAGTAGAGAGAGAGAGGGGCCGGCCATGGCAGGCCGCACGCCCCTCCCCCTCTGGTCCGAATTGGACTAGGAAGGGGGGGCCTTTCCTTCTCCTTCTCCCCTTCCTTCCCCCCTCCTAGTAGGAGTAGGAAAGAGGGGAGTCCTACTCCTACTAGGAGGAGGACTCCTCCTCCTGGCGCGCCCTACAGGGCCGGCCGGCCTTACCCCCTTGCTCCTTTATATACAGGGGCAGGAGGCACCCTAGAACACACAAGTTGATCATTCATCTCTCCCAGCCGTGTGCGGTGCCCCCTCCACCATAATCCACCTCGGTCATATCGTAGCGGTGCTTAGGCGAAGCCCTATGTGGGTAGCTTCATCAACATCGTCACCACGCCGTCGTGCTGAGGAAACTCTCCCTCGAGCTCTACTGGACCGTGAGTTCGTGGGACGTCACCGAGTTGAACGTGTGCTGAACGCGGAGGTGTCGTACGTTCGGTACCGAGGATCGGTCGATCGTGAAGACGTACGACTACATCAACCGCGTTGCCATAACGCTTCCGCTTAATGGTCTATGAGGGTACGTGGACAACACTCTCCCCTCTCATTGCTATGCATCACCATGATCTTGCGTGTGCGTAGGAAAATTTTGAAATTACTATGTTCCCCAACAGCGGGTTCGGGCTCCACGGGCGCCCGCGCCTGTTAAGCCACCCGTCCCGATTGGCCACTCGGGCCTATGACAGGTGGGGCTCGGCCCCCTGTTAAAAGAAAATGAAATAAACAAAGATTTTAAAAAATATAATAATAATAATTAATTAAATTAATTAGGTTTAATTAAACTAATTAAAATTTATTAGACTAATAACCTAGTTAGACTAAATTAACTAGTTAGTTAATGTAACAGTCAATGACGGGGGGGGGGGGCAACCCCTGTTTACTAGTCAAACGTTGACTGGTCAACTAGGACCCCCTGGCCCACCTGTCAGCCTCTGGTACACTTCTATGTACGCAGAGCTAGGTGTTCCTAGAATTTACCTATTTAATTTCGAATTAATAATATTCAGAATATTGCTAAAAACTTGGAAAAATCATAATAAATAAACCGTAGCTCGGATGATTTTTTTTATACATGAACGTTGCTCAGAACGACGAGATGAATCCGGATAAGTAGCCCGTTCGTCCGCCACCTTCCCTTGCATAGGGAACACGCAACTTTTCCCCTCTGGTTCATCTGTCCGAAAACGCGAAACACCGGGGATACTTTCCCGGATGTTTCCCCCCCTTCGCCGGTATCACCTCCTACCGTGTTAGGGCACACCTGGCGCCGTTACTTGTCTTGTCATGCATTGATATGCATCTATTTGCATTGTATTCATTGTTTCTTTCCCCTCTTCTCTCCGGTAGACTACGAGACTGAGTCCGCTGCTGGTGCCCCGATCGACTACGTTGTTGACGACCCCTCCTTGTCAGAGCAACCAGGCAAACCCCCCCCTTGATCACCAGATATCACCTATTCTTCTCTCTACAGCTTGCATTAGAGTAGTGTAGCTGTTGGGGAACGTAGTAATTTCAAAAAAAAAATCCTACGCACACACAAGATCATGGTGATGCATAGCAACGAGAGGGGAGAGTGTTGTCTACGTACCCTCGTAGACCGTTTGCGGAAGCGTTATATCAACGCGGTTGATGTAGTCGTACGTCTTCACGTCCGACCGATCCAAGTACCAAAAGCACGGCACCTTCGAGTTCTGCACACGTTCAGCTCGGTGACGTCCTCGCCTTCTCGATCCAGCAAGAGGGGCGAAGTAGTAGATGAGTTCCGGCAGCACGACGGCGTGGTGACGGTGTTGGTGAAGAACAATCTCTGCAGGACTTCGCCTAAGCACTACAAAAACTATGACGGAGGATAAACTAGAGGGGACGGGGTTGCCGGCACACGGCTTGGTGTTTCTTGATGTATCTTTGGTGCTAACCCTACCCCTCTATTTATATGTTGAGCCCTGGGGTCGAAACTTGGAGTAAAAGCCTCCTCAAAGTCGGTTTCACCCGAAAGGCAAGAGTCCTTCTCGGACTCCAGGGCTAGACGCCAGGGTTCCCGGCGTCTACCCCCTAGACGCCAGGGTTCCTGGCGTCTAGCCTCTGGTCTCCGCAAAACTTCCTTTTGCACTTTCCAAAAGCCTCGTGGGCTTTCCCCTTTGGCCCAGATAAAGTGTTCTCGTGCCCAAACATTTCGGGAAACATCCGGAACCCCTTCCGGAGATCAAACACTACTATCCCATATATCAAACTTTGTCTCTGGACCATTCCGGAGTTCCTCGTCATGTCCGTGATCTCATCCCGGTCTCCGAACAACATTCGGTCATCAACATACATAACTCATATAGTACTATATCGTCAACGAACGTTAAGCGTGCGGACCCTACGGGTTCGAGAACTATGTAGACATGACTGAGACACCTCTCTGGTCAATAACCAATAGCGGGACCTGGATGCCCATATTGGCTCCTACATATTCTACGAAGATCTTTATCGGTCAGACCGCATAACAACATACGTTGTTCCCTTTGTCATCGGTATGTTACTTGCCCGAGATTCGATCGTCGGTATCTCAATACCTAGTTCAATCTCGTTACCGGCAAGTCTCTTTACTCGTTTCGTAATACATCATCCCGCAACTAACTCATTAGTTGCAATGCTTGCAAGGCTTATAGTGATGTGCATTACCGAGTGGGCCCAGAGATACCTCTCCGACAATCGGAGTGACAAATCCTAATCTTGAAATACGCCAACCCAACAAGTACCTTTGGAGACACCTATAGAGCACCTTTATAATCACCCAGTTACGTTGTGACGTTTGGTGGCACACAAAGTGTTCCTCCGGTAAATGGGAGCTGCATAATCTCATGGTCATAGGAACATGTATAAGTCATGAAGAAAGCAATAGCAACAAACTAAACCATCAAGTGCTAAGCTAACAGAATGGGTCAAGTCAATCACATCAATCTCCTAATGATGTGACCCCGTTAATCAAATGACAACTCATGTCTATGGTTAGGAAACATAACCATCTTTGATCAACGAGCTAGTCAAGTAGAGGCATACTAGTGACACTCTGTTTGTCTATGTATTCACACATGTATTATGTTTCCGGTTAATACAATTCTAGCATGAATAATAAACATTTATCATGAAATAAGGAAATAAATAATAACTTTATTATTGCCTCTAGGGCATATTTCCTTCAGTCTCCCACTTGCACTAGAGTCAATAATCTAGATCACATCGCCATGTGATTTAACATCAATAGTTCACATCACCATGTGATTAACACCCACAGTTCACATTGTCATGTGACTAACACCCAAAGGGTTTACTAGAGTCAATAATCAAGTTCTCATCGCTATGTGATTAACACCCAAAGAGTACTAAGGTGTGATCATGTTTTGCTTGTGAGAGAAGTTTAGTCAACGGGTCTACAACATTCAGATCCGTATGTATCTTGCAAATTTCTATGTCAACAATGCTCTGCACGGAGCTACTCTAGCTAATTGCTCCCACTTTCAATATGTATCCAGATTGAGACTTAGAGTCATCTAGATCAGTGCCAAAACTTGCATCGACGTAACCCTTTACGACGAACCTTTTGTCACCTCCATAATCGAGAAACATATCCTTATTCCACTAAGGATAATTTTGACCAATGTCCAGTGATCTACTCCTAGATCACTATTGTACTCCCTTGCCAAACTCAGGGCAGGGTATACAATAGGTCTGGTACACAACATGGCATACTTTATAGAACCTATGGCTGAGGCACAAGGAATGACTTTCATTCTCTCTCTATCTTCTGCCGTGGTCGGGTTTTGAGTCTTACTCAACTTCACACCTTTGTAACACAGGAAAGAACTCCTTCTTTGACTGTTCCATTTTGAACTACTTCAAAATCTTGTCAAGGTATGTACTCATTTAAAAACTTATCAAGCGTCTTGATCTATCTCTATAGATCTTGATGCTCAATATGTAAGCAGCTTCACTGAGGTCTTTCTTTGAAAAACTCCTTTCAAACATTCCTTTATGCTTTGCAGAATAATTCTACATTACCGATCAACAATATGTCTTTCACATATACTTATCAGAAATGCTGTAGTGCTCCCACTCACTTTCTTGTAAATACAGGCTTCACCGCAAGTCTGTATAAAACTATATGCTTTGATCAACTTATCAAAGCGTATATTCCAACTCCGAGATGCTTGCACCAGTCCATAGATGGATCGCTTGAGCTTGCATATTTTGTTAGTACCTTTAGGATTGACAAAACCTTCTAGTTGCATCATATACAACTCTTCTTTAATAAATCCATTAAGGAATGCAGTTTTGTTTATCCATTTGCCAGATTTCATAAACATGAAATGCGGAAATTGCTAACATGATTTGGACAGACTTAAGCATCGCTACGGGTGAGAAGGTCCCATCCTAGTCAATCCCTTGAACTTGTCGAAAACCTTTTGCAACAAGTCGAGCTTTGTAGACAGTAACATTGCCGTCAGCGTCGGTCTTCTTCTTGAAGATCCATTTATTCTCAATTGCTTGCCGATCAACGGGCAAGTCAACCAAAGTCCACACTTTGTTCTCATACATGGATCCCATCTCAAATTTCATGGCTTCTAGCCATTTTGCGGAATCTGGGCTCACCATCGCTTCTTCATACTTCGTAGGTTCATCATGATCTAGTAGCATGACTTCCAGAACAGGATTACCGTACCACTCTGGTGCGGATCTTGCTCTGGTTGATCTACGAGGTTCAGTAATAACTTGATCTGAAGTTCCATGATCATCATCATTAACTTCCTCACTAATTGGTGTAGGTGTCACAGAAACCGGTTTCTCTGATGAACTACTTTCCAATAAGGGAGCAGGTACAGTTACCTCATCAAGTTCTACTTTCCTCCCACTCACTTCTTTCGAGAGAAAACTCCTTCTCTAGAAAGGATCCATTCTTGGCAACGAATGTCTTGCCTTCGGATCTGTGATAGAAGGTGTACCCAACATTTTCTTTTGGGTATCCTATGAAGACGCACTTCTCCGATTTGGGTTAGAGCTTATTAGGTTGAAACTTTTTCACATAAGCATTGCAACCTCAAACTTTAAGAAACGACAGCTTAGGTTTCTTGCCAAACCATAGTTCATACGGTATCGTCTCAACGGATTTAGATGGTGCCCTATTTAACGTGAATGCGGCCGTCTCTAAAGCATAACCCCAAAACGATAACGGTAAATCAGTAAGAGACATCATAGATCGCACCATATCTAATAAAGTACGGTCATGACGTTCGGACACACCATTACACTGCGGTGTTCCAGGTGGTGTGAGTAGTGAAACTATTTCACATTGTTTTTAACTGAAGGCCAAACCCGTAACTCAAATGTTTTACTTCTGCGATCATATCATAGAAACTTTTATTTTGTTACGATGATTCTCCACTTAACTCTGAAATTCTTTGAAGTTTTCAAATGTTTCTGACTTGTGTTTCATCAAGTAGATATACTCATATCTACTCAAATCATCTGTGAAGATCAGAAAATAATGATACCTGCCGCGAGCTTCAATATTCATCGGACCACATACATCAGTATGCATGATTTCCAACAAATCTGTTGCTTGCTGCATTGTTCCGGAGAACGGAGTCTTAGTCATCTTGCCCATGAGGCATGGTTCGCAAGCATCAACTGATTCATAATCAAGTGATTCAAAAAGTCCATCAGCATGGAGTTTCTTCATGCGCTTTACACCAATATGACCTAAACGGCAGTGCCACAAATAAGTTGCACTATCATTATTAACTTTGCATCTTTTGGTTTCAATATTATGAATATGTGTATCACTACGATCGAGATCCAACGAACCATTTTCATTGGGTGTGTAACCATATATGTAAACAGAACAATAATTTATTCTCTTACTTAAATGAATAACCGTATTGCAATAAACATGATCAAATCATATTCATGCTCAATGCAAACACCAAATAACACTTATTTAGGTTCAACACTAATCCCGAAAGTATAGGGAGTGTGCGATGATGATCATATCAATCTTGGAACCACTTCCAACACACATCGTCACTTCACCCTTAACTAGTCTCTGTTCATTCTGCAACTTCCGTTTCGAGTTACTACTCTTAGCAACTGAACCAATATCAAATACTGGGGGGGTTGCTACGAACACTAGTAAAATACACATCAATAATCCATATATCAAATATACCTTTGTTCACTTTGCCATCCTTTCTTATCCGCCAAATACTTGGGGCAATTCCGCTTCCAGTGACCAGTCCCTTTGCAGTAGAAGCACTTAGTCTCAGGCTTAGGACCAGACTTGGGCTTCTTCACTTGAGCAGCAACTTGCTTGCCATTCTTCTTGAAGTTCCCCTTCTTCCCTTTGCCCTTTTCTTGAAACTAGTGGTCTTGTCTACCATCAACACTTGATATTTTTCTTGATTTCTACCTTCGTCGATTTCAGCATTACGAAGAGCTTGGGAATCGTTTCCATTATCCCTTGCATATCATAGTTCATCACGAAGTTCTACTAACTTGGTGATGGTGACTAGAGAATTCTGTCAATCACTATTTTATCTGGAAGATTAACTCCCACTTGATTCAAGTGATTGTAGTACCCAGACAATCTGAGCACATGCTCACTGCTTGAGCTATTCTCCTCCATCTTTTAGCTATAGAACTTGTTGGAGACTTCATATCTCTCAACTCGGGTATTTGCTTGAAATATTAACTTCAACTCCTGGAACATCTCATATGGTCCATGACGTTCAAAACGTCTTTGAAGTCCCGATTCTAAGCCGTTTAAGCATGGTGCACTAAACTATCAAGTAGTCATCATATTGAGCTAGCCAAATGTTAACATCTGCATCTGCTCCTGCAATAGGTTTGTCACCTAGCGGTGCATCAAAGACATATTTCTTCTGTGCAGCAATGAGGATAAACCTCAGATCACGGATCCAATCCGCATCATTGCTACTATCATCTTTCAAATTAGTTTTCTCTAGGAACACATATAAAACATAGGGAAGCAATAACGCGAGCTATAGATCTACAATATATATATATGCAAATACTATCAGGACTAAGTTCATGATAAATTAAAGTTCAATTAATCATATTACTTAAGAACTCCCACTTAGAAAGACATCCCTCTAATCTTCTAAGTGATCACGTGATCCAAATCAACTAAACAATAACCGATCATCACGTGAAATGGAGTAGTTTTTAATGGTGAACATCACTATGTTGATCATATCTACTATATGATTCACGCTCGACCTTTCGGTGTCAGTGTTCCGAGGCCATATCTGCATATGCTAGGCTCGTCAAGTTTAACCTGAGTATTCTGCGTGTGCAAAAACTGGCTTGCACCATTGTAGATGGACGTAGAGCTTATCACACCCGATCATCACGTGGTGTCTGGGCACGACGAACTTTGGCAACGGTGCATACTCAGGGAGAACACTTTTATCTTGAAATTTAGTGAGAGATCATCTTATAATGCTACCGTCAATCAAAGCAAGATAAGATGCATAGAAGATAAACATCACATGCAATCAATATAAGTGATATGATATGGCCATCATCATCTTGTTCTTGTGATCTCCATCTCCGAAGCACCGTCATGATCACCATCGTCACCGGCGCGATACATTGATCTCCATCGTAGCATCATTGTTGTCTCGCCAATCTTATGCTTCCACGACTATCGCTACCGCTTAGTGATAAAGTAAAGCATTACAGCGCAATTGCATTGCATACAATAAAGCGACAACCATATGGCTCCTGCCAGTTGCCGATAACTCGGTTACAAAACATGATCATCTCATACAATAAAATTTAGCATCATGTCTTGACCATATCACATCACAACATGCCCTGCAAAAACAAGTTAGACGTCCTCTACTTTGTTGTTGCAAGTTTTACGTGGCTGCTACGGGCTTAAGCAAGAACCGTTCTTACCTACGCATCAAAACCACAACGATAGTTTGTCAAGTTGGTGCTGTTTTAACCTTCGCAAGGACCGGGCGTAGCCACACTTGGTTCAACTAAAGTTGGAGAAACTGACACCTGCCAGCCACCTGTGTGCAAAGCACGTCGGTAGAACCAGTCTCGCGTAAGCGTACGCGTAATGTCGGTCCGGGCTGCTTCATCCAACAATACCACCGAACCAAAGTATGACATGCTGGTAAGCAGTATGACTTATATCGCCCACAACTCACTTGTGTTCTACTCGTGCACGACATCAACACATAAAACCTAGGCTCGGATGCCACTGTTGGGGAACGTAGTAATTTCAAAAAAAAATTCTTACGCACACACAAGATCATGGTGATGCATAGCAACGAGAGGGGAGAGTGTTGTCTATGTACCCGCGTAGACCGTTCGCGGAAGCGTTATATCAACGCGGTTGATGTAGTCGTACGTCTTCACGTCCGACCGATCCAAGTACCGAAAGCACGGCACCTCCGAGTTCTGCACACGTTCGGCTCGGTGACATCCTTGCCTTCTCGATCCAGCAAGAGGGGCGAAGTAGTAGATGAGTTCCAGCAGCACGACGGAGTGGTGACGGTGTTGGTGAAGAACAATCTCCGCAGGGCTTCTCCTAAGCACTACGAAAACTATGACGGAGGATAAACTAGAGGGGACGGGGTTGCCGGCACATGGCTTGGTGTTTCTTGATGTATCTTTGGTGCTAGCCCTACCCCTCTATTTATATGTTGAGCCCTGGGGTCGAAACTTGGAGTAAAAGCCTCCTCAAAGTCGGTTTCACCCGAAAGGCAAGAGTCCTTCTCGGACTCCAGGGCTAGACGCCAGGGTTCCCGGCGTCTACCCCCTAGACGCCAGGGTTCCTGGCGTCTAGCCTCTGGTCTCCGCAAAACTTCCTTTTGCACTTTCCAAAAGCCTCGTGGGCTTTCCCCTTTGGCCCAGATAAAGTGTTTTCGTGCCCAAACATTTCGGGAAACATCCGGAACCCCTTCTGGTGAATTCCGGAACCCTTCCGGAGATCAAACACTACTATCCCATATATCAAACTTTGTCTCTGGACCATTCCGGAGTTCCTCGTCATGTCCGTGATCTCATCCCGGACTCCGAACAACATTCGGTCATCAACATACATAACTCATATAGTACTATATCGTCAACGAACGTTAAGCGTGCGGACCCTATGGGTTCGAGAACTATGTAGACATGACCGAGACTCCTCTCTAGTCAATAACCAATAGCGGGACCTGGATGCCCATATTGGCTCCTACATATTCTACGAAGATCTTTATCGGTCAGACCGCATAACAACATACATTGTTCCCTTTGTCATCGGTATGTTACTTGCCCGAGATTCGATCGTCGGTATCTCAATACCTAGTTCAATCTCGTTACCAGAAAGTCTCTTTACTCATTCCGTAATACATCATCCCGCAACTAACTCATTAGTTGCAATGTTTGCAAGGCTTATAGTGATGTGCATTACCGAGTGGGCCCAGAGATACCTCTCCGACAATCGGAGTGACAAATCCTAATCTCGAAATACGCCAACCCAACAAGTACCTTTGGAGACACCTGTAGAGCACCTTTATAATCACCCAGTTATGTTGTGACGTTTGGTGGCACACAAAGTGTTCCTCCGGTAAACGGGAGTTGCATAATCTCATAGTCATAGGAACATGTATAAGTCATGAAGAAAGCAATAGCAACAAACTAAACGATCAAGTGCTAAGCTAACGGAATGGGTCAAGTCAATCACATCATTCTCCTAATGATGTGACCCCATTAACCAAATGACAACTCATGTCTATGGTTAGGAAACATAACCATCTTTGATCACCGAGCTAGTCAAGTAGAGGCATACTAGTGACACTCTGTTTGTCTATGTATTCACACATGTATTATGTTTCCGGTTAATACAATTCTAGCATGAATAATAAACATTTATCATGAAATAAGGAAATAAATAATAACTTTATTATTGCCTCTAGGGCATATTTCCTTCAGTAGCATGTTAGTGCTTTCCGTTAATCCTATCCTGATGCATAGCCTGTCTTTGCTACTACTGTTGTTACCTTTACCTGCAATCCTAAATGCTTAGTATAGGATGCTAGTATTCCATCGGAGTTCCTACATTCTTGTCTGTCTGCCATGCTATACTACTGGGTCGTGATCACTTCGGGAGCTGATCACGGGTAGATATACTATATATTGTTACATACTTATGTTACTGTTTGGAGATGGGGGTTGAAGGGGCAGGTGGTTCCATCCAGGTAGTGATGGGCCTGGGTTCTCGACAGCCCCATGATGGTTACTTTGTGGCAGAGCGACAGGGCAGGTTGAGACCGCCTAGGAGAGAGGTGGGCCTGGCCCTGGTCGGCGTCCGCGGTTACATCAATTAACATGCTTAACGAGATCTTGGTATTTGATCTAAGTCTGGCCACTGGCCTATACGCACTAACCAACTACGCGGGAACAGTTATGGGCACTTGACGTCATGGTATCAGCCGAAGCCTTCTTGACGTCAGTGACTGAGCGGCGCGCGCTGGATTGGACGGGAACGCCCGCTCTTGTATTACGGAGGCTAGGTCTGCCTACCGGACGCGTTCGCAACATACAGGTGTGCAATGGGCGATGGGCCCAGACCCCTACGTGCATAGGATTTAGACCGGCGTGCTGACCTCTCTGTTGTGCCTAGGTGGGGCTGCGACGTGTTGATCTTCCGAGGCCGGGCATGACTCAGAAAGTGGGTCCGGCCAAAGGGGATCGAGCGTGTTGGGAAATGTGGTGCACCCCTGCAGGGAAGTTTATCTATTCGAATAGCCGTGTCCCTCGGTAAAAGGACGACCCGGAGTTGTACCTTGACCTTATGACAACTAGAACCGGATACTTAATAAAACACACCCTTCCAAGTGCCAGATGCAACCCGGTGATCGCTCTCTCACAGGGCGACAAGGAGAGGATCGCTGGGTAGGATTTATGCTATGCGATGATACTTGGTTAACTTACCATCTACTCTCTTCTACTGCTTCAAGATGGAGGCTGCCAGAAGCGTAGTCTTCGATAGGACTAGCTATCTCCCTCTTATTCTGGCATTTTGCAGTTCAGTCCATATATACTACCCATTTCATTGATACCAATGCATATGTAGTGTAGATCCTTGCTTGCGAGTACTTTGGATGAGTACTCACAGTTGCTTTGCTCCCCCTTTTCCCCCTTTCTACCTGGTTATCGCAACCAGATGCTGGAGTCCAGGAGCCAAAGGATCCTAAGGATGATTCTACATGGTGTTCGGCTTTGAGGAGTAGTTAGGAGGTCCCAGGCAGGAGGCCTTTCCTTTTCGAACGTCACTACTTTTGTGCTAGCCTTCTTAAGGCAATCTTGTTTAAACTTATGTCTGTAGTCAGATATTATTGCTTCCGCTGACTCTTGTGTTTTCGAGCTTATGTATTCGAGCCCTCGAGGCCCCCTGGCTTGTAATATAAAGCTTGTATTATTTTAATTTGTGTCTAGAGTTGTGTTGTGATATCTTCCTATGAGTCCTTGATCTTGATCGTACACATTTGCGTGTATGATTAGCGTACGGTCAAATCGAGGGCGTCACAAGTTGGTATTAGAGCCAACTGCCTGTAGGAATCCCCCTTCCAAACTCCTTGGCTGAAGTTGAGTCTAGTCACTACAAAACTTTTACTAACATGGCTGTGTGTCTTACGGGCTCACGTTGCCATTTGGGTGGTATTACGATCTTTTACTCCTCGATCTTTACTCCACGACTCTGAACTCTCTTCTATCCGAGTTAAATGAATTTTGCTAAATCTAACATTAGGATCTCATGATCACTTCCACCCAGAGGGCATCTTATTACCGATGATCGAATGATGCACTAGAAAATTCCGAGGATACTCTATGATGTTCTCCTGAGACTTTGTGCCCGTTGCTTTTTCAATTCCCTACCATCGAAATGTCCCTATGGATAAATACATACACTTGTCGTTCTTACTTTTATTCTCGGTTGATCTTGTTATTACAAGATACCCCAAAATTCTCCCTATTGGTACGAGAATACCTTGTGCCTACTGCCTTGCAGTTCTTTACCGCATGAGTATCCCTGCAAATAATTACTCGCACTTATCGAGTATCATCCATCCCAAGTTGTTCATATGTTTCATATGATACTTTGAAACACTATCTGATCTTTCGAGAATCCTCTTAAAACTATTGCTCTGCATATAATTGTCTGCTTGCATTATGGATGCTTCCCATAGGTCTAGCAATATTCATTAGTCTCCTTGGACACCGTTGTAAGGGCATATTTATCCCTAAGGTGTTTTGGTGATTGATGACAACGCGTTTGCGGACTAATCGTGTGCCTTGAGTATCCCAAACATTTCATCGCTAGGCACAAGACGGTTGGGTGCCCCTCAAAGACTGTTGAAGACGGCGTCTTTTCTACGTTTCTTTTTGGTGGATTTGAGTCGTAGGAAAGCCGTACTATTAAGAGCGGGTCCACGTCGGAAAGGTTTGGGTGGAATCATCACGTACATGTCTCCTTCTTGTCCCCTCCTTTTCCCTTGGAGCTTCCTCCTCTTTCTCGCCTCCCTGGTTCTGGCTGCTGAGTTGGGTCGCGGTAGTACTGCTCCCAGGAGAGCGGTAGTACCGTAGGCACCAGCGGTAGTACCGTGCGGTGGCGCGGTAGTACCGCAGGTGCCCACGGTAGTACCGCTCCCCTGGAGCTGCACTACCGCTGCCCACCAGGCTAGTACCGCTCCTTCGCGGTAGTAGGGGCGGATGTAATTTTTTACATCCGCACCTACTGTGGTAGTACCGCTTTCGCTCCGCGGTAGTACCGCGCTATGTTGTCAGGAAGTAGTACCGCCCCTCGGCAGTACTACTGTGTCGGGTTTTTGCTTCTTCCGTCTCTTTGTGGAAGTAGGCACGGATGTTTCCTCCCCCGTGGCTAGGGGATTTCTGCCTTGCGGTAGTACCGCATGGAGGTGCGGTAGTACTGCGCTCGCGGAAGTACCGCCCTCAGCTCCTGCGCGTCAGATCTGACCTTGCTGTTGCTGGGGTTGCGGCAGTACCGCAAGCCTGTACGGTAGTACCACATGACCATGCGATAGTACCGCTGGCCTGGTGCGGTAGTACCGCTGGCCACGGGCTGGTAGGTGGGTAACGGTTGGATCTTTGTCCTACACTATATAAGGGGTCCCCTTCTTCCCCGTTGACTCATCTCTTCCAACCCTAAGCTCCATTATTGCTCTAAGCTCCATTATTGCTCTAACCTCCATTTTCGCCTGATCTCACTCCCTAGCCAATCAAACTTGTTGATTTGTTCGGGAGTGGTTGAGAAAGCCTCGATCCACACTTCCACCAAGAGAAATTTGATTCCCCCCACTAATCCCTTGAGGATCTTGTTACTCTTGGGTGTTTGAGCATCCTAGACGGTTGAGGTCACCGCGAAGCCATAGTCCATTGTGGTGAAGCTTCGTGGTGTCGTTGGGAGCCTCCAATTGAGTTGTGAAGTTTGCCCCAACCTTGTTTGTAAAGGTTCGGTCGCCGCCTCCAAGGGCACCAATAGTGGAATCATGGCATCTCACATTGTGTGAGGGCGTGAGGAGAATACGGTGGCCCTAGTGGCTTCTTGGGGAGCATTGTGCCTCCACACCGCTCCAACGGAGACGTACTTCCTATCAAAGGGAAGGAACTTCGGCAACACATCCTCGTCTCCACCGTCTCCACTCTTGGTTATCTCGTGCCTTTACTTGTGCAAGCTTATTTGTATCATATCACTTGCTTGCTTGTGTTCCTATCCTTGTTGCATCATATAGGTTTCTCACCTAGTTGCATACCTAGACAACCTACTTTGATGCAAAGTTTAAATTGTTAAAGAAAAGCTAAAATTGTTAGTTGCCTATTCACCCTCCCTTTAGTCAACCATATCGATCCTTTCAATTGGTATCAGAGCCTCGTCTCTTTATTAAGGACTTTATCGTCCGAAGAGTATGGTTGATACCATAGACGGTGTGGAGGAACACTCCGGTGTGAATCCGACCTCGTCTACGGGCGATGGGGGAACCTCGGTCTCTCGTGAGGAGTTTAATGTGGCCTTGGAGACATTGAAAACCTCCATGACGACCGAGGTTGAAAGCATGTTTACTACATTCCTTGAGGGACTTAAAATATCCACCGCACCGTTGAAAGTGGGTGATCCCACCGACAAGGTGACGGATGCTATCTCCGATAAGGGGGAAGCTAGTAGTGAAAAGGCTCCTTCTAGTGGTAAAAATGGCACCGGTATCTTTGCTCATGTGGAACCACCAGTTGTTTATGGTGGACCGGTTCCTTCCACTCATTTGAATCATGCCGGTCCTCCCCCTAAGATTGTGAAAAATGAGGACTTTGATTCTTGGCTTTACCGCTTTAAACATCATTTAAATCATGTGAACACTAACCTTTGGAGAATCATTGAAGAAGGTTTCTATCCGCATGATCCAAGCAACTTCACTCCTCGAGAAGCCGCGGATAATCAATTCAATGAGAATGCTCTCTTCATTATTCAAGATGCAATCCCACCCGAAGACCTACCTCATCTTCGGCCCTTTGCCTTGGCCAAAGACGCATGGCATTGTGTTGTGTCTCTCTACCGGGGAAGCGCAAGCATTCAACGCTCCAACTATGAAGTGGTGCAAGATGAGGCCGATGAGTTCGATGAAGAACCTCGTGAGCTTTATCGGAGAGTAACCAAACTCGCGGTCTCACTACGAGATCACGGGAGCAAGGACACGGATGACAATTGGATCAAGCGCAAATTCCTCAAGGCAATGATGCCCTACCACAAGGCCATGTCCTCCGTCATTCGTCAAAGACCGGACTTCCACACTTTGACCTCAAGCGAAGTGTTGCATGAGTTTGTGGCCATGAACATTTTGGACAAGACCGCCGACAATGCGGTGCTTCATTCTCAAAGGGCAAAGAAGCCCAACCTTGCATTGAAGGCCAAGCTCACCGTTGAAGAAGAAGAAGAGGAAGAAGAAGAGGAGAGCAACCCCGAAGATACAAAGTATGCGTATCATGAACACATGGCACTCACTTGAAGGCAATTTTGGAGCAAGAAAAACTCGAGGCCAAACTTTAGCAAAAACAACTCAAGTGGCACGAAGAGCAAGCAACGTGTAAGGACTTGCTACAATTGTGGCAACATGAGTCATTTTGTTGCGGAGTGCCCGTATGAGAAGAGGGAAGACAATGGTGGCAATCTCATCCGAAAGGACAAGGCCAAGTCGTTCCCCAACAAGAGCAACTTCACCAAGAAGACTCCTCCCAAGGCATTGGTGGTACAAGAAGAGTACAATGAGGACGATGACGATGATGAAGGTGATGAGTCGGTTGCCATGGCCTCCGTTGCCATTGCGACGACTCCACGAGTGTCTCTCTTCGACTCACCTAATGAGAGCATCACCGCCAAGTGCCTCATGGATAAAGCCACCAACAAGGTAACCCCCAACATCAAAACTACCATCATTAATCATCCTTCTCCGACGGATAGCATTAATGAACTTGAAGGAGCTAATGTGGAGGCAAATGAGTTTGAGGCCTTTATGGGAAAACTTAAGGGAAAATCCAAGAAGCACTTTGTTGCTCTCTTGGAACAACGTGGTGAAGCCAATGACATGATTGAGGCTCACGAAGACACCATTACTAAGATGGAAGGGCATGGTCGTGACTATGCCGATGAGATTTCGGATCTTTCCAATGCTCTTGAGGAAGCGCATGGTCTTCGTTTGGATCTTGAGGATTCACACAACGTTGATCATGCTAATTTAAAGAAATATTATGATCATGTTCTCATTATTTCTCATGTGCTAAACTCCGAGAAGGCCGAACTTGAGGTTGATCTTGCTAGACTCAAAGAGGAGTTTGATCTACTTGACAAGGCTCACAAGGTCTTGAAGGGTGCTCATGCTAGCCTCAAAGAGTCTCATGATCAACTTCAAGTAAAGCTAACCAAGGAAAAAACCACTTTTCCTCGTATGATGTTAATTGATAATGCAAATGCTACTAACACGTGTTGTGAGCATGTGCATCTCGTTGAGGAGAACGCTAAACTAAAGGGGCAACTTGAGAGAGGTCTTGCGACTTGCATACAAGGCAAGAAGAACCTCAATGACCTCTTGATAAACCAAAAGGGAGTTGTGGCCAAGGAAGGGGTTGTGTACGTGCCCGACTCCAAGAACAAGAAGAAGAATGACAAGATCAAACGACCTCCTCCTCTCATGCAAACCTTTGTGAAGGAGGGAGAGAGTGCCTCCGAGGAGAAGAAGAAGAACAATGCGAAGGGTGGCGTTGTCAAAAAGGGCAATGTCACTCCTTGCATCAAAGCCGGCAACTTCAATCCTTCTTATGTGTTATGCCATGCTAGTGATGGGCATGTCTATGCCAAATTCGTTGGTTCTCCTCATGAATACATTGAATGGTCTATTTGGGTTCCAAAGACCCTTGTTACTAACATCAAAGGACCCATTACAAAATGGGTACCTAAAACCAAGCATTAATCTCTTGTAGGTGTTTGCTTCCGGTGGGGGATCATGGTTACTCGATAGCGGAGCTACAAATCATATGACCAGAAGCAAGGACTTGGTGGTGGACGTGCACAAGATTCCATCTATGCCCACCAATGTCGAGTGGGGTGACGCCTCATCCTCTAAGGTATTGGGACTTGGCAAGGTGGTCATCTCTCATGATCTCACGATCGAGAAGGTCATGCTTGTCGAGTCCCTTGCATACAATTTACTTTCCGTTCGTCAACTTGCAATCATGGGCTTTGCCGCTTTCTTTGATATCGATACCGTGGCCCTCTTGTGGAGCAAGACTCTTAAAGTAGCCTTTGTTGGGCATGTCGAGAACGGTCTATATGTGATTAACTTTTCGGAGCGACCCACTAAGACCGCGACGTGCCTAATGGCTAAAGTTGATGTGGGATGGCTTTGGCATCGCCATCTAGCTCATGTCAATATGAGATCTTTGCAAAGTCTCCTCAAGGGGGACCATGTCCGTGGACTAACGAATGTTAGTTTTGCTAAAGATCGTGCTTGCAGTGCTTGTATCGAAGGAAAGCTACATGAGAAGGCTCACCCTCCCACGACTATGATTTACTCAAAGAGGCCTTTGGAGCTCATTCACATGGATCTCTTTGGGCCTCCATCCTTCGATAGTCTTGGGGGTAGGAAGTATTGCTTGGTGATTGTGGATGACTACTCAAGATACACTTGGGTGTATTTCTTCAAGAGGAAGAGCGAGACCCAACAAACCATCATTGACTTTGCAAATGAAGCACAACGTCAACACAATGCAAAGATCTTGACAATAAGAAGTGACAACGGCACCGAGTTCAAGAACTACACCTTGGATGAGTTTCTTAGTGATGAGGGGATCAAGCATTAATATTCCGCACCTTACACCCCTCAACCAAACGGTGTTGCAGAGAGGAAGAACCGGACGTTGATGGATGCGGCAAGGACCATGATGGCGGAGTTCAAGTCTCCGTACAACTTTTGGGCCGAAGCCATCAACACCGCGTGTCATGCATCCAATCGGCTCTACCTCCGCAAGGGCTTGAACAAGACTCCATATGAGATACTCACCGCTAACAAGCCCAACCTCAAGTACTTTCGGGTGTTCGGGTGTAAGTGTTTCATTCTCAGGAAAGGTGTTCGGTTGTCTAAATTTGAGGCTGGAGCTTATGAGGGCATATTTGTTGGTTATGCTACAAACTCTCATGCTTACCGTGTCCTCAATAAATCCACGAGACTTATTGAGGAGACATGTAACGTGGAGTTTGATGAGAATAACGGCTCCCAAGTGGAGCAAAGTGGCACTTGTGATGTAGGTGATGAAATTCCTCCTCAAGCCATAAGAAGAATGGGTGTTGGCTTTATCCTACCCATTGAGGAACCCCTTGTGTCCTAAGGAGAAGGACAAAGCTCCACTCAAGTGGAGCCATCACCAACCCAAGGCCCACACGCTTCCGAAGAACAACATGAAGGCCCTCATCCTCAAGAACATGACCAAGGGCAAGATCATGCTCAAGACGGTGTTGACATATCAAGTGATGCCCAAGGTCAAGTTCTCTCCTCCGAGCAAGTTCAAGAACAAGAACAAGCTCAAGACGACGCTCGAGATGATCAAGTGACCACTCCTTGTCTCACCCCCGAGGAGGAATTGGAGCGTCGTGCCGCCAAGGTTGCTTCCAAGCTCTCCACCAAGGATCATCTCACAACGAATGTGCTTGGAAGCTTAAGAAAGGGGGTAAGCACTCGTAGACAATTAGCAAACTATTGTGAGCATCACGTGTTTGTCTCTTGTGTCGAACCCCACAAGGTCTATGAGGCGCTAGAAGATCCGGATTGGCTCAATGCCATGCATGAAGAACTCAACAACTTCGAGCGCAACAAAGTGTGGAGATTGGTGCCAAGACCGATGGGGAACCACAATGTCATTGGAACCAAGTGGATATTTAAGAACAAGCAAGATGCCCATGGGATTATCATTCGCAACAAGGCTCGTTTGGTAGCACAAGGCTACTCCCAAGTCGAGGGTATCGACTACGGTGAAACCTTTGCTCTCGTTGCTCGTCTTGAATCTATTCGCATGTTGATTGCTTATGCTTCTCATCATAACTTTAAGTTACAACAAATGGATGTGAAGAGTGCTTTTCTTAATGGTCCCATTAATGAATTGGTTTATGTCAAGCAACCCCCCGGGTTCGAGGATCCCTACTTTCCCGATCATGTGTATCAACTCGATAAGGCACTCTATGGCCTTAAACAAGCCCCATGTGCATGGTATGACCACCTTACCGAGTTGTTACAAGACCGTGGTTTTGAAGTTGGGCTAATCGACCCCACTCTTTTTACTAAGAAGGTCAAAGGGGAGTTATTTGTGTGCCAATTATATGTTGATGATATTATCTTTGGTTCCCCTAACAAATCTTTCAATGAGGAATTTGCCGCTCTCATGACCTCAAAGTTCGAGATGTCTTCCATGGGAGAGTTGAAGTTCTTTCTAGGGTTCGTAGTGAAGCAAAGAAGAGAAGGAACCTTCATCAACCAAGCCAAATATACTCAAGACAAGCTCAAGAGATTCAAGCTAAGTGATGTCAAGCCGGCTTCCACTCCAATGCCCACCAAGTGCCAACTTGACATAGATCCCAATGGTAAAGCGGTGGATCAAAAGGTATATCGCTCCATGATAGGCTCCTTGCTTTACCTTTGTGCATCTAGACCGGATATCATGTTGAGTGTGGGAATTTGTGCATGATTTCAATCCGCACCTAAGGAAAGTCACTATGTGGTGGTCAAACGAATCTTTCGATATTTGGCTCATACCTCAAACTTTGGCTTATGGTACCCAAGAGGAGCAAACTTCAAGCTTGTAGGGTATTCGGATTCCCATTGGGCGGGAGACAAAGTGGATAGGAAGTCCACTTCCGGAGGGTGCAAATTCCTTGGTTGCTCTTTGGTAAGTTGGTCTTCCAAAAAAGCAAAGTTGTGTGTCTCTCTCGTCCACCGAAGCGGAGTATGTGGCGGCCGGTAGTTGTTGTGCACGATTGGATAAACAGCCAAACAGAAGGTAATATTTTAAATTCACACAAGTGTTGCATAGTGCATATGAAACAAGTTTTCATCATACAGGATCACACGAGCAAGTTTACTCAAATATTACATCCTTTGAACATTCGTCCGCTACAAGACGAGCACCCTTCAGGACACCCTCATAATAAATTTCGGGGGTGCGATGCTCCTTGCCCTGCGGCGGCCCTTCCTTGATCAGCTTCACAGCGTCTAGCTTGGCCCACTGCACCTTCACACGGGCGAAAGCCCGACGTGCACCTTCGATGCAGACGGACCGCTTGACGACCTCCAGCCATGGGCAGGCATCCACAAGCCGCCTCACCAGGCCGAAGTAGCTGTTCGGAAGGGTGTCGCCAGGCCACAGCCGGACTATAAGGCCCTTCACGGCCTGTTCGGCCGCCTTGTGCAGCTCGACCAGCTGCTTTAGCTGGTCGCTCAGAGGCATCGGGTGTTCAGTCCTAGTATACTGAGACCAGAATAGCTTCTCCATTGAGCTTCCCTCCTTGGCCTGGTAAAACTGTGCGGCATCCGACACGCTGCGGGGCAAATCTGTGAATGCTCCTGGAGAGCTCTGAATTCGGGTAAGTAATCGGTAATTTACTCTTACATGCTTGCTATGCATATAGAATGCCTTACCCGCCGCTATCTTCTTCATTGCGTCGATCTCCTGGAGGGCCTTTTGGGCTTCGGCCTTGGCACTTTTTGCGCTCTCGAGGGCCGCGGCAAGCTCAGACTCTCGCGTCTTCGAGTCAAGATCCAACACCTCATGCTTCGTCACAAGAGCCTGGAGCTCTTGCTGCACCTCGCCCACCCGAGCCTCTTGCTTTTCTCGCTCGATGCGCTCCTTGGCTGCTTTATCTTCGGCCTTGGACAGCGCTTGCTTTAGGGTCGCCACTTCGGTCATGGCCCCTAGCAAATTCACGATGATCCTGTCATTTTGCAATCGCACACTTTTTATACATATCCACAGACTAGGTACTACTTACCTTTGTTCTCCTCGAGCTGCCTCTTGGCAAGGCCGAGCTCGTCCTGGGACCCTTTAAGGTCCTGCTTTAGTACGGCGACCTCCGTAGTCAGTGCGGCGGACGCCAGCAGCGAAGCCTGCATATGCATATTGACATACTTATATTAGACTCCTGCGATATTATTTGATCCTCTCTTCGGCTTTTCTTTGTGAACACCGAACAGAGCATCAGGGGCTACTGTCTATGCGGTAATATTTTTCCTATATTTTAAAACACTTACCTCAAAGCCTGTTAGAAGGCTGGCACAGGCTTCAGTCAATCCGCTCTTGGCGGACTGAACCTTCTGGATCACCGCACTCATGATAGTGCGGTGCTCCTCGTCGATGGAAGTGCTGCGAAGCGCTTCCAGCAGATTGTCCGGCGCCTCTGGATGGACAGAGGTCACCGGTACAGGCGTCTCGCCCCTCTTAGAAGGAGGCCGCCTGACCGAGTTCAGAACCACTGGAAGTTCCGGCGTGGAGTTCGGCTGAGGGCCGAACTTGGAGCTCTCAGGGGCCTTGTCCCCTCGGCTTCCAGAGTACGGAAGACCGCCTTGAGGTGCCTCCGGGACTGTCTCCCCTCGACCCAGTGCCTCGTGAGACAGCACCTCGGCGTCGTCCGCAAGATAAGGGAAGGTGGCGGTCGGGACTGGATCGCTATCCATATCCGAGGAGCCCAGGGAGTCGTCCGATGATACATCGATACTGGCTCGTGGCAGCCTACATAATCATGTTCGGCGTTAGGGAAAGCAGTACGACAAAGGAATGCTATGAGTTACTCTGGTATCCGAATACTTACGATCTCCCCAGGGGCTTGGCCCGGGGCAACCACTCGTCTTCGCCTTCGTCGGCGGCGGTGGAACTATCCGGAAGGAGAGTCCTTCCCTTCTTGGACCCTTCGGTCCCCCAAGTTGGGGTGGCCTTCCTTTTCTTATCTCCCCCAACTGGAGGGGGGGCATCTTCTTCTTCTTCCTTGTCTTCGGGGGAGGAGTGCGCCACAGAGTCATCGGACGGTGAGTCCGACGACGCCTGGCGTCGGGAACTCTTTCGGGTTCCCTTGGCCTTCTTGGTCTTCTCCGGCACCTTGTAAGGAGCCGGAGTCAGCATCTCCATTAGGAGAGCGCCCGCAGTGTCTTCGGGCAAAGGGGCCGGACAGTTAATCTGCCCCGACGTCTCCACCCAGTCCTGTCAAAGGCATGGAGATTAGACCCTGCACATGATTAAGCTAGGGGAAATAAATATCCTACGGGACATATTGAACTCAGCGAACACGCTAGGTGCTTTGCGCTTAGCCTGCGGTCCTCGACGAGAGAAGGAGGGACCTCGGCGCCCTTGAACAGCACCTTCTAGACGTCCTTGTGTGTCGTATCGAAGAGCTCGCTCAGAGTCTGGTGCTGGGCCGGGTCGAACTCCCATAAGTTAAAATCTCGTTGTTGACACGGGAGGGTCCGGCAGATGAGCATAACCTGGACTATGTTGACAAGCTTGGGCTTCTTGCTTGCCATACTCCGGATACATTTCTGGAGTCCATCCAGCTCCACAGATGAACCCCACGACAAGCCCTTCTTTTTCCAGGAAGTGAGCCGTGTAGGGAATCCGGATCGAAACTCAGGGGCCGCCGCCCATTTGGCGTCGCGCGGCTCGGTGATGTAGAACCACGCCGATTGCCACCCCTTTATGGTCTCCACAAAGGAGCCTTCAAGCCAGATAACGTTGGGCATCTTGCCCACCATGGCTCCGCCACATTCTGCTTGTTGGCCTCCCACCACCTTCGGCTTGATATTGAAGGTCTTTAACCACAGGCCGAAGTGGGGCCGGATGCAGAGGAAAGCCTCACACACGATGATGAACGCCGAAATGTTGAGGACGAAGTTCGGGGCCAGATCATGAAAGTCCAGCCCGTAGTAGAACATGAGACCACAGACGAATGGATGGAGGGGAAACCCCAGTCCGCGAAGGAAGTGGTGGAGGAAAACGACCCTCTCGTGAGGTTCCCGGGTATGGACGATCTGCCCCGCAGCGGGCAGCCGATGCGCGATATTCGCGACTAAGTATCCAGCTCCGCGCAGCTTCTTGATATGTCCCTCCGTAACGGAGGAAGCCATCCATTTGCCTCCCGCTCCGGACATGTTTGGAGAAGGTTGAGGGAAGGGGTGTGGACTTGGGTGTTGGAGCTCGAGTGCGCGAAAATGGATGAGAAAAGGAGGAAGAAGGTGTGGATGAAAAGGTGAATCCTTATCCCTTTATATGGGCGGACGAAACTAAGCGTCCCCACTAGCCTGGTAAAACTCGCTTATCCCCCAAGCGCCGTAATCGATGGCGCGGTTGGGTTACCCACGCCCGTATTGATGAGAATCCCGTGATAAGGGGACACGATCTCTTCTTTGACAAGACGTGTCAAAAAACTACCTCGCGTTATGTGCGGGGCTAGTTAAAGGAAACGGTTCGAATAATCACTGGGCCGTGACATAATGTCGTGTTGCCAAAACAAGTCAGCAAATTGGATTTGTGGAAATATTATTCTCTCTACGGTGGTATGTGGAACTTATTTTGCAGGGTGGGACACTATCCTTATATTCAAATTCTTCCGTGGTATATTCGGAGGAGGAACCCGCCTTGCAATGCCGAAGACAATACTGCGCGCCGGACTCATCGTCATTGAAAGCCTGGTTCAGGGGCTACTGTGGGAGTCCTGGATTAGGGGGTCTCTGGACAGCCGGACTATCTCCATTGGCCGGACTGTTAGACTATGAAGATACAGGATTGAAGACTTCGTCTCGTGTCCGGATGGGACTCTAGTTGGCGTGGAAGGCAAGCTAGGCAATACGGATATGTGTATCTCCTCCTTTGTAACCGACCTTGTGTAACCCTAACCTCTCTGGTGTCTATATAAACCGGAGGGTTTTAGTCCGTAGGACAACATACAATCATACCATAGGCTAGCTTCTAGGGTTTAACCTCTCTGATCTCGTGGTAGATCTACTCTTGTACTACCCATATCATCAATATTAATCAAGCATGACGTAGGGTTTTACCTCCATCAAGAGGGCCCGAACCTGGGTAAAACATTGTGTCCCCTGCCTCCTGTTACCATCCGCCTTAGATGCACAGTTCGGGACCCCCTACCCAAGATCCGCCGGTTTTGACACCGACAGGAGGGAAAAAATCTATAAGATGCTTGGTTCAGAATTTGCAATGCGCAAAATAGATCTATTACGAAGCAATCTACTTCCGTTCTTCTTCACAATTTTTATGTAGGCATCACTCCTTGGAATAGATATATTCTTGATACCATTACCGGAGGAAATTTCTTGGGTAGCCATACTTTTGATTCTTATAATGCTATGATAGATTTGTTTGGCCCACCACCTCTTTTGGTTAATGGAACTATTTTAACTTTGGAACATGTGATGCAACGGCTTGAAATTATTGAAAATAAAGTTGCCACCGTAGAGTTGATTGAAAATTTGGATAGAAAGATCCATAACCAAATTACCCAATACGGATCTAAAGTAGGAGTTGCTCTTAAATTTTTTAAAGAAAAGGAACCTATGGTTAATGAAAAAAATAGATCAAGATTCCACTAGAATTGATAAAATTGAGGATATTATTACCAACCTAGGGTCTGTCTTTTCTTCCGTGAAAAATACTCCTTCTAATGCTAAGATTGCCAAATTGATGTATGTTCCTAAAAATAAGGGTGAAATTTCAAGTAAGGGAAATGCGGACCTCAAATCCATAAGTGTTCACCCCAACTTTCTCACTATCCTTATGGAACCTTTTGCCACAAATGATTTACTCGATTTCGTACCTAGGAGTTTGATAATCAATAAAAAGAAAGAAACTCCTAGGAGTTATAGGCGCCTTATTGAAGAATTGCCTACCAAAGATGGAGATACCTAGATCTATCTTCGCTTTTATGCCTAGCTAAGGGTGCTAAACGATAGCGCTTGTTGGGAGGCAACCCAATTTTATTTTTATTCCTTGCTTTTTGTTCCTGTTTAGTAATAAATAATTTATCTAGCCTCTGTTTTGGTTGTGTTTTTTGTGTTTAATTAGTGTTTGTGCCAAGTAGAACCGTTGGGAAGACTTGGGGAAAGTCTTTTTGATCTTGCTGTAAAAAAACAAAAACTTTAGTGCTTACGAGAATTGCTGCCATTTTTCATTGGAGAGTGCAATTTAGTTAATTCTTTTTTCAGATGATTAATAGATAAATTCCTCACGCCCACCAATTTATTTTAGAATTTTTGGGGTTCCAGAAGTTTGCGTTAGTTACAGATTACTACAGACTGTTCTGTTTTTGACAGATTCTGTTTTTCGTGTGTTGTTTGCTTATTTTGATGAATCTATGGCTAGTAATGAAGTTTATAAACCATAGAGAAGTTGGAATACAGTAAGCTTAACACCAATATAAATAAATAATGAGTTCATTACAGTGCCTTGAAGTGGTGTTTTGCCTTCTTTCGCTAACGGAGCTCACGAGATTTCCTTGTTAAATTTTATGTTGTGAAGTTTTCAAGTTTTGGATAAAGATTTGATGGATTGTGGAACAAGGAGTGGCAAGAGCCTAAGCTTGGTGATGCCCAAGGCACCCCAAGATAAAATCCAAGGACACCAAAAAATCTAAGCTTGGGGATGCTGACGGTGTCCTGGACTAGGGGTACTCACCACATCGTCTCCCGATCAGTTGGATTGGGCCGAGGACCCCCATGGCCGTTTACTCATGGGCCAGTTCGGACAGCCAAAGACATATACGAGGAAGATTCCACAAGACTTGGTGATCAAGACAAGGACTCCTCTCCACCGACGTATTCGACTAGGACTCTTGTTATCCCAGACCTCTGGTATGTTATATAAGCCGAGGCCAGGCTAGTCAATAGATGATTATGACATTATTCATCATACCCTCAGGTTTTACACCACAACATATGATCTCGAGGTAGATCAACTCTGTACTTGATACTCCATCAATATAAACAAGAGCAGGACGTGGGGTTTTTACCTCCATCAAGAGGGTCCGAACATGGGTAAACATCGTGTCCCCTGTTTCCTGTTACCCATCGATCCATGATACACAGCTTGGGACCCCCTACCCGAGATCCATCGGTTTTGACACCGACAATGGTGCTTTCATTGAGAGTTCCGCTGTGCGATCGGCAAAGGATCAATGGCCCGCAAATCAAGTGCGATGCCGGCATCTTCGTCGCCATCTCGACTGGTCACCTTGGCTCGACCGACGACCGCGCTCCATCTCTGATCGTCATGTTCGGACGACGGCCTTCATCAACATCAACTCCGATCTCTATCAAGATCATAGAGGAATCATCCATGGAGCTCAGGGGCTCAACGTCAACATTGCCTTCGGGCGACCATGCTGTTTTTCCGAACAGAGAACTTGTATCTGCTGACACCACCTCCTCGAGCATCGTTTTGATGATTCTTTTGGTGGAATTGTGCGGAATTGAGTATACAATAACCATGGAAAATTTCGTCGAGTTCCGATGGAGGCATCTCCGGTATTCTACGATATACCGGAGCCCTGTCAAATCTGGACGGGAATCTGGATGAGTTGAGGGCGTGGTCTCCAGCACCTAGCTCGGACATCCTTTGAAAGATCCAACCGTTGATCGGCTGCGGAATTCCTATATCTACCACCCCTCAAAATTTCAGCTCAATCCGACCGTCCAAACTCCGGGACCTTTCAAATAGTGTATCACTTTTCGGATCTGTTTTCTGCACGAATACGGATCCGACCAGAATTCATGTTTCTTTATGAACGTGATATAGGACAACATTTTTAAAGAAATTTTCTTCTATGGTATTGTGCGTTGTTTTTAACATGTGCCCATAAAATTTTAAGCCTTTTTTGAGGCACTCTTCATCATCGCGCTGGTGTCACACCAGTCCGGTAACATTGCTCCACGTCTCCCGACCGGCGCTAGATAGATCGTCGCTTCATCGAGCCGAGCCTAACCTTATCGGATCATCAGCTCGGCAAGCCGAACAAGAGTTCAGCATCGCGAAGGATAAATCATCACCAACACCATCGCCCCACGGATTGCACGGGTCAGGCGCGCCGACATCGCCGCTCGGTCACTTCATCAATCCGGCATTGACCGCGTCACAAGTTATGACCAGCATCGGGATGGACGCACTGTTGCTTTTTTCAAGTCGATGTCCATCACGCCGAACTGCTTCAACACCTCGGCTGACATGGCAGCTGCAACGTCTCCTTACTGACCTGCTCTGTCATCTCGGCTAGACCGGGGACTTTGCTATTTCTTCATCAATATATTCCGGTGACTTCGGCATCACCAGCCGACCAGCTTCGTCACGATTAGCTGGACCAGGGGCTTTGCCTCGGCAAGCCCACCATTGCCAGCATCGCCATGCCGTCGCTTTATCGCCCATCAGGCAATGAGTGTGCGGATCGAGTCCCAATTTTGAGAGTAACCTTTCTTCAGATTGCTACAACAGATAAACCAGGTGCTATTAATCCTAGTATATTTTCTTGCTTGGGCTTATTTTTTCCAAGGAATTGTTACTCTGGTTTGTTTCATCATATGTACACAGGTCTATCAAATGGTGGCCGCATTAACAATAGTCGCGTGATGGTTCGGTCAGTTTCCGTATACAGTTCGGCGAATGCCGCATCCGGAACTCGAACCGGCCTGTGAAGTCAGGCTTTGCCACGCCTTCACCGCGTCACGCCGATGCCCTGCATCGACATTGACTTCGGCGCCAGGCCACATCTCTTTCAATAAATTATTTTTGCAAAAAGAAATTATCCTTTTTGGACCACACTATTTTATGTGTGCAGGTGATCGACTTCGACTGCGTCACGCGGTCACTTTGGCAAGCCGACGTCATTGTCCCAATCGGCTCGCGTGATCATCTTGTTGGTCGAATCGCCATACCGACATGTTCGGTTGCCTCGGGGACTTCGGCATCGCTGAGAGAGCTCTACCTCATTGAGTGTTCGGCACACGGGCCATATTTCTTTTATTACTCACTTTGCATAAATTATTAATTATACAACAGTTTTTTTATTCCTATTATCTCCGTCTTGCACTATTTTCTGTGCATGGGTAAAGGATTCGGGTCGGGCAGCGCTGTCACCTCGGCGTACCGACGTACCACGTCACCTCGGCTGGACCGAGGGCTTCGTCATTACTTCATTAAGCCACGCCGGGGACTTCAGCGTCACACTGTCGGCCTGCATTGGACGTGCTATGTCGCCACTCCGGAGTGCCGAGCTCTTCGCTCCGCCACCTCAGGACCAGCTTGGGGGTTGGGACCTTGTCCCGCCGTAAGCTCGAGTCGTGCATCGACACCGAGCACATTAACCAGCTAAGTCGCTTCCATGCTTAAAAACTTTTAGTTTTAGATTTCGTTCGGTTCGACCAAGCATTATGCTTTTTTGACAAATAGTCATTTGCGAAAAACTTTGTTTGTCAAAACCTTGTTTGTTGCAAGCAAATTCAAATACCCCGTTTATTTAGGGGCTTCCTTTATGAAGCCTTCCTCTTGCATATGATTATACTTGTATGGCTTTGTTCCTTGTCCGTGTATTACACCACAATATGCACCATGTTGACTTAAGTGTTTCGCAAGCTGGGTTGCCTGGCTCCTGTGCTTACCCCTACGTTTCTGATTGTTCGGCTAGGGAGTAAAAGGAGCACCTCTGCGATTGTTACTACCGGGTCATCCGAGTTAGTACCTCAGACTGGGTGAAGCCGAAAGCTAGCGCTCTTATTGTTTTCAATTATGGTCGGCACACAACGGAACTCATGAATACAAAAAATCTATTGCACAAGTCGCATAGTAACAATGAGCAACCGAACAAAGGTATCGGTGGAGGTACTATTTTCTACGAAGATGCTTCTTACACTTCGTTAGTAATATAGCATAAGTTCCCTGAGCGCGCTTTGTTTGTTACAACCTTATGGCCTGATTGCCTGGCCATCGGAAACACCATCGATACTCTCGACAGGTGGAGTACATGACACTTTTCGGCCCTTGGCCGAAGAGGGAGAAGCCGATGGTCGGTTAAGACGCGTTTAAAGTTCGGGTGAACACAGATATGATATAAGTACTTCGGTACATACAATCATTATACATAAAATTATTTTACCCAAGTCACTTGGGGGCTTTTAAAATTTATATGAGTTGTTTTATAGTAAATGTGTTTTCTTATTGGTCGTTGCAAAGTCTTTTTCTACTGCTCCTTTTTTGACTCGAGTATATGGTCAATAGCCGGATGGCCTGTCTTCTCTCTAAAAGCCGCTCGAGTTTAATTTGATAAACTGACCTCGGAGAATTACTCCGCCTTTGGGATAATGAGCTTGAAGCCGCAGGCTGACCCGCGTGAAGTCTTGAGACCGGGTGTGTCATGTTAAAGCACGACAGAAGCACAATTTTTTCCAATTTTCGGATTGGCACCGAACACTTGATCTTATTCGGACATCAAGTTTTTACTGACATTTTTTTGGTTTTCCAGGCTTATGGCACTTTTAAACTATTTGTGTGTTTCCAGCATAAGTCTCGCAGTGCAACGCCGGACACCTTTAGAGATTCGGCAAAAACATTCTCGGATATTGCTATATATGTATCTTTTTCGAATTGTGTCTTCGGTCAATAGTTGGGTTTGCCAGCTCCTGTGCTTGCCTCCTACGTTCCGCTTTGTTCGGCTAGGTGCGCAAAGGGAGAACCACTACGATTGTGCTTCCAGCTAGCATGGTTAACCGCCTCAGTGGAGAAAGTCGAAAACTGACTGTCACAATAAGCGCAAACTGGTCAGTGACCTGATGACTGTGTTAAACTATAAGATCGATATAGGTCACCCCGTGTTAAATTACGGGCCATTCATAACATTGGCCGAAGTGTTTACGGCTTGACCTCGACTGTCATGGAACACTACCGGGGGCTAGTAGCTGGCCTCCCAAACTAAATCCTCAATATTTTGCTCTTACATTAGAGCTGAGGTTTCATGACCATGCTTAGCATGACAACCCAAAGAAAGGAACCGATAGCGGAACTATTTTCTTTGGAAGACATTTCTTATGTTAAACAGTAATATAACATATCTCTCTGCATACCTTTGTTTATAAAATTGTATGGCCAGATTGCCTTGTTTGTCATAAATCTTTGCCCTCATAAAGGCTTTATAAAGTAGGACAAACACTCCTCGGCTACTAACCGAGGAGGTGGAAGCCGATGGTCGGCCAACAAAGTTTTGTACAATGGGGATCCGAGCATTAATGATGTAAAGTACTTGGATACATAGAATCATTACACATAATTTGTGATTTTACTCTGGATATCGATCCTTAATTCGTCCACCCGTGCCCGCATTAAGACTCGGGGGCTACTGGGCTTCGGGCTTATCATTTACTAATATTAAAGGGGCACATCGATCCCCTGATCTGGTGTTGCCACCCGACCAGTGTCTCGGGGGCTACTGCATTGGCAATCCAGTGCAGTAAATTTAAGTGCAATATAGTTTTTGAGGAGATTATGATCCTTAGGTTGGTCAGCCGCATCCAACTTGAGTCTCGAGGACTCTGCACACCGCTTTTTGTGTCCCGGAGTATTCTGCCGAGCTAGGAGTTGATCCTCAGACTGATTTTGCAAATCAACCTGAGTCTCAGCGGCTACCGGGATCAGCGGTCTTATGTCATCCTTCAGGTGCATCTCGGGTTTTAGACCGATACACGCCTTGAGGGCTACTGGCTATATATCTCGGTAGAGAATAAATTGCACCAATCAAAAATATTGACAAAAAATAGGCCCATAGTTGGGGTGGTGCACCACCTCGGAAGCAGTCTGGCATAAAGCTCGGGCGCGAGTGGCTGGCCCCATAGAGAGCATTTCCGGCATTAAGCTTGGCTAAACTCTTTCTACTTTTTTGAACCAAGGTGATCTATGACACCTCGGATATAGTCCGGCGTTGGAGCTTGGACATAGTCCGGCATTGGAGCTTGGACATAGTCCGACGTTGGATCTCGGATACATTCCGGCGTTGGAGCTCGGAAGCGGTCCGACGTTGGTGCTCGTCTGCAGACGATACCTCGAATATAGTACGGCGTTGGAGCTCGGACGCAAGAGGACATTGCCGCCCTGGAACAACTTCAAACCCAAGTTGTGGCATAAAAATAACAAGGCATTGATAAAGGCCGAAGACTTAAAGGGCTCCTCGGATACCCGACGTGTGGGATCTTCAGATTTAGCTCGGCAATCCTCAAGATAGAAGATGTGAAGATTTGTTGAACCAATTTTCAAGACCGACGACCGAAGGCGAAGAATAGTTCGGAAGAACCAAGGAGCGTCCCCAACTTGAAGACTGGTTCAGGGGGCTACTGACGGTGTCCTGGACTAGGGGGTACTCACCACATCGTCTCCCGATCAGTTGGATTGGGCCGAGGACCCCCATGGTCATTTACTCATGGGCCAGTTTGGACAGCCGAAGACATATACGATGAAGATTCCACAAGACTTGGTGATCAAGACAAGGACTCCTCTCCACCGACGTATTCGACTAGGACTCTTGTTATCCTAGGCCTCTGGTATGTTATATAAGCCGAGGCCAGGCTAGTCAATAGATGATTATGACATTATTCATCATACCCTCAGGTTTTACACCACAACATATGATCTCGAGGTAGATCAACTCTGTACTTGATACTCCATCAATATAAACAAGAGCAGGACATAGGGTTTTTATCTCCATCAAGAGGGCCCGAACCTGGGTAAACATCATGTCCCCTGTTTCCTGTTACCCATTGATACATGATGCACAGCTTGGGACCCCCTACCCGAGATCCGTCGGTTTTGACACCGACAGATGCCCCGGAAGGCATCCCCTCTTTTGTCTTCGTTCATCGGTAACTTTACTTGGAGCTATATTTTTATTCGCCACATAATATGTGTTTTGCTTGGAGCGTCTTGTATGATTTGAGTATTTTCTTTTTAGTTTACCACAATCATCCTTGTTGTACACACCTTTTGAGAGAGACACACATGAATTGGAATTTGTTAGAATACTCTATATGCTTCACTTATATCTTTTTGAGCCATATAGTTTTTGCTCTAGTGCTTCACTTATATCTTTTAGAGCATGGTGGTGGTTTCATTTTATTGAAATAATTGATCTCTCATGCTTCACTTATAGGAATAATAAAAAACTTTCATACAAGTGCATTGAATACTAAGAGAAGTTTGATACTTGATGATTGTTTTGAGATATGGAGATAGTGATATTAAGGTTATGCTAGTTGAGTAGTTGTGAATTTGAGAAATACTTGTGTCGAAGTTTGCAAGTCCCGTAGCATGCATGTATGGTAAACGTTGTGTAACAAATTTGAAACATGAGGTGTTATTTGATTGTCTTCCTTATGAGTGGCGGTCGGGGACGAGCGATGGTCTTTTCCTACCAATCTATCCCCCTAGGAGCATGCGCGTAATACTTGGTTTTTGATTAATTGTAGATTTTTGCAATAAGTATGTGAGTTCTTTATGACTAATGTTGAGTCCATGGATTATACGCACTCTCACCCTTCCATCATTGCTAGCCTCTTCGGTACCGTGCATTGCCCTTTCTCACCTTGAGAGTTGGTGCAAACTTCGCCGGTGCATCCAAATCCCGTGATACAATACGCTCTATCACACATAAACCTCCCTATATCTTCCTCAAAACAGCCACCATACCTACCTATTATGGCATTTCCATAGCCATTCCGAGATATATTGCCATGCAACTTTCCACCGTTCCATTTATTATGACACGCATCATCATTGTCATATTGCCTTGCATGATCATGTAGTTGACATCGTATTTGTGGCAAAGCCACCGTTCATAATTCTTTCATACATGTCACTCATGAGTCATTGCACATCCCGGTACACCGCCGGAGGCATTCATATAGAGTCATATCTTATTCTAGTATCGAGTTGTAATCATTGAGTTGTAAATAAATAGAAGTGTGATGATCATCATTAATAGAGCATTGTCCCAAAAAAAGAGAAAGGCCAAATAAAAAAAGAAGGCCAAAAAAAGGGGCAATGCTACTATCCTTTTTCCACACGTGTGCTACAAACTAGCACCATGATCTTTATGATAGAGAGTCTCTTGTTTTGTCATTTTCATATACTAGTGGGAATTTTTCATTATAGAACTTGGCTTGTATATTCCAACAATGGGCCTCCTCAAGTGCCCTAGGTCTTTGTGAGCAAGCAAGTTGGATGCACACCCACTTAGTTTCTTTTGTTGAGCTTTCATACATTTATAGCTCTAATGCATCCGTTGCATGGCAATCCCTACTCCTTGCATTGACATCAATTGATGGGAATCTCCCTAGCCCATTGATTAGCCGCGTCGATGTGAGACTTTCTCCTTTTTTGTCTTCTCCACATAACCCCCACCATCATATTCTAGTCCACCCATAGTGTGATATCCATGGCTCACGCTCATGTATTGCGTGAAAGTTGAAAAAAGTTTGACATTACTAAAGTATGAAACAATTGCTTGGCTTGTCATCGGAGTTGTGCATGATGAGAGCATTCTTGTGTGACGAAAATGGAGCATGACCAAACTATATGATTTTGTAGGGATGAACCTTCTTTGGCCATGTTATTTTGAGAAGACATGATTGCTTAGTTAGTCTGCTTGAAGTATTATTATTTTTATGTCAATATTAAACTTTTATCTTGAATCTTTCGGATCTGAACATTCATGCCACAATAAAGAAAATTACATTGAGAAATATGTTAGGAAGCATTCCACATCAAAAATTCTGTTTTTATCATTTACCTACTCGAGGACGAGCAGGAATTAAGCTTGGGGATGCTTGATATGTCTCCAACGTATCTACAATTTTAGATTGTTCCATGCTATTATATATTCTGTTTTGGATGTTTAATGGGCTTATTTATACACTTTTATATTATTTTTGGGACTAACCTATTAACCGGAGGCCCGGCCCAAATTGCTGTTTTTTGCCTATTTTAGTGTTTCGCAGAAAAAGAATATCAAACGGAGTCCAAACGGAATGAAACCTTCGGGAGCGTGATTTTTTGGAACAAACGTGATCCAGAGGACTTGGAGTGGACGTCAAGCAATCAACGAGGAGGCCACGAGGTAGGGGGCACGCCTACCCCCTGGGCGTGCCCTCCACCCTCGTGGGCCCCTCGTGGCTCCACCGACCTACTTCTTCCTCCTATATATACCTACGTACCCTGAAAACATCGGAGAGAACCACAAAACCCTATTTCCACCGCTGCAGCCTTCTATACCCAAGAGATCCCATCTTGGGGCCTTTTCGGAGCTCTGTCGGAGGGGGCATTGATCACGGAGGGCCTCTACATCAACTCCATGGCCCCTCCGATGATGTGTGAGTAGTTTATCTCAGACCTTCGGGTCCATAGTTATTAGCTAGATGGCTTCCTCTCTCTCTTTGGATCTCAATACAAAGTTCTCCTCGATTCTCTTGGAGATCTATTCGATGTAATCTTCTTTTGCGGTGTGTTTGTCGAGATCCGATGAATTGTGGGTTTATGATCAAGATTATCTATGAACAATATTTGAATCTTCTCTGAATTCTTTTATGTATGATTGGTTATCTTTGCAAGTCTCTTCGAATTATCAGTTTAGTTTGGCCTACTAGATTGATCTTTCTTGCAATGGGAGAAGTGCTTAGCTTTGGGTTCAATCTTGCGGTGCTCGATCCCAGTGACAAAAAGGGAAACGACACGTATTGTATTGTCGCCATCGAGGATAAAAAGATGGGGTTTATATCATATTGCATGAGCTTATCCCTCTACATCATGTCATCTTGCTTAAAGCTTTACTCTGTTCTTATGAACTTAACACTCTAGATGCATGCTGGATAGTGGTCGATGTGTGGAGTAATAGTAGTAGATGCAGGCAGGAGTCGGTCTACTTGTCACAGATGTGATGCTTATATACATGATCATACCTAGATATTCTCATAATTATTCGCTTTTCTATCAATTGCTCGACAGTAATTTGTTCACCCACCGTAATACTTATGCTATCTTGAGAGAAGCCACTAGTGAAACCTATGGCCCCCGGGTCTATCTTCCATCATACAAGTTTCCAATCTATTTTTTTCAATCTTTACTTTCAATCTATATCATAAAAATACCAAAAATATTTATCTTATTATTATTATCTCTATCAGATCTCACTCTTGCAAGTGGCCGTGAAGGGATTGACAACCCCTTTATCATGTTGGTTGCGAGGTTCTTATTTGTTTGTGTAGGTAGGAGGTGATTTGCGCGTGGTATCCTACTGGATTGATACCTTGTTTCTCAAAAACTGAGGGAAATACTTATGCTGCTTTGCTGCATCACCCTTTCCTCTTCAAGGGAAAACCAACGCAGTGCTTAAGAGGTAGCAATCATCATCATCAACCTTCCTCCATCACCAATTTCATGATGCTCGCCGCCGTGCGTGAGCAATTCCATCGTAGGCTTGCTGGACGGTGATGGGTTGGATGAGATTTATCATGTAATCGAGTTAGTTTTGTTAGGGTTTGATCCCTAGTATCCATTATGTTCTGAGATTGATGTTGCTATGAATTTGCTATGCTTAATGCTTGTCACTAGGGCCCGAGTGCCCTGATTTCAGATCTGAACCTATTATGTTTCCATGAATATATGTGAGTTCTTGATCCTATCCTGCAAGTCTATAGTCACCTATTAAGTTATGATCCGTTAACCCTGAAGTGACAATAATCGGGATACTTACCGGTGATGACCGTAGTATGAGGAGTTCATGTATTCACTAAGTGTTAATGCTTTGGTTCGGTACTCTAATAAAAGGAGGCCTTAATATCCCTTAGTTTCCAATAGGGCCCCACTGCCACGGGAGGGTAGGACAAACGATGTCATGCAAGTTCGTTTCCGTAAGCACGTATGACTATATTCGGAATACATGCCTACATTGCATTGATGAACTGGAGCTAGTTCTGTGTCACCCTATGTTATAACTGTTGCATGAGGAACCACATCCGACATAATTATCCATCACTGATCCATTGCCTACGAGCTTTTCATATATTGACCTTTGCTTAGTTACTTTACCGTTGCCACTATTACAGTCACTACAAACAATACTATTACTTTTGCCACTATTACCGTTACTTCTATATTACTTTCCTACTAAATACTTTGCTGCAGATATTAAGTCTTTCAGGTGCGGTTGAATTGACAACTCAACTGTTAATACTTGAGAATATTGTTTGGCTCCCCTTGTGTTGAATCAATAAATTTGGGTTGAATACTCTACCCTCGAAAACTGTTGCGATCCCCTATACTTGTGGGTTATCAAAATTTCATTCTACGTTTCCCAACAAAAGCAATATAGGGCTCTAGCGGAGCTATTCTACCAGGGAAACTTCTCTCCTGGAAGGGGAAATCGAAACCATCGTCATCACCAATGATCCTCTCATCGAGAGGGGGTCAATATCCATCAACATCTCCACTAGCACCATCTCCTCTCAAACCCTAGTTCATCTCTTGTATCTGATCTTTGTCTCAAAACCTCATATTGGTACCTGTGGGTTGCTAGTAGTGTTGATTACTCGCTGTAGTTGATGCTAGTTGGTTTATTCAGTGGAAGATCATATGTTCAAATTCTTAATAATATTTATTACCCCTCTGATTATGAACATGAATATGCTTTGTGAGTATTTATGTTTGTTCCTGAGGACATGGGAGAAGTCTTGTTATAAGCAATCATGTGAATTTGGTATTTGTTCCATATTTTGATGAGATGTGTGTTGTCTCTCCTCTAGTGGTGTTATGTGAACGTCAACTACATGACACTTCACCATGATTTGGGCCTAGGTGAAGACATTGTAAAGTAATAAGTAGATGATGGGTTGCTAGAGTGACAGAAGTTTAAACCCCAGTTTATGTGTTGCTTCATAAGGGTTGATTTGGATCCACATGTTTCATGCTATGGTTATACTTATCTTAATTCTTCTTTTGTAGTTGCGGATGCTTGCGAGAGGGGTTAATCATAAGTGGGAGGCTTGTCCAAGTAAGGACAACACCCAAGCACCGGTCCACCCACATATCTAATTATCAAAGTAACGAACGCGAATCATATGAGCATGATGAAAACTAACTTGACAATTATTCGCATGTGTCCTCGGGAGCGCTTTGCTTTATATAAGAGCTCGTACAGGCTTGTCCTTTGCTACAAAAAGGATTGGGCCACCTTGCTGCATCTTAGTTACAATTGTTACTTGTTACCCGTTACGAATTATCTTATCACACAACTATCTGTTACCGATAATTTCAGTGCTTGCAAAGAATACCTTGCTGAAAACCGCTTGTCATTCCTTCTGCTCCTCGTTGAGTTCCACACTCTTACTTATCGAAAGGACTACGATAGATCCCCTATAATTGTGGGTCATCAGAGATAGAGTGTACTAAGTGCATTGAACTTCTCAAAGGAAAATTAGAATGAGGTTTTAGATTCCTATGGAATGAGTAGCACAACAATGGGTTTCATAGGAATTTGGTGATCTCAATCCTATGATCCAAAGGGCTTCCCTATGTAAAAATCCTATGGAATGGAATCCTTCAGATTCCTATGAAATTCCTTCAATCCAAAGAAGCTCTGTATCAGAGAGGCCCTTAGCATGCCAGTTTAGACAATGTGTGTTAATGTTTTGAGAAAACCGTGGTTGAGGATGGTATGACCATTTTTCGGCAAAATAATTGTTTTTTCCACCCAATGTTTTATGGCCACATTCTTTTACAATTATATGGATATGTATGTCGGTCATTTCTTGTGCATGAATCTAAATGCGTCTGAGCAATCATGAGGTGAATGTAATGCAATCCTAAAATAAGGTAGTGACTAGCTGGATGATACTCCCTCCATTCCAAAATATAGTGCGCCCACGCTTCCCGAGGTTGAACTTTGACCATAAATTTAACGAACGAGACCGACTGCGGCGGGAGAAAAAGTTACATAATTAAAAACTTCTTTCGAATACGAATTCACTGATATAACTTTTGCCCCCGCCGCAATCGGTTTTGATAGTTAAATTTACGATCAAAGTTGAATCACGTGGATAGAGGAAGCACTACATTGTGGAATGGAGGGAGTATATTTTTCAACTAATTTAGTTTACATAATATAATATATAATCCAACAGGAATCTAATTAAGGTGTCAGAACGACCACATTAGACAAACATTCAAGAAGTTCCATCTACACCTCCTTATTACAATAATGTGGAATTTAAACATAATATATTCCCCTTTAAACATTTAAGCGGCTGGAGATTTAGGTACTCTACCACAGAAGAAATAAATATCCAGATTCAATTGAGTAAGTCCAAATTATGTTTAGAGACAATGAACTTAATTATTGAGCGATTGATATTTCGGTTAGCAAGATGTTGATGCGTGAACCTTTGGTACCAAATTGGTCCGAGCTAGGAACATCATCAATAGCCAACACATTGAGAAGGATGTTCTGCTCATGATGTATTATCATCTTCTCCTAAAAGACGCTGAAATGCCAAGTACAAGTAATATATAGATTGATGGAGAAAGAAGTAATAAGGTGAACAAGAGCTCTAGCATTAATTTCATCAAATTGACATCCATTTTACAAGGCCAACCCAACCCAGCCAAGCCATCCTCCCTCCAGGAGGGAAAGAAACCTCTCCCAACACACCCATGGAGTACATACATCTTCTAAAAACCCCAAACCGGATTGATCCTCCTTTGATTTTGGCAGTCCTTTATAATTTACCAACAGCTGAAACTCTTGCCCTAAACATTCCTCCCCTCACCCCATCTGATCCCTACACCTAATTAAGAATCCTAGTAATTAGCCTCCGGCATGCACAAGCACGCATCATGTCCCCGGCAGGCGCGTGGAGCCGCTGCAGCCCCCCATGTCCCCTCCTCTGTCCGTCTGTCTCCTACGCCACGCCGGCATGCATGGTTGCGGCCCGGCCGTGTCCCCGCTAGCTCACAGCCCCAGCAGGATGTAGTAGACGAGCGTGATGGGCAGCGCGATGAGCATGCCGAAGATGACACTGCATGCACGCACAAGAGAGCGGCAGGTGAGACAAGAGCGAAAATGCGCGCAGGCGTGGAGAGCATCTCCGCCCACGCCCGCCGCCAGATTTCATGGTTTTAACTAGTGGTAGGACGCGGGCTGGCCGCATGCACTTACGCCGTGCTGAGGATGTCGGGGTGCACGCTGTACTCCTTGGCGAAGACGAAGGGGACAATGCCCTGGGGCAGCGCTGCCTGCGAAAAGAGAACGAACCAGCAGCTTAGTAAACAAACAAGAACCAAGCTGTGCGTCGTGCGTGCGAAAGCGTAAAGCGAAAGCGGGCGCTTGCCGCGCTTTCCCGGCGCAGGGGGCAGGGCGGAGTGCATGCGCTCATGGCGTCCTATCGGCGTGCCCGCCCGGCCGGCCACTTGACCGGTGTTCCCCTTTCTTTTTTCATCGAAAGGCGGTTATTGTCAGTGTGCAAGCCTGTGTTGTACTAGTGTGTGTGCTCGGCTCGGTTGGTTTGGTTGGTCGGGCGTCGTCTCTGGTCGTACCTGCACGATGGCGATGTGGAGGAGGGTGCCGCGGAGGCCGACGGCGATGGAGGCGGCGGCCATGACGGCCGGGCCCGTCAGGAACCGCACGGCCATGGCGAACGTCGCCCGCTTGTTCCCGCACGCGATGATCCGCGGCTGCAGCGCCATGAACAGCCCTGCATGCATGCGCCACATGCAAATGTCAGCACCATTCTACTGCATATGAATGAAATGAACCATGGTTGGCATGCATGCATGCGAATGCAGAGCAGAGGAGCGCACCGAGGCTGAACATGGCCATGCCGAGGCCGGCGTCGGACAGGATGGCGATGGACTTCATGATGATCGCCGGCATCACGAAGTTCCACCTGCATGCATGCGTAACGGGTCAATTAACTGCTCGGTAACTGACGGATGCTCTAGCTAACCTCGCCGGCGGCGGATACTTAGGGAGGGAGCAGGGAGTGATTACCGGAAGCAGACGAGGGACCAGATGAGGCCGATGAGGCTGGAGTAGGTGTTGGGGTTGCGGATGAGCTTGCGCCACACCATGATGAGGATGAGGCGGGTCATCACGCTGGTCGGCGGCATCACCGTGGGCGCCGCCACCAGGCCCGCGGTGCCCTGCTCCGCCGCGGCCTTCTCGTCGCCGGCCTCCGCGTCCCTCTCCTTGTTCCCGAAGCTGAACTCGTCACGCTCCACGCCGTCCGCTGTGATTGATTGATCGGTTACCAATAACAGAGCAGATTATCAGCGCGGGCACTAATTAACTTGCCGAGAATGGCTAGGACAGTCGAATGGATTATGGAATGGAACCTTTGCGCGGCGAGGCGGCGGCCACGCGGACGTCCTTGGCGGCGGCGTCGTTGTACGCCTCGGTGCCGTTGCCGAACACGTCGGAGACTGGCGACGCGCTGGAGCTCCACACGAACATGTGCAGGTCCTTGCCGTCCTCTCCCTTGGCCTGCCCGTTGGCCGCCTTCTTGGCCGGCTTCTGCGGCGCCGCCATCGCGGGGTTGGGCGCCGGATACTGCCCGTACTTGCTGTTGTTGTTGTTGTTGTTGCCGGCCTTGTCCTCCTCGTAGTTGGACGGGCGCGGCGTGGCCCCGGTGCGCACCACCGGGCCGAACGCGTCCCCGGCGGCGAAGTTGGAGCTGCGGCCCACCATGGAGTAGAAGTCGGTGTGGTTGAAGCTGGAGCCCCGGGGCGTGGGGTTCCGCGACGACTGCAGCGAGTAGATCTCGGCGTTGGTGAGGTTGCTGGGGCGCGGCGTGGTGCTGGAGAACCCCATGGAGCGGCGCGAGTAGATGTCGGAGCGGGAGGCGTTGGAGCGGCGCACGGTGACGTGAATCTTGCCGTCCTCCTTCACCTCCGCCTCCGTCTCGATCATGTCCCTCCTGCCGTCGAGCGACATGACGTCGGGGTCGACGGCGATGGAGGCGATGGCGCCGGCGGTGTCGGGGAACTGCTCGGTGATGAGGATCCTGGCGCCGCGGTACTCGAACATGAAGAGCATGAGCGTGTACCAGATGATGCACTGGAGCACCACGATCTGCACCATCAGGCTGCCGGACTCGTCGCCGTACATGCCCTTGAGGAGCGGGATGCCCATGACGAGGGTGTTGGGCAGCGTGGAGAGGGAGAAGAGCGTGATGGTCCACTCGAGGGAGCCGTTGCGGGAGAGGTGGCTCCAGAGGGTGAGCAGCGCGAGCACGATGAGCTTCTGCAGCGTGTCGGCGGCGATGAAGCGGAGGTTCATGGTGTAGGGGTTGTTGGTGGAGATGAAGTGGAAGGAGAGCAGCGGCACGGCGAAGAGCGCCACGAAGCGGTTGATCCCGGAGCACTGGTCCGGCGTGAAGATGCGCCACCACTTGACGGAGCCGTACGCGAGCATCATCGCCACGTACAGCGGCACCATCGCCGTCATGACGTGGTAGAAGTCCGTGCCCGTGATCATCTTGCCGTGCCGGCCGCCGCCGCTGCGCCTTCCTTCCTACTCTGTCACGGCGGCGCGGCAGGGGAGGTGTGCGGTGGCGGTGAGGTGAGGTGCGGCGTTGTTCAAGTGAAGCAGCGCTGGCTAGCTTGATTTATGGCGCGGGCGCGGTGGCCGCGCGGCGGGGTCGGCGAGTGTGGCGATCGGGGGGAGGCAGGCGGGGGAGCCAATGAGGGGAGGGGGAGTGGGCATATGTGCGGGGGATTATTTATACACATCATGTGGGCGTTCAACAGTGAACGGTCACGCAGCCCCACACCGGGAAGGAGAGAGGAAGGGGTAGCGGAAATGGGGATTGAGGAAATACCAAAAAGCAACCTCAAATTTTTATGCCCCTGCAAATTGCACTACTAAAATTGTGTAATGCAGTACAATTTCAGAAAAATGGGGATGCAATTTTTGAGCCTTACAAGAACATACTTCAGAAAAAATGTACAAATGGATCGAAGAGGGATTAGTCGATGTCTCTGACGTGCACAAACCGATGGCGCACCGTGAGTTTAGCTTAGAGCCACATCCGCTCCGCGTCGCCGGTGTGAGGGAGTCGTTGTACCTATGGCCGGGAAGTTGTCCGACGGTGACATGAGATGTGAATGAAGATGATCTAAAGCACGAATTGTCGCGTTGGAGAAGGAGGAGAAGGACAGACTATGAGACCCAACCCCATGTTGATGGAAAAACATCGTTATGGGATCTTATTGACGACGACATTGATGCCATCAAGAACTGAGGCGGGAGCATTGTGGTCGACGACTCTCCCCCATAACCGCGCGGGTGGATTTTGGAGAGAAAAAACCTCATGTGCTCCGCGCTGACGCCATAACCAGCACCACCATGACGTGGGTGAGGTTGGGTATACTTATTCCGATGCGTTCTTGTCGCCTAGACGAATGACAGAGGAGGACATCACAAACATATACCAGGAGTCCCCACAAGCACAGAGATCCATTGTCTTCTCCGCCTGATGTCAAAACCAATCGCCATAGATGGAGACCAAAGGAATCAGTCGGCGAGGATGACGGCTTTGTGGTAGCTAGGGTTTCAAAGAGAGCTTTTTTTGTGTAGATCTAGCATGAAAGAACAATTGCTATTGAAGTTTAACTAGTAATCTTTGTTAAAGTTGGTTGATCCTTCTCTCCCAACATAGATATCGTTGTTTGTATCTATATTATACTCCCTCTGCTGATAATAAGAGGTATGTTGTATGTGACTTTTCGGGCAAGGATTAGAGGGGTGATAAAAAGAGAATGTTGTGAAATGGAAATAATCAACTGCCTGCAATAAGTCTTAATTGCTTCCTAGATATAAGAAAGGGTGAAGGGGAAATGGCGAGTGTGAAATATGGAAATCTAGTTAAAATTTTGCATTATTAAAAACTTATGTTTTAATAAAAAAAGTGAGATTGGTAATAATTCATTTGAACATAAAATTGTTCGATATAAAACCAAAGACCCAATTTTTTATTGGAAGCTTCCAAGTTCACCTATCTATTTTTTTCACGGGAAGTTCACCTCTCCGTAGAAGCCATCCTAAAGCATAACTTTTTTTCTATATGTCATCAAATAACACCTCTTGGTAGGAAAGGAATGCAATGCCATTGTTGGTTAATCTTCTCTCCCCATGTACAATTTATGCATGCATATTTTCTCTAGTTGGCACATTATCTTGTTCCTATTTAAGTTGACTTTCTAATTATACGCTAACAAAAAAACTGCAGTCCTGTGGATGTGATCCTTATGTTGATGAAAAGGTGTATTTTAGTTTGGTTTCACCGGAAAATCAAGGAGGCAGTACAAAGAGAATGTTGTGAAGGAAAATTGCCGGCCATAATTTTACTAATTCCTGATGAAAAAGGGGGATATATGTTATGTTGTGATCCGAATTCATATAAAGTATAAAGGCTAGTTTCTGACAAAGCGGGCGGAGGCCCGTCGCCGGGAGGCTTATTCGTTGAGAACGAATCTTTTGACATGGTTTTAGTGTTTGCGCTCGGCGTACATCGTCTATAAGTTGTGTGGCCGATAAACTGCATTGGATCTATGGTTGAACACAAGGCAACGATTTTTTCCTATAGTGCACAACCATTGATATAGACACCCACCAGCAACAACACAAAGAGACTACAACTAAAGTTTGGCATGGCTCCAAAGCACAACAAGTGGTATAGCCGGCCACAAGCAAATCCCAAAGCAACAACACAAAGAGACTACAACTAAAGTTTGGCATGGCTCCAAAGCACAACAAGTGGTATAGCCGGCCACAAGCAAATCCCAAAGAAATTACGGCTAAACGTTTTTTTGAAACTACAAGTAAACTTCAACTTTACTATCCAAGAACTTCACAACCACACAGGGCAAAAAAAACAAAGAGCACAAACAACACGTAAGATTCAGTCCTCGGAGTGACAGTAAGAAGAAAAAAAAACCTCCAATTTCTAAGAAGGGGACACGAGGTTCACGATCTACAACAACATCACTTTCCGTCCAGCCATCGCAGTGATTCTTGCACATGAATGGCTTCTAGATTTCTCATATTTTGCATGGATTTGTGATGTAGGGGTGGAAGTTATAGGTTTCAAACTATAGGTGATTACGTGGCGCAACCACCCCTCTAGCAGATGACGCCTGGGGATGCGGGGCCCGTAGCCCCCCCCCCCCCCCAACGGCGGTTTAATATCGACCTAGGTCACCTCCATAATATATATCCTTTGTAAGCCTCCGCGTGGGATAAGATAATCATTGTAAATCTCCCGCATTTGTAATCTCTCCTGATATAGTGAAGTTTCATTGGTTGGGCATTCGAAGTTTTTCTCCTTCGTGTTGGAGGGGTTTTCCACGTTAAATCTTGTCTCTCCTTTGTGTTGATTCCTTCTTTGTCATTCATGTTGCGTGTCGTATCTCTAACAATATAAACATTATTACTAATATAATTGCATTATGAGAAATCATTGTCTTCTGACAGAAAGCCTTTTTAGATGTTGAGACAATGTTTTTTATAGTGTATAGTTTTATCCTAGTTTTATAGTAATCAAGCTGGCTAGGATATCGGTTTGGGTGTTTGCATGAAGATCTTATGACACTGCATGATTCAAAGTAGAATGTTGTTAAAACATTTCGGGTTTTATGACAACTATTAGGTACTACAAGCAGGTGTAGAAACTACGGATGTTTGGTTTTCATATAAAAATGTATTCAACCTGTCACAGGATCTCCATTTCAGTTCAAGATCTTGATCAAAACCAGCTGAATCATCATGGTGACACATTGCTACATTCCGGCGGAATTACCATATTTTCAAAATACTTGCATTACTCCTCGTACACAAATATAATGTTTGGACCTCAATACCTCATAGTCTTTTGCAAGATTCCGACAACAAGTTTTGAACATTCATTGCAATAAATAATGCATCTATATTTTATGTGATTTGGCTAGCAAAATATGTTACCCCCTCCGAACCATATTAATTGTTGCTAGTTTAGGCCTCCTTTGGTTTAGAGGAATTTCATAGGAATTCTAGAGGATAGGATTCTTATAGGATTTTTTCCTTTAGAGCCCTTTGGTTCATAGGAACGGATTCCTATTCCTACATAGGATTGGTTCCTATCCTCCACATTTCATAGGAAAATAAAAAAGAGGCTAGACTCAATGGAAAAATTCCTTTGGTGTCAACCAAATGACATCTTGTTTCCTATTCCTACTCATAGGATTTGAGATACATGTCATCTCATTTCCTACAAGATTCCTATTCCTATGATAATCCTATCCTATGAACCAAAAGAGGCCCGTGTTAAATCAGTGACAATTATTAATATGAATCAGAGGGTTATTTTAATGTAATCAACCTATATCCTTTGTTGAAATTACCAGTCACAATCTTAAAATGTTGACCCATGAATTCCAGGTTGATCTGCGTATAGGGGTTGCAACATGAAGGGCCTCGGATAAACCGGTCACTTTCCAATGGACTTGAATCCACTATACACAGAGTGTAGATGGATTCTAGGTTGATCAACATTTAGAGATTATGGCGCCAATAACCTTGGATACAATAGTTTCATTTTATCATTCACAAGGGCAGATGTTTCATTATTTTGAGAGAGAGAGAGAGTCACTACTTACTTCATTTTTTGCCTAAGCTCCGTTGTTTTTTCAAGGGTTTAATTAGGAGATTTTTTACGGTGCATCATACTACCTATGGAACCGAGTAGTATTGAATCATCTCAGCCATTGATTAGCGGGGTAGTTTTGTCTTTTTTTTCTTAATTAGAAAAATCCCACGCGGTGTCGGTGACCATCCTCCTGAGGCCCAGTCGTTGCCATCGCCGGTCATCAACGCGCGTGCCCAACAATCGATCAGAGGAGCTAGCCTCCGTGCCATTAAGTGGGAGATTCAAGTCGCCGGCCGCGCATCGGATCAACCAGCAGGCCGCGGAGCCGCCGCTGCAGCGTCCTGATCAGTGGCGCTCTCATCGCCGGCCGGGCATCGGATCAACCAGCAGGCCACGGAGCCGCCGCTGCAGCGTCCTGATCAGTGGTGCCTTCGCTGCTTGTGCCTGCTTCGCTTGCGTGCAGCGGCCGCAGCCGCCGCTTGATCACCGGAAAACAATCAGCTAATCATCGACGTACTAGTGCCTCAGGACACTGATCAATCAACTTTTGTGCATGGTGATTTCCTTGGCAAAAATACCGTCCGGCAAGGATCCGCCGGGAAGTATTAGGACGGACCGGTCCCTGCAGTCCCGTGGGAGCAGGATAAACCCACAAGAAAACACACGGATTTCTCAACGGTGTAGAGTTTTGGTATTTACTTCGTAAGCCTTCCAATTTTACCCTTTAAACAAAATATACTACTGATTTTTCCTAATAGTATTAGTGGATCTAGTCCATTGAATGACTTGAAATGGACGGCTCATATAATTTTGATGTACCGTAAATGGTCTCTTAATTAGTGAAGAGTACGTGGTTGCTTCTTGATGCCATATTTTTGTGCTTGGTGTTTTCAAACTTCACTATACCGTGTGACTGAACAAATTAAAATGCCTTGACAATAATTTCCGACACAAACTTAATAATTGATCAGAGAATTTTGTAGCGCGACACAAGCAGAGGGAGAGTGCAATGTTGCCTTGAGGTTTGAGAGACATTTTGGATCGGGAAGGAGGAGGAGCCTCCTGACGTGGTACGTGTCAGCCTCTAATACCTCACACCGTCCCATTAAACTATCCCATCCACGACATTAAACAACACGAGCAAGTAAAGCACTAAAGCTGCAAGGAATCCTAATGATACATGGATCAATACAACCCATCTACCACACAAAAATTTCCCCATTTGCAAACTATCTCCCCCGAGCCTCTCCGCTCCGCTGATGACCGTTGATAAAGCGTAGAGCAGACAGCGATCAGCTTGCAGTAATAAATCTAATGTAATGTAATTCCCTGCTAATACGCCGCGCAGTAATCCGCACAGGAGGAGCACAAGCCTTGCACGGCGTCCTCAACCCAGCCCAACGCGGGCACGGGCGCGCGCACGAGGGAGGCCGGCCACCACGCCGACAGGGCAACCAAAAAGCTGCGAAACAATTCCAAAGCGGGCGCCCGGCCCGGAATGAATAATCAAAGGCGTCAGCCAGCCCAGCGAAACTGCTCTCTTTTGCCTCCCCTCCCCGCGCGTCGTCGGGGGCCGCGACGGGGGCGGTAAAAGGCGACGAGGCGCCGGGGAGGGAGGGAGCACGAGGGTCGGGAACGGTGATTTGATTAGCCAAAAGTTGGCGAAAGCAAGGCCTGGTAAGTGTCAAAAGCGGGCGAGTTTTTTGCGCTTTCCCTCTTCTTCTTCGCTCGCCGCGCCTGCGCGCCTGGCGCCCGTGCCGGCCGGCCGGCGTGCGCCTCCCCGCCATCATCGCCGCCCCCGCGCTACGACGGCACGTAGAGGGAAGGAGAGGATTACTTCTACTGCTGCTGGTCCGGCGCCGTCGTACTATTAGTCGTGTGTACATCTGGCCAGCTACTGCATGCATACACCCGTTGGGAAGAACCCTACGGGCTGTAGTACTGCTCTGCTGCCACTTGTCGTGGTTTCACCGGAGCCGATCGGCCGGCGGGTGGTGCCGATCTGACCTGACCTGACCCGACCCGACCTGACCTGCTGATTATAAGCTTAAGCTAGGCCACAGAGGCATGTGCACTGTGCGCACACTCCTCTGTCAAAAAAGGGCATCGCATGTGGAGGCTCGCACTTTACTCGAGTACAAACATTCTGCATCTAGACGAACGTTGGAAGCAAATCAAAACATATATTCTCTGTTCTAAAAAAATACTATCTCTGTGACGAAATGTCAAAACCTCTTACATTTCGTCACGGAGGGAGTAACCAATAAGTTGCATCAGATTCTTTCCAGTTATCATAAGAATTTAGAGAAACGCAAGACTTTGAACCTTGTTTGGTACTAGTACTAGTGGAGTCGCATGCCGGTGCCTACCGTTGTAGCCATGTTTGTTATGGGGTTTTAAGGTTATTTATTACTACTGTTCATCTCTGTAATTCATGCTAGGGTCATGTAGGGATAGCACGAAAAAGTGTCAAGAATATACCCACGAAAGTAAGCATCATGTGGCAGGCTTTTGCGAGCGTGTTGTCCCCATAAATCGCATCGCTAAACCTTTTCTGCAGTGTCTCTTGACGCATGAGAATATGGCGTTGAATAAAGCCACGGCCGGGTCACGACATGCTCATAGCGAGCATTAGCCTTGTCGATCCTGATCCTAAAGATCATCATCGTCCTCTGATGTTTAGCACATGATTACAGAGCGTGCGGTTGCAAGTGAATAGCGTCGTTGCCACTGAACTCCTCAATGTTATGTTGTGTCATCACATTTGACAGTATTTTACTGTATTGTCCACTCCATTCAATGCTAACTCGCTTCGATGGGGTGGACAATACAGTGTCACAATCTGAATTAATATCTCACTATGTACTTCATTATTTTCTGTTGGGCTTTGCTATACCTATGTAATTATGCTACGTGAAGCTACATGAAAACTGGTTTGGGGTCATTTGATTGGAAGGGAAATGGCCGGGGGGGCACCCATGAAATTCAGGGGGAGGGGGAGGGGGGGAGAAGTAGATTAGGAAGTTTAAATAAGTTTACGGAGACGGGTACGTAGGTGTAGGGTTATTGTTTTTGGTTTATAGGTTATGCACGTAACTCTAGGTCATCATTTACAAGTGTAATATGAATTGTATATACAAGAATTGATACCTTTAGAAAACGTAACATTTGAAGTTTCTAATTGTATATTGTTTGTAATACTATATAACTTACATTACACTTGTAAAATTCGGCATTTAGGGATATATGTGGGCCTAACAAACTGGAAACGGGGTAGCTAGTAACAAACCTATACCAATAAAAAAATGTGAGATTGTTGAGATGGATACCTTCTATCTCAACCATCTGGAAATAATTTCTATAGTAATTGCATTATTGTTTTTTATTAACAACCCAAGTTTCAACTTCATGTTTTATTCCATGACCATCCCCGCCTCCTAGATGCGCATTACATATCACACGCGTTAATCCGCAAAGTACCCCTACCTCGCAACGTGTTCTTTCATCCTCTTACCGGCATGCTACCAATCCCCCAAAACTGCACGGCCCAGTAAAAGATTCAGTGGGTTCACTTTGAAGGTTTACATCGTAATTTATCTTGCTTGATATTCGTTTCATGGATAGATTTGTGAACTATTTGTTGTTGCAAAACTAAATTTGCTAGTTGTTTTTATTTTTCTAAGAAATCGTAAATTTGCTAGCTAATGATGCTTGTGTGTGCTGAGATGTACTATATGCATAGTTGCTTTAGTACTTTAGGCCCAACAAGTGTTAAACTAAAGATTAGCCCCTTCCTCCTTGTGAATTTTGTTTTCCTTCAAGTCAAGGCCCCTTCTTGAATTATGCTCGATCTCTGCCACGGGTCGAGGTTCAATTCTTTCATTACAACAAACAAGGAATATGTGTGTGTGCATGTGTGGCTTAATTTACATTTGTCAATGCATGAATTCGACATGCGTGATTGCTAGTATAGAACATGTATTTGTCGCATGTGCACGTCAGTCAAATTTAATCATACATACGTGAGAAGGAGTTTGCTTGCAAATGTGAGTTGGGGTATCACTTTGCAAAATGCACTAGACACTGTGGGTCCTCTAGGAGATACTATTACTATCAACAAAAGCAGAGAATGCAAGAAAAAGAGAAGCGGGGTGATAGGCTGAGAGAAAAGGTTGTGCGTCGTTGGACCTTGCTGGCCTAGCTAGCTTATATTAGGCCTTTTTAGGAGAATGTCCGGGAAAAGAAACACCGATCAAGATTCCAAATGTCCTCCCCATGGCCTAGCTTGACGGTGGCAACACATCATTAGGCCACGCTCTTTTCCTTAAACAGTACTGCTAATGCTCCTTTGTCCATGCATGCAATGCCTAGTGGTCTTCTTGGTGCATCGGTCGCCAACTGATCCACGAAAGGAGGGATTTGGCGCCTAATGCAAGGGATCACTATTGCCCAACCAATGCCTGTTTCCCGGAGTCAATTTGTTTTCAATTCGTCGGAAAACAAAATTTGCTTTCCGAAAGCTACATCATATCCCTACATCTACATGAAAGGAGTATATATATAGGCATAGAGGCTATTTCATCGGGGGCTTTGGCTACTAATATATGATGGATGATGTATTTTTGTGTGTGCATGCATGACGCAGGTCTGACGGAGAGTGGAGTTTGAGATGGTGAGGCGGGTGCATGTGGCGGGAAGGAACCATGCATGCACGGGGGCGTATGGATCGGGGCAGGCACGAGCCCATGCTCTCATGTGTAGTCGCACCGTTGCTCCATCCCGGTGCAGGTTATGGCCGGGTGCTCAGGAGAAGGGTTCCCCGGGCATGGGCTTTCGGCGCCGTGACTCTTTGCTAGTTTGCTTTCAACTCATCTCATCTCATCTCATCTCATCTCATGGACGCGGCAGTTCACGTGACATGGAAAAAAGGAACCCATGAATGCCATTCATGTGTGCATCAGTGGAGCATTTTTTATCTTGTCCACTAGCTGGCCCACTAGGGTTTCCCGATCGATCGTGTTACACGTAGGTAGAGGTCTTCGGGTTTTTGCTTGACCGTAAAACCTCCTGCACTCCCATACCTTCGATCCAAGCATTTTTATCCGGGAATGCAATGCTTCTGTGTCATGCATGCAACCCCACGAGCGCGCGCTGGCTTTGACTTCGTGCGACTTCAGCGCCACTTGCCTCAGTTGATCAGCTGCATACTTCTCTTGCACGCATCAGTTTTGGCTGGCAAGATCTTTCTTAATGCTCGCACTCTCGGGCCAAAATACAAATACAGTGCAATGTACACGTACTGCCTAGATGTTTGGGACAGACAAAGTAAAATACAATTGGAAACAAAATTGCAAGGCCCGCATGGATCGTCCCCAAAGCAGAAAATGCACAATATATTTAAAAAACTAGCATTTGGCCGATCAAATCGAGGAGGAGGCCCGGGTTTGAGAAGTGCATGGGCCAGCGGAGCTGCGACGAGCCCATCAACGCGTTGGGTTGGGCGCGCCGAGAAGAGCGACCAGGCTGTGCTGGAAAAAAAAAGTGCAACTCGATAGCGCCACGGTACTATCAAATCCTGGACCAGGAATCCTAAATAGAAAAAAAAAAATGGGACCAGGAGCTTCATCGGCTTGCTGTTTACCAGTCTCTTGTCGACACGGCGACCCCATCCATCGGAATCGGATTGGCCCGTCCACATACACATTGCACAGTGCACGTACTCCCGCCCCGCTTGGATGCACGCGCGCTCGCGAGGTTTACTCCCCGCTTATTAGTATTATTTTGCGGCGTTATCCTCCTAGCTCGATCCGCTTAATCAAACGACATTCTTAGGTTCCCCATGGGCGACGGCATGTGCGTGCTCCCCTGCGAAAATCCTCATTCGATCTCCACCCCATCCCTTTGACCGCTTTGACCGGTCAAACCCCAGCCGCCACTCATCAGCCCGCGCATTTCACCACGCCAGCTGCCCGGCGTGTTGATGATACTAGCACAGACTAATGTTCTTGGGACCAGGGTGAAATGGTTGGCGGGGCTCAGTGATCGGGTAGAGCGAGGAGCGAGCGAGCGAGCCGGTGTTGTGGAACGGCCTGTGATGCGATCCGCTTGCCGGGGTTGGGAGGGAGGGAGGGAGGTCGGCTGCGTGCGTGCGTATATTTGCAGGATTCGGGGTGAGGTGGAGGAGATCGTGCTGTTGGAATTGGAATTGGGTCCGAGCACGAGCAGCCGCTGCCGTTTTCGTTTTTAAATTACTGCGCCTTGGACTTGGGTCTCTCCTCCTTTCTGGATGCCGAGCGATTCTCGTGTCGGAAAGCTTCCTCTCTCTCTCTCTCTCTCTCTCTCTCTCTCTCTCTCTCTCTCTCTCTCTCTCTCTCTCTCTCTCTCTCTCTCTCTCTCTCTCTCTCTTTTGAATTAGTTTGAATTGCTTACTGGATGCCGATTCTCGTGTCGGAAAGCTTCCCCGCTGCTCCTTTCGGTGCATGATGCGTCCACCGCGCACTCCCATCGTCGCTCTCGTGCCCACGACTTGGATGGCATAGGTCGCTGTTTGCTAGTCGCTGGATTGTGCATGGGCTCCGAGTGGAGCCAATGGAGAAGGCATAGGCGTTGGCGGGCTCTACAGGCTAGGCTAGGCTAGGCAGACAGGATCGCGGGATCTCGGCCAACATTCCTCGGCGCACGGCGGATTCACGTCTACTCGAAGCTATGGTTAGGAAGAAATGTCGCCCTCAGGTTCAGGAATGTATCGCTTCCGAATGCATGCTTCCGCGCGTACAGACAAGGTAGTGTACGTATAAACTAGGGGGATGATTCATATACCTTATCCTGCTTGCAAGCTTGATCTGTAGCCGTAACAGCGCATGTGAGGTGCCACCTCGTTTCAGCTACTATTAATCAATTCAAACTCAAATTGTAAGTTTATTTCTCTAACTAAGAGTTCAACTTGTAAATGATTCGCAACATGTTATATGTTTCATGTATTCTTGGGCAATTTTTTAGCAAGGGTTTTCTTCCGGCGCACATCAAGGTAGTTTTAGTGCTGCGCCCTCCTTAGGTACCACCGTGCTACTAAAATATGGTTAGGCTGCTAAAAAATCCAGGTACTCCCAGAAAATTAGACAGCATATAGATTTTGTCCACAAATCAAGAAAAAAAATCATCATGAGTAGCACCTCATTCATATTTCTCACCGAATGAAAAAACTGAGTGACACAATAGAACTTTTTCTAGCCAATTTCTCCTTTCATGGTTAGCCCGAATGTACTTCCTCACAGCACCAGCAGATAACCGCGGTAAAAATATACAAATATTACACAGCAATTACTAGCTCTGAGGCTCCAAACACAAATTCCACAAGTGAAATTGGACCGCAACTCGCATCTTGCATCTTATTTGGTTGGCCGGTAGCCTGGGGTACACCAGCAAGGCAACAAACAGCGTAAACCAAATCACACGGCCAACTTAGAACTATTCTAACAACACGATGCCCGACAGGCCAACGCTAGTTGCGTTAGATTACACAGCAAACCAGATGAGAACTACCTGCCTGGCAGACTTAAGCAACGACATTGGTCAGGGCATCAGCCACTTGCTGTCGGGTGGGCAGTGCAGGAATAGCTCCTCTCTCTGTCACCGTGAGAGCTCCGCAGACATTCGCGAACTTCAGGGCTTCTCTCAACCGAGCTTCATCCTGTTTAGGCCACAAACAGCTAGGTAAGCCTAGCACTAAAACCCCTGCTTCAGACTAATGTCGAAATTGCAGACAAGAAAAATACGTGGGCTTGAAAAGCAATGGTGCAATGACAAGAAATGCAAATTCACTTGAGTATATTTTGGGCTGTGATACATGTGTCGTGCCAACTGAATATTTCCACGATCTTTAGATAATAATATGTCAGGGTCTAGCCCTAGCTCTGGCTCACCTTCTCTAGTCGCCCTCGCCCTCTCTCTGTTGCACGCTCTCTGGCTTGAACCAAGGAAGGAGGGAGAACACGGTGGACACAGGGAGATTTCCGGCACACGAACGCCTGCCGCACGAACGGCAATTTTCCTCTAGCGCGAACTCGACTGGGCAACGATTACACAGGGCCGCGTCACTCGCTAACAGACCCACCAACACACACACGCACGCACCCGCCACGGGCTCGACCTGGACATACACTGGCCAGACACTAGTGGGACTATGCCCATACACTAGTAGGACTATGCCCAGACAATGCCCACGCACGCCACGGACCAGACCTGGCGTGCCGACGTCGGTCACCACCGCAGGGCATGGCTTATTTGCGCCAACATAACACTTTCATGGTTGATGTTTGGGCCTTACCAATAGGGCATATTCTGCGCTGCCCTTGCCGGACATGGTTACTTGTTTTCTAGCTTCATTTATCAAATTAGCATGTGTGCAATTGGTAGTGCCCACACATACATATGGCCCAAATACTTACAGATTAATGTGTATACAAAATAACTAGGTGTCCATCCACTCCATAAGCTGTTTTTGATCAAGCACGGGGATTAAACAGGGCATACAACCAACGAAAAGAAGTTAAGAGAAATGACCATAGCATCCATAAAAAAGGAATAGTTAGTAATTTAGTACGCATGTTTAATCATAAATGTTGGAGAGAAAGAAATGATATAAATGCAGGGAAAAACGTCTGTCAGGTCGTGCTTTTGAAATAAAATTGCAAAAACTTAATGCCTTATATTTTGAAATGAAGGGAATGTGTTCCTACAGAAATGATTAGTATAGTTTTACCGATTGTCCTGCTAAGAAAAGCAAATCAGCATTAACTCCAAGGTCATAGTGACACTGTGATTCCAGAGTTTCAGTTTCTTTTTATGAGTAGCAAAAGATTCCGCCATTCCAGAGAATTTGATACAGAAAAGAATAATTTTTTGATGATTTTTTTTAGATACAGGAAGAAATTTTATTGCTCTTTTGCCGCGGCAACAAGGTGGTACATCCAACTACAGGGTATCTCCAGACATTACTAAATTTCTGCAGCAACCCCACCAAAGCTACCTAGCCAAACACAAAGATAGATATGACATAAAGCAAATGAAAACAAAATGCTAATTGCTTGAAAATTGCTCTATTCCACACAAAGCCGAGTATGAAAGTGTCATTCGTCCGCTTAAGATGTCCCTGGCCAATGCCTACAGGGTCGACACGCCGTGATAACTGTGTCCCAAGCGTCCACTTGTGTTGTGACTCTGAATCGCGGACCGTGATCGAAGCCAACACGTACACAACAAGATTTCCAGTTTGTGTTATTTCTATTATAGATTTCTAATTTGCATGTATGCCACTAATGAGTAGTTTGTTTATTCTGTACAGTTTCTCTAGACCGGACCTGTTGTTACCAAAAAAGGCTTCCACCCCACTTTATATATAAAGGCATAAAGCAAACCACCCACACCTGTTTAAAATCCTCAGGACAAAATTTTCAAGAAAAACATCACGGCTAACATTGAACAGAATGTTTGATGTATATAGATAGATGCATCAGGTATGAACAAACATTCATTCCTCATTCAATCAGTTGGAGCACATTCATGGCTTCAGGATTGCACATCTTTAATAATAACAGATATATAATATCGAGATTAATTAAGCTATCAGTTTTGTGGTTGCCTGCTCAGCACTTCAGCTGCTTGGCGCCTCGGCCTTCAGTAATATGGACTAGGCTTGCGTGGTGGGAATTTAAGTGGTCAGCAGAGAAGATGGTGGGTTTCAGAACGTGAACGCACAGGAGGATAAAACGAATAAACGATAACCTGTGCTCGCCCTCGTGTGTGCTCTGAGGATTATCCTAAGCCTAAGACCCAAACTGGACAGAGTTGGGCTAGGACTTCAAAGAAATCACAAACTGGACCTGGACTCTTTCCGAATTACTCATTTATTTCCTAACTCAATTCTTCTTCCATTACTTACTTAAACTCTTCCCTTTTGATCTTCCTAACATGTCTGCCTTACTGGACTACAACTGCAGCACCAGTCGCACACCTCATGCTGCACCCCAAAAGGAGCCCAAAATATTCAGCATGCTGTGCATAACTTTCTCTATAGTTGTTCAAAACTTAAAAATTGGACTCTACAGATAACAAAAGTAATATATCACTTCATCATTTGGAAATCATTTCCTACTTCCATCGACAATCAATATGCAGGAAAAATTCTGTATACCTCACCGAGCTCACTCTCTACTCAAGAGGCTGGAAAAGAAAACTCCATATTCTGGCAGTACTGGTCATACCTGAAGGAGTGAAAAATCCGCAGCTAGCTGTGATAATATTCCAGCAACAAAGGCATCCCCAGCACCAGTGGTGTCAACAGCAGTTACCTTCAATCCACCAACTTTCCCACTAAATTCCTGTTGTTTTACAAAAGGAACAATAATTCATACTGTTAATATAGACTTTGTACACAAGACCAGTAAGTGACTGCATGAAATAGTGAAGGACATGATCTCCACCCTACAGGTCTGAATATGCTCATAACAGATAAATAGTTACTTTCCGCAAAAAAAAACACAGATACATAGTTAATACTACTTGATGAAAAGAGAGGTCTCCCAAGGATAATAGGCTAGCAACCTAGCACCACTCGGCTACACAACTCTGGTTTTCCTCCTGCTTTCGACTACAAGAGGGAAATCCATCTTATGCTCTGCACCACGTTTTTTCTATAATTCAGGAAAATATTTTAAATGCTGTATGACTTCTGCGACATGACCAAGTAGGTTCGAGGAGATACTAAAAGAAGTGCGGCTGCATCTCAGCAATCTCTTACCATTTACCAACAGAAGTTACTGCAAACTTCCAATAAATGACCAGATATACAGTTCACAGATAGACATTACCTTGGAATAATATCTACAGCCATCTGGACCTTCAGTGACAAGAAGCAACTTCGTGTTCGGATGGATAAGTTTCTTCACAACAGAATCATCATATGGATCCTCCCCATTTGTCAAGAAGGAAATCTCCTCTGCACTTACCTATTTGCAAAGCAGATGCATGATCAAGACAATAAGCCTTTGGTGAACACAAATAATTTGCAGGCTGCTGCCTGTTAGTTGTTACCTTGATAAGATCAGCAGTATCCCATATGCTCAGGATACCATCTCTAGCATCATCAGCTGATGTCCACAGTGGGAGCCTCAAATTCGGATCATATGAAATTAGTACCCCAGCATCTTTAGCAGCTTTGGAAGCTGCAATATGTGCAGTTTTACATGGCTCGGTTATCAGACTTATTGATCCATGATGGAAGATTTTTGCCTAGCATGATTGCCATGATTAAGTTAAGTTCAGCTTGTCACAAATATATTACATGATTAAACAAACCTGTGGTGGTAGAGAAGCATAGATATTGCAATAATATTATAGAACCATGTAATTCTCCTACCTTCCTGATAAGGTCAAGGTCAAGCTCTTTTTCTTCAAGCAGCATGTCTGCACTTGGATTACGATAAAACATGAATTCGCGTTCACCGTCACTTCGAAGTGTCACAAATGCCAAAGCTGTTCTAGCATGAGTATCAAATAGCAACCCTTGATTGTTCACGTTATTCTCCTTCAGCATGTCAGATAGCATGTATCCAAATTCATCATCACCAACCTGAATGTGTTCAGTGTTAAATACATGAGCTGAAAAAACACCAAGTACACAAATGAATGCACTTTGAGGTGAAAACAACATGGAATTAATGATATTTAGCACATCACACTTTAGGTCTCTAAATATAAAAATGATCTCATTTTCCGAAACAAAAAAACTATAATATCTTCCTGAAAGGTTTCTAAAACATGGAAATCTTCCTCAAGGATCACCAAACTTGCAGTTATCTGGCATAAACCTATCAGCTAGATCAAGTATCGAGATCTGCAAACATGGAACCACTTCTTGGCTCTGGTTCCACTCTCCTCGATCTTGGTAGAAGTGATGCTGTACTCATAGGCAAGATTCAAGGTGCATACTACCAAGATGTGTTACATGTGTAAGGATGTCAGAACCATACAAGCAGCCAAGCTGTCTGCAACAATGAGCAGGAGCCTGGAGGAATATGCACATGTTTCTACTCATGCAGTGCCTAAAATGCTGCACAGAACTTTATGCGGGGCACTGGAATGCAGTTTCTACTCATGCAGTGCCTAAAATGCTGCACGGAACTATATGAGTATGTGAACGTAGATGAATTTCTGACAGTTTTAGAAGTTTAGGAACTTCCTCACGAGAAACTTTTTCTGAGACCCACCGAAGTGAAATTTGTGGGACGAAAAGTGCAATTTAGTTGATAATATTTCAGGGTGTATGCAGTGCACATAAAACTTTAAATTAAAACAAAAAATTGGCAACAATTTATCTGCGTGTATTTTCCTTTTTTCCAGCTGTACTGTATTTACACATCCTTGAAATTTCTCGCTCTTGTATTACAACATGCAGAAATAGGAAGAAAGTTACAAATTACCTTTCCAATGAAAGCTGCTGATCCACCGAGACGAGCTATTCCAACTGCAACGTTGGCAGGTGCACCCCCTGGAGCCTTCTTGAAGGCTGGTGCATCTGCCAGTGACACCCCACTAACAGTTGGGACGAAGTCGATCAGCAATTCCCCAAAACACACCACATGTGGAGAATCGCTCGTTCCAGGGGTGCCATCACTGTTTGAAATTGCTTTGGTACAAACTATGGTTGAAAATTGAATCAAACAGGAATGATATCAAATTCTTTGGCTTTGACAGAACCACGTATAAAATAACAAAACATAGCTAGGAAACAAATCATCTTTCAATCCAAAAATAATAATAGTAATAGTTTAATGTTGAAACCCACCCCAATCATTGCACTTGAAACTCATTTCGGTCCACAAAAAGCACCTGAATGATCACTATACAGGCCAACAGGACCATGATACTTTATTTTGAGAAATGACAGGATCATGATGTTAGTACTTAGGAATGAATTAATGATATATGTTTCTGGAGCATCACCACAACAAAAGACTTGCTACCCCAGTACCCTGGTTAACAGAATATGCATGCCAAACCCATTTGGACTGTATAAATTTTTAAGATACAATAAACCAGCCTAATTTCCAGTCTTCCACACCAGGAACTGTTTGCCATCCGCATATCTTAAGATTTTTTCCTGCCTACACTACCAGCTACTTGCACACAACACGCATACAGCACAGATACAGAAAAAATTATCGAGAGCACAACGCATGCTTCTCAACCATGCCCACACCCACCATTCTTAAGCGCAACATGCAACCAACTTCCAAATATATGACAGGAATCGAAGGTTCAGTCATCCATGTCTCAGGCCAGCTAGGCATACCGGAGTCTGCATCCGTTTTGTCCCTCAGACGGTTAGTACCACACTAGTATGCTACTCCTTCAGTAAGACCAAAAGAACTGTTCAAATCGCATGCGTTTATGCCTGGGGAGTCCATTCACAAGGGGGAGAAAGCATGTGTCGATCAAACCTAACTGGCATTCGATGATTTGAACTATAGTTGATGCCTAGCCAGTCAATTTATTCACACGAGGGAAAAAGCATGCGTCCACCACACCTAACACATTCGATGATTTGAAGAACTACATGGTAGTGAGCAGTGCCCCAACGCCTACAATCGCTTAGATCCTGGAGCTGCCTAAATAACGTCATCAAATCCGCCTGAATACTAACCCCAATCATTGGCAGGTAGCAACTACCTGTAACCGTATGAGCATCGTGCACTCGTAACTGAAAGCATAGAAGCACGTGGATCCAGTAGGCTACCTGCTGACTTCCGGAGCGGCGCAGGCGCGGCGGGGGGGAGGGGTCGGAAGAATTGCCTGCCGCCGACGCGAGGCGGCGGGGAGGAGGGGAGGCAGCGGCCCGCGGCGCAGGGCGGCGACGCCGCGCGGAGAGCCATGCAGGTGTGGATGCCGGTACGGCCTTACGGGCTCGAGCGGCACCGACCGACGGGTTGGGGAGTCGCTGCCGGCGGGGATAAGCGGATTGTGCTGTCGCTGCCGGCGGAGGAATGCGGCGGAGGAGGCGAGGCCAGCGAGCGGCTCTGTCTCCTGATTGGTTTTGGCTGCTGCGTTGGTGACCGGCGGGTGGAGTGGCGGCCAGCTGTGCGGGCGTTTCCCGTGAGACTAGGGAGGATGTCTTTTGCCGTCCGATCTCCGATGTTCGTGCAAAACGCCGAATGGACGGCGCAAGATTAACAGCAGCTTGGTAGCAGAAGTTAGTGGAAAATTTGCAAGAAACGGTGAAATGTCTCAACATTCTTAGTCTAGCCACAGTGAAGAATAACATACACATATCTCTAGATTATGTTACTATCTTCATTTATTAGGTTATAGACTCATATTGCATTGGGACATGTAACTAGCTAAGTTACTCAAACTACCTCTATCTTCATTAACTCATTGTCACATAAGCAAATTTGCTGAGTTAGACTCTATGTTACTGCCGAAGTTACTCCCACTATGGATAGTTTTACTCTAAAAGTGTGGGAAAGAGCAACTCTAGGGGAGCGTCCGATTGCCGTAATAATGGTCACTATAACACTTTTTATCGAAAAGACTGTTATAGCAAAATCATCATTCCATTATCTATCGCCATAATTTTTTAAGGGCACGTGCCTCGCATGTAGGCAGTTTTCGCATCAGTCGTGAGGCCACGTCCCTGACCATGCATTGAATGCCGGTGCAGCCTACCGTGCAGTGGCAGAGCTATGCACAGGCAAAACTGTGCTATGGCCCGTCCAATACATGGTTAAATCAGTAGGTGTCATGGCAAAATTAGCTCAAACAAGGTAAAGTTTGGAGGCTTCCCTTTAGCTTAGCCAAATCTGGCCCGCCCAGCATACCGTCCGTAACTCCGCCACTGCTACCGTGCGTAGTCTTTCACATGCCTATGTATAGTAGACCGCCACCATCACAATTTATAGGCAGTTGATGACCCACAAGTATAGAGGATCAATTATAATTCTTTTGATAAGTAAGAGTGTCAGACCCAATGAGATGTAGAGGAAATAAATAAGCGGTTTGCAGCAAAGTATTCTCTGCAAATGGTAGAAGATAGTTTTGATAGATAACTTGATAGCAAGATTATCGGTCACAAGTGACAAGTAACAAAAGTAATAAGATGCAGCAAGGTGGCCCAATCCTTATTATTGCTAAGGACAAGCTGGAAGTACTTCTTATAGTGATTAAGACGTTCTTCAAGAGACATAAGAATTTTATCTAGTTACTTTCATCATGATTCATTGACTGGCATTCATTGCTTTGATAAATTGTTATGTGGGTGGACCGGAGCTAAGGTCTTGTTCTTAGTTGAACAAACAACCTACTTATAATTACCCTCTCTCGAAGCATCCGCAACTACAAAAGAAAATTAAGATAAAACTGACCATAACATTAAACATGTTTCGGTAAACCTGCAAGGATGGAGTTAAGAAAAAATTATATGTATTATTCCGACATGATGAACCAAATACATAGGATAAAACTTCTAATGGAATTCCAGCTTCAACCGGTTCCAGTCCTATGTTCTGGTATCATCCAATAGCCTATACCATGTCAATGTTTTTCCCCTCAAACATAAAGGGAATATTTTCTTCTTAACTCTATCCTCGGATAAACTTGTAAGTTTAAACAATCCACAAATTTCATTTATATAGATTAAGTGTATATCAGGATGTGTTATTCCATCTCATGCATAATGATTAGCTAGCAGTTTCTCTAACATACCCGAAGGAATTTCATACTAAATATTTTCACTGGGTTGAGAGGCAACTCTTATTGCTTCCGGTCGAGGTGGAGATATCTCGAAGAGACCCCTGAAAGAATTATTTTCCATAGTGACAAGCGACAGTAAATTTCAGCGCGTACAAAAATGTTTCCTTACCAAAGACGCTTCACTCCCCGGCAACGGTGTCAGAAAAGAGTTTTGATGACCCACAAGTATAGGTGATCAATTGTAGTCCTCTCGATAAGTAAGAGTGTCGAACCCAACGAGGAGCAAAAAGAAATGACAAGTGGTTTTCAACAAGGTATTCTCTGCAAGTACTAAAAGTAGCGGTGACAAATAGTATTGTAGTAAGATAGTTGGTAACAAGTAGCAAGTAGCAAGTAGCAAGAGTAACGAAGGTGCAGCAAGGTAGCCTGAATGTTTTCTTATAGTAAGCAAAGCGTTCTCGAGGAAACATGAGAATTATTGTCTAGTCACGTTCATTATGTTTAGTTGATTCACATTCTTTATTTTAATAATTTGATATGTGTGTAGACCGGTGATAGGGGTGTTGTTCTTACTTAAACAAGCAACCCTCTTATGATTACATTCTCTCGCAATCATCTGCAACTACAAAATAAAAAAGATAATCTTACCATAGATGAAACTTATGGATCCAAATTAGCCCCTTACGGAATAACACATAAACTAGGGTTTAAACTTCTGTCACTCTCGCAGCCCATCATCTACTTATTACTCCCCAATGCCTTTCCTTAGGCCCAAGTATGGTGAAGTGTCATGTAGTCGACATTCACATGACACCACTACACGAAGAACAACATACATATAATCAAAATATCGAACGAATACCAACTTCACATGATTACTTATAACAAGACTTCTTCCATGTCCTCAAGAACAAAAGTGTAGGATCGAAAGTAGGTCCAGAGGGTGGGTGATTAGACTACTTGACCAAATTAAAATCTATCATTTTCCCAATTTTAAGTCTTGGCAGATTTTAACAACTTAGCACAAGTCAAGCAATCAACCTACACATGCAATTCTAAGAGTATAGCAGTGGAATGTAAATCATTGCATATGAAGGTAAAGAGAGGGGTTTGGAAAGGCAAACACAATGTAGACACGAAGATTTTTGGCATGGTTCCGATAGGTGTTGCTATCGTACATCCATGTTGATGGAGACTTCAACCCACGAAGGGTAAAGGTTGCGCGAGTCCACGGAGGGCTCCATCCATGAAGGGTCCATGATAACCCACAAGTATAGTGGATTGCAATAGTTTTCGAGGGTAGAGTATTCAACCCAAATTTATAGATTTGACACACGGGGAGCCAAAGAATATTTGAAGGTATTAGCAGCTGAGTTGTCATTTCGACCACACCTGGAGATTAATTATCTACAGCAAAGTGATCAGTAGCAAAGTAGTATGATAGTTTTGATAATAGTAGCAGTAACAATGGTAACGGTAACAGTGATAGCAATAGTTTTGTAACAAGTGCAACAGTAACGATAGTAATAGTAACTTAGCAAGAACAATATAAGATAAATTCGTAGGCATTGGATCGGTGACTTGTTGGATGATATTCATCATGAGACAGTTATAACCTAGGGCGATACGGCACTAGCTCCAGTTCATCAATATAATGTAGGCATGTATTCCGTAAATAGTCATACGTGCTTATGGAAAGAACTTGCATGAAAACTTTTGTACTACCCTCCGTGGCAGCGGGGTCCTATTGGAAGCTAAGGGATATTAAGTCCTCCTTTTAATAGAGAACTGGAACAAAGCATTAACATATAGTGAATACATGAACTTCTCAAACTACGATCATCACCGGGAGTGGTCCCGACTATTGTCACTCCGGGGTTGCCGGATCATAACACGTAGTAGGTGACTATAACTTGCAAGATCGGATCAGAACATGGATATAATGGTGATAACATAAATGGTTCAGATCTGAAATCATGGCACCCGGGCCCAAAGTGACAAGCATTAAGCATGGAAAAGTCATAGCAACATCAATCTTAGAACATAGTGGATACTAGGGATCAAGCCCTAACAAAACTAACTCGATTACATGATGAATCTCATCCAACTCCTCACCGAGCAGCGAGCCTACGAAGGAATTACTCACTCCAGGTGGGGAGCATCATGGAATTGGCGATGGAGAAGGGTTGGTGATGATGAAGAACGGAGATCCCCCTCTCCGGAGCACCAAACGGACTCCAGATGTGGCCTCCCAATGAAGAACAGGAGGTGACGATGGCTCCATCTCGTGGATCGTGATAATTCTTTCTCCCCGATTTTTTTCTAGAAAAATAGGATTTTATAGTATCGGTTTCAGGGTCTGCGGGGCCACCAGGTGGGGACAACTCACCTGGGCGTGCCAGGAGAGGGGGGCGCGCCCTGGTGGGTTGTGCCCACCCAGGTGCCCCTCTCCGGTAGGTCTTGGCTCAAGAAATTCTTGTTCATTGTATAAAAATTCCCCGCAAAGTTTTGTTCCATTTCGAGAACTTTTATCTCTGCACAAAAACAACACCATGGTAGTTCTGCTGAAAACAACGCCAGTCCGGGGTTAGTTTCATTCAAATCATGCAAATTAGAGTCCAAAACAAGAGGAAACGCGTTAGGAAAAGTAGATACGTTGGAGACGTATTAGTCCACGAAGAATCAACCTTGTCTATCCCATCATGGCCATCACCCGCGAAGGACTTGCCTCACTTGGGTAGATCTTCACGAAGTAGGCGATCTCCTTGCCCTTACAAACTCCTTGGTTCAACTCCACAATCTTGATGGAGGCTCCCAAGTGACACCTAACCAATCTAGGAGACACCACTCTCCAAAAGGTAATAGATGGTGTGTTGATGATAAACTCCTTGCTCTTGTGCTTCAAATGATAGTCTCCCCGACACTCAACTCTCTCTCACAGATTTGGCTATGGTGGAAGGATGATTTGAGTGGAAAGCAACTTGGGAAGGCTAGAGAACAAGATTCAAGTGGTTGGGTTGGAATGTCTTGGTCTCAACACATGAGTAGGTGGTTCTCTCTCAGAAAATGAGTAGTGGAAGTGTAGGCACGTTCTTATGGCTCTCCCACTAATGGAGAGGAGGGTGGAGGGGTATATATAGCCTCCACACAAAATCTAACCGTTACACACAAAAGAGCCAACTCGGTCAGACCGAATGTATGAACTCGGTGAGGCCGATTCAGTTCAAAATGTGAACGTTTGTGACGCCCTCGATTCAATCGTACACTAATCATACACACAAATGTGTACGGTCAAGATCAGGGACTCACGGGAAGATATCACAACACAACTCTAGACACAAATAAAATAATACAAGCTTCATATTACAAGCCAGGGGCCTCGAGGGCTCGAATACAAGCTCGATACACAAGCGTCAGCGGAAGCAACAATATCTGAGTACAGACATAAGTTAAACAAGACTGCCTTAAGAAGGCAAACACAAAAGCAACAACGATCGAAGAGGCAAGGCCTCCTGCCTGGGACCTCCTAACTACTCCTGGTCATCGGCGGTCTCCATGTAGTAGAATCCATCGGCGGTGGCATCTGGCTCCAGGGATCCACCAACTGGTTGCAACAACCAGAAAGAAGAAAGAAGGGGGAAAGGGGGTAGCAAAGCAACCGTGAGTACTCATCCAAAGTAATCGCAAGCATCAGATCTATACTAAGTATGCATTGGTATCAAAAGGAAGGGTTGTTCTGTGGACTGAACTGCAGAATGCCAGAATAGAGGGGAATGCCTAGCCTATCGAAGACTAGCATCTTCAAGTAGCTCCAAGCATCTTGCAGCACCTAGAAGAGTAAAGAATAGCATTTTAATTAACAAGCATGTTTTAGCATTAACGCCCAGAGATCCTTCCTCGACTCCCTACGAGAAAGCAATCTCGGAGCCACATATCCATCACATGTCTCAAGTAATCATTTCTAGTTATAATAGATCAGGATAAAAGTCTGAACATCCATTACCATGGACACGACATTCGAATAGATAACTTCCCTGCAGGGGTGCACCACATTACCCAACACGCTTGATTACTCTGGCCGGACACACCTTTTTGGGGTCAATGCCTGGCCTCGGAAGATCAACATGTCGTAGCCCTACCTAGGCTCAGCAGAGAGGTCCCCGCCGGTCTACATCCTAAGCGCTCCGGGGTCTTGGGCCCATCGCCCGTTGCACTCCGGGTCATTGCGCACAGGGTGAATACCAGCGCCACCTCGGATGGCCAGCACGATCTGACCATGCCGCCATGCTGAACTAGACGTCTTGCAAAGCTTCAACTGATACTGCAACGTCGAGGCCCATAACTATTCTCACATGGTGGTTAGTGCGTAAAGGCCAAAGGCCAACTCAGAACAAATACCCAAACCTGTTAGTGCATTGGGGGCTCGCGGAGACGAGCAGAGACTCATGATAATGTGACCCTGTCGCCCCGACTCATGGACTTACGACAAGGGCCCAGAATGCCCGGCCGTGCCACGTAGAGAACTCGCGGGTGCTCTACGGGCCCACCCGACTTCCACATCAACTCGCGGGTACCCCTCAGGGCCGACCCGACTTAAACAATGGTCTCAAGTAAAGTCCGAGTAACCGTGTGTCCAAACATCAAGGGGAAAACCCGAGGAATCACCCTCAGTGGATTCCACTCGATGTAATCATCAAGGTGAACGTAAGAGGAACCACCCTCGAGGTTCACACTTGAGGGGTTGCATGATAGAGTCGTATCAAGAGTGGTCAAGGAGGAATCACCCTCAATGACCACGACCGAATAGCTACACTACAGAATTATCATCAGGAGTGCGTTATGAGGTATCACCCTCGGCACTCGATAGTAGCTCTACAGAGTCGAGAAAAAAAGGGGTGTGATGTGATGTGAGGTGTCGGGCTCTGGTCATCGATCACGTTGATCGAGTCGTCGATGATGAAGCAGGGGCAACAAGGACAAGGTGGGGGTCACTGATGGATCACTAACCAACCTATACTAAGAAGTTTGGGATAAGCAGGTAAGGTACAACACACTACTGCAGGATGCTGCTAATGCGACACTACGATCAGAGACCCTTTCACGAAACTGTGTGTGATGCATTAATCACAAACAGGGATGTAAAAAACCCGTCAAAAAAAGGTGCAAAACGTTTGCTATGGAGGATGCATCAAACATGGTTCAGATTTTAGTTGCGTGTGCGATCCAGGGCATACGGTTCAGTCCAATGAAATGTTTGCGATGAGGCGGAACAAAAGAAACGGGCAGCCTGATGAAGGCGTGTGCGATGTACAACATACGGTTCACTCGGATGAACTGTTTGTGATTAGGCAACACAAAAGAAACGGTCAGCCAGATCAAGGTGTGTGCGATGTACAGCATACAGTACACTCGGATGAACTGCTTGTGATTAGGCAACACAAAAGAAACAGTCAGCCAGATCAAGGTGTGTGCGATGTACAACATGCGGTTCACCCGGATGAACTGTTTGCGTTGAGACAAGAGAACAGAAATGGTTCAATATAACAAATACCATAAATATTGCAAGGTTCAAGTTCAAAGATTACAACGCCCAAATTCAAACATTGCAAGCTGCGTCATTTCTGAAAAGGGATCAGCCGCTGACAAGTCATGTATGGGTTTGACACAATAACTTCCAATTGCTTTGCCATATGCTCTTCCAATACGAAGTTTGACATTTTTGGAGGCACTTCCATTCCGCAGTACCAGCCGCCTCTAATAATCATATCATTGATCTTCCCTAATTAAATGTGTGTTCAACCTCAGTAACCTCATCACCTTTGCTGTGGCAAGAAAGAACATGGCAAGTGTAATCTCCTGTAGGGTCCCTCGGTAGGAGTTCAAAGTAATATTTGGGAGATGCAGATCCAGGCATTCAATGTGATTGTCGTTATCAACATCTTCCACCGGGCCTAATATGCACTGCAAAAGAAGAAAATGTGTTAGTGCCTACATGCAGTTTTGAACACTGCTACATGCCCATTTGCTTTGCAGGATTTGTAAAATGCACCAACGTGCCATCTTCGATCTGTCATGATTAACATGGGCATTAATTTGATTACAATCTAGAAACATGTAGCCTTCTTCACAAGAGGTTTGATTGGATGAAAAATTCCCTAAGAAAACTAGTACAGATGAATCTAAAGGAGAAATGCTTATGGACGGTTGTAACCATATGAATGAAGCAACCAATATGAGGTGGGGGTGTATGTCCTAAAATCCTCCAAAATTCCTTCAGAAATCGTAGTACATAGTCATTGTAAACTTGGGAAAAGGTGCAAAAAATTGAACTCCCTTATGGTTAACATTTAACAGGAAAGGAACATCACCTTGATATACAGCTTCTTCAGGCACGGAAAGCATCTCAGGCAATTGAAAACTTGGTCCAGGTTGGGGACGACAGATTCTAGTGCCAAGACCTTCACTGTGCCCAGAGGCTGGGTGAAGCTTCGCTGGATGACAGACGAACATACATCTTCAAAACTAGAAATAACGTTGATATCAAGAAGGAGAGGTATATAAGGCGACTGTTGTACCTGAAAGTTGTAGCATTTGACAGACGAGTAGCCCACCACTTTCAATTTCGGCGCAAAAATGACATTGATTCTTGTTGGACCTTGTTGATCAACTACAAGTAATCTCTCAAGTGAAGGTGTGTTCTGGATGACCATATTGTGGTCCACCTTTTGTGATCTCTCGTTGCAGCACCAGCAACACACATAAATAGTGCGGAGAGTCCTGGAGGTGATGTGCAAGGTACTCGACCAATTCATCGCTTGAAGACGAAGGAACTCGAGTGTAGTACAGCCGCGGAGCAGGCGCTCCATGTCATCCTTTGGGATGCGGACGGAGACGAGCTCGAGGTGCTTTAGTCGTGGTAGAAAAAGAGCGGGCGCGTCATTAGGGGGGTGGAAGTTCATGAATTTGGCGAGGCGCAGCGTGGGCGCGAAGCGAAGTGCGGACGTTGGCAGCAAGCTCATATGCACATCATTATAACTTAGCTTCTCGAGCTGATCTATGGCGCGGGATCAGAACCACTCGTCAAGCTTGGCTCGCTCCTTGCCATTGGAACGGAACTTGCCCGCGATAAGGCCTTTGATTGGGCCATGGTGACTGCCAAGGATCTGGGAGAACACATCCAAGCTTTGGCGATAGCCATGGCACAACTTGTGGGCATGAAGGAGGTCAACAGGGGTGCAGAGCCATAGGGTAAGCCACTGCCAGGAAATGGCGATTGTCCTCGCCCAATTTCTGATTGAGAGGAGGGATATGATGACTATCAACATATCATCGGGGAGGTTGTTGATGAAGTCTAGGCCTGTTGGAGTCGCTTGCGGTTCTTTCTCGACCCGCCTCCGCTTGTTGGCAGCCTCGTTCTCCACCTCGTCGGCAGGGACGGGAACCTCTGTCTCCATATTCACGCCGTGCTCCGGTGCTTCAGCAGCCCCGGCGTCGCCACTCCCTCCGATGGGGCGCTTCGGCGGCATCCTCATACACTAACGACTTTGAGGACTCAGAGCGGCGTCGAGGATGCGGGCGGAGAGAGAGGAATTGTGTGTGTGGAGAGGATGGGGGGTGCGGCCGCTCGGCGGCACCATTAATATAGACCAGTGGGAGCGAGGCGGGTGGCGGTCCAAGGGTGTCTCGCTTCCCGATGAGAACGACTGGTTAATCTCTAGTATGAACGAAATCTATGCTTAATTACTGCATTTTAGTTGCAAAAAATAGATAGTGATATTGATTTTTAGCTGCATATTTTGACAAATCGCAGTGTCTCTTGGCTTAGCGCTGAAGTCTGGCTTTAATTTGCATACCGTAATCTGAACCATTTGCGTTGAAGAGATGCACAGATCCTGCGTTGAACAGCTTGTACGCTTCCTGATGAGCCTGCGCACCGGACTGCGCTCGCATGCCCCCCGTTTAGTCAACCAGCTGTCCACACGGTACCTCCTACAGCCATTAAAACCAAGACACGTGGTGTCACGTGAATGGTTAACTGAACACACATGGTTTGAATTATATAAACGTTTGAGATATTAAAGTGGCAGGTATTTTTTTCAAAATGCCTTTGTTGGCTGTCATTATTCGAGTGCGCCTTGTCTCAAAATGGACAAGAAAAATACCACAGCGTGTCGGGTGCCCTTCCATGATAGCATGCCAAGTTTCATGAATTTCAGACGAGTTTTGGATTTACTAGAATTTAAAACCCGGGCATCTCAATGTTTTGCCGGCAATCAATGGTGCCCTGGTGTTTGAAATTCATTCCCATTTCTTGCATGGGACCTAAGCATGCACCCAAGGATAGAGATTTGATTTTTCAACCAATTTATATACACTGGAGCATGCGCATGTAGTTCAAATTTGAATTATGCACATAAATGCATTGGGAACTCAGTTAATGCATAAAAATGTCCAAACGAATCCCAAAAAATCACAAAAATTCACACAACACTCCTGTTGTTCTATGTTGACACGAGAGAAAAACTTGAAAGCATTAAGAGGCAATGGATATCGTTTCATCCCCAAAGGTGGGACGTTCCCTACCGAAAACCATCATGCTTGTTGTGAGAAGCTCCGGTTTGTTAGAAGCATATACCCAAACCCACCCCAAATGGGACAAAATTTGTACCACGACATGTTGATGCTGCTCCATGATAGCATGCCAAGTTTCATGAATTTCAGACGAGTTTTGGATTTACTAGAATTCAAAAACCAGGCATCTCGATGTTTTGCCGGCAATCAACGGTGCCCTCGTGATTGAAATTCATTCCCATTTCTTGCATGGGACCTCAGCATGCACCCAAGGACACATATTTGATTTTTCAACCAGTTTATATGCACCGGAGCATGCACATCTAGTTCAAATTTGAATTATGCACATAAATGCATTGAAAACTCACTTAATGCATAAAAATGTCCAAATGAACCCCGAAAAATCACAAAAATTCACACAACACTCCTGTTGTTATATGTTGACACGAGAAAAAAAATTGAAAGCAATAAGAGGCAATGGATATCGTTTCGTCCCCAAAGGTGGGACGTTCCCTACCGAAAACCATCATGCTTGTTGTGAGAAGCTCCGGTTTATGAGAAGCATATACCCAAACCTGCCCCAAATGGGACAAAAATTTTACCACGGCATGTTGATGCCGCTCCATGATAGCATGCCAAGTTTCATGAATTTCAGACGAGTTTTGGATTTACTAGAATTTAAAAACCAGGCATCTCAATGTTTTGCCGGAAATCAATGGTGCCATGGTGTTTGAAATTCATTCCCATTTCTTGCATGGGACCTAAGCATGCACCCAAGGACAAAGATTTGATTTTTCAAAGAATTTATATGCACTGGAGCATGTGCATGTAGTTCAAATTTGAATTATGCACATAAATGCATTGAAAACTCACTTAATGCATAAAAATGTCCAAACGAACCCTGAATAATTCCAATTCTTTTATGATCACTGCAGATAAAAGGTCTAGCAATTCAAACACCCTCCATGGCCGTTGTGACCCCATTATGTAATTCAAATCAAGACCAAAAATCAAGTAGATCCCACACAGTTTATTATAACCAACCATGTGAGATGCAGCACAAAATATCTTCTGTCCGTGTCTGAATAAGGGACCGTTTCTGATGACACTTTGCGCGCCAGTTTTTTGTCTGAAGCGATTCCAAATTTTCGGCTTCCGCGGAAATATCTACCTCCCCGCCCCCTTCCCCTTACCAAAAGCCACATTTCCCCTCTTTCCGCCTTCCTTTCCAAGTTGAAACCTTCACTCCTTGCTTGCAGCGCCGCCACCTCCTCGCTGATGACCCTCCTTCACGCTGCTCGGTCTCGCCTATCCAGGCAGGTAATCCACACCGACCCCCATCCTCCTCCTCCTTCCACATCCCACATGCCCCGACCGCCGGCGCGAGCGCGACTAAGGGAGTCCTGGATTAGGGGGTCTTCGGACAGCCGTACTATATCCTTTAGCCGGACTGTTGGACTATGAAGATATGAGATTGAAGACTTCGTCCCGTGTCCGGATGGGACTCTACTTGGCGTGGAAGGCAAGCTAGGCAATACGGATATGTATATCTCCTCCTTTGTAACCGACCTTGTGTAACCCTAGCTCCTCCGGTGTCTATATAAACCGGAGGGTTTAGTCCATAGGACAACATACAATCATACCATAGGCTAGCTTCTAGGGTTTAGCCTCTCTGATCTCGTGGTAGATCAACTATTGTAATACTCATATCATCAAGAACAATCAAGCAGAACGTAGGGTATTACCTCCCTCAAGAGGGCCCGAACCTGGATAAACATCGTGTCCCCTGCCTCCTGTTACCATCCACCTTAGACGCACAGTTTGGGACCCCCTACCCGAGATCCGCCGGTTTTGACACCGACATTGGTGCTTTCATTGAGAGTTCCACTGTGTCGTCACCATAAGGCTTGATGGTCCTTCGATCATCGCTAGCGATGCGGTCCAGGGTGAGGCTTTCCTCCCCGGACAGATCTTCGTATTCGGCGGCTTTGCACTGCGGGCCAATTCGCTTGGCCATCTGGAGCAGATCGAGAGCTACGCCCCTGGCCATCAGGTCAGGTTCGGAAACTTAAACTACACCGCCGACATCCGCGGAGACTTGATCTTCGACAGATTCGAGCCCATGTCGGGTACGCCGCACAGTGATGACGATCATGACGTAACTCTGCCGTCGGACAGTGTTCGGGAGATCGCATCCGCAACTACTCCGGCCGTTAATCCAAAGCAAATCGCGCCATCCAAGAGCGGAGGGATAGACCCCGCCATGGAGGCCTCCCTCTCAGTGGCGATAGAGCCAGATACTGACTTCACCCCTTACGAGAGCCGTGTCGCCGAACCACTGGGTTCATCTCCGGCCACGGACTCCGAGCCGCTCACATCCGTACCCGTCGAATCCGACTGGGCGCCGATCATGGAGTTCACCTCCGCGGATATCTTTCAGCACTCACCCTTCGGCGACGTGCTAAATTCATTAAGGTCTCTCTCCCTGTCAGGAGAACCTTGGCCGAACTATGTCCGGCTAGAATGGGATGTGGAGGACGAAGAAATTCGCTGCCCACCCACCACCCACTTAGTAGCCACTGTCGACGACTTAACCGACATGCTCGACTTCGACTCCGAAGACTTCGACGGTATGGACGACGAAGTCGGAGACGAACAGGAACCACTGCCCTCAGGGCGCTGGACCGCCACCTCATCATATGATATATACATGGTGGAGACCCCCAAAGAAGGCAATGGCGACGAGACAATGGAGGATGACCCCTCCAAGAAGCAACCCAAGCGCCGACGTCACGGCGCTGCTCTAAGTCCCGCCATAGGAAGAGCAGTGATACTAGCACAAGAGATAATAACACTCTGGATAGCGCCGAAGACAACAACAATCCCCTCCAGCACGATGTAGAGCTGGAGGACGAACAAGCTGGCCCTCCAGAGCAGGCAGCAGATGGAGAACCGGAGGAGGACAATTACATGCCTCTCTCCGAAGACGAGGCAAGCCTCGGCGACAACGAATTTATCATGCTCGAGGACCCCGCCAAGCAAGAGCGCTTCAAGCGCCGGCTTATGGCCACGGCAAATAGCCTGAAAAAAAACAGCAACAACTTCAAGCTGATCAAGACTTGCTAGCAGACAGGTGGACCGAAGTCCTTGCGGCCGAGGAGCATGAACTTGAGCGCCCGTCCAAGAGTTACCCAAAACGCAGGTTGCTGCCTCACCTCGAGGAGGAAGCATTGAAACCTCATTCACCAGTGTATGATGTGGCTGACCGGCCACTACGCGGCCGAGCCAGAGAGGCATTTCAGCCTGAAGTTCAGCCCGCACCCCGTCGCCACTCAATCAAAAATACTAAGGCCCGGGGTAACTCAGAGGACCTGCGAGACATATTGGACAGTAAGGCAAAAATCGCAAGGTCAATATACGGGACACGGGCACGCGCGCCAACACGGGACGATGATTGTCGCGTCGGATACACCAAGAGTAAATCCGGCCGGGCCGGATACAACAGACAAGACTCATATGAACTACGTCGGGATATAGCCCAGCACAGAGGCGCCGCACACCCCCTATGCTTCACTGATGAAGTTATGAATCATGAATTCCCAGAGGGTTTCAAACCCGTAAATATCGAATCATACGATGGCACAACAGATCCCGCTGTATGGATTGAGGATTTGCTCCTTCACATCCACATGGCTCGCGGTGATGATCTATGTGCCATCAAGTACCTCCCATTAAAACTCAAAGGACCAGCTCGGCATTGGATGAACAACTTGCCAGCAGATTCCATCGGCAGTTGGGAGGATCTGGAAGACGCATTTCTTAACAACTTCCAGGGCACTTATGTGCAGCCACCGGATGCTGATGACTTGAGCCACATAACCCAGCAGCCAGGGGAATCGGCCAGACAATTCTGGACACGGTTCCTGACTAAGAAAAACCAAATTGTAGACTGTCCGGATGCAGAGGCCCTAGCGGCATTCAAGCATAACATCCGCGACGAGTGGCTTGCTCGCCACCTCGGCCAGGAGAAGCCAAAATCTATGGCAGCCCTCACAACACTCGTGACCCGCTTTTGCGCGGGCGAGGACAGCTGGCTGGCTCGCAGCAACAACACATCGAGGAATTCGGATACCTCAGATACCAAAAATGTTAACGGTAGGCAACATCGTAATAGACCAAAGCGCCGCAATAACGGCGATAACACCGAAGATACGGCAGTCAATGCCGGATTCAGAGGCTCTAGATCCGGTCAGCGGAAAAAGCCATTTAAAAGAAATACTCCGGCTCCGTCCAGTCTGGATCGCATACTGGATCGCTCGTGTCAAATCCACGGCACCCCCGACAAGCCAACCAATCACACCAACAGAGAATGCTGGGTGTTCAAGCAGGCCGACAAGTTAAATGCCAAAAACAAGGACAAGGGGCTGCATGGCGATGACGAGGAGGAGCCCCGGCCGCTGAACACAGGAGGACAGAAGGGGTTTCCCCCACAAGTGAAGACGATGAACATGATATACGCAATGCACATTCCCAAGAGGGAGCGGAAGCATGCACTAAGGGACGTTTATGCGATGGAGCCCGTCGCCCCAAAGTTCAACCCATGGTCTGCTTGCCCGATCACCTTCGATCGCAGGGACCACCCCACTAGCATCCGTCATGGCGGATCCGCCGCACTGGTCCTAGACCCCATCATTGACGGATTTCACCTAACTCGAGTCCTTATGGACAGCGGCGGCAGCCTAAACCTGCTTTATCAGGATACAATGCGAAAAATGGGTATCGATCCCTCGAGGATCAAACCCAGCAAAACCACCTTTAAAGGCGTCATCCCAGGTGTAGAGGCCCATTGCACAGGCTCAATCACACTGGAAGTGGTCTTCAGATCACTGGATAACTTCCGAAGCGAAGAGTTAATCTTCGACATCATCCCATTTCGCAATGGCTACCATGCACTGCTCGGACGGACAACATTTGCAAAATTCAATGCAGTGCCGCATTACGCATACCTCAAGCTCAAGATGCCAGGACCTCGCGGGGTCATAACAGTAAATGGAAACACATAACGCTCGCTCCGTACGGAAGAGCACACTGCGGCCCTTGCAGCAGAAGCACAAAGCAGCCTGTTCAGGCAGACCACTATTCGGCGTCACAGCCCCCGGACCCCTTCAAGCGAGTCCGGAACAAGCTGCAACAGGATCGCCTGGCACGATCAGAGCTCGCCTAGCAATTCGGCCCCCGTCCTAGTCCCAGTGAAGCGATGAAATCCGTGCCGCGCGTACATAACTACGCATTGAAAATACCATGGACATAGGCGTGGGCACGATCAGGACACGCCCCGCATTGTGGCTTAACCGCACTAGGGGTTGTATACCTTTGTCATTCCTTTTCTCTTTTAGGGCCTAACTCTCTGGAAGCCCTTTCCGGCAGTACGATTGTCGGACACATTCCGGAAGCAACAACCAAGGCGGCAGGAAGCTAAGATGAACACGGGAACCTCCAGGTGGTCTCTAGTAATAATTGATATACTCGCTTTTCACTATTTATGCGTAGCTTGCCCTGGGATAGGACATTTCGAATTGTCCTACTTTATGCTTATTGCACTACTTGTACCAAGTACGCTTTGACGTATTATTTAAATAACAATGCATATCATTAATCTGTCATTGCATTATTTAAGTTTTTCTCTTTCTCTTATATGTCCACTTACAACAATCTGCACCCGCACGTTCGGGTATGGTCAGTTCGCCAGGGGTTCTCGTTTACCCCATAATACGGCGCAAGAAATCCGAACACTTTCGACAATGCGACACCCCGAACTTATAGCATTATATGCATCAGCTCCGAATCATGTCTTTGGTCAAATGTTGGGTTGCCCAGCTCCCATGCTTTGGTACCTTACGTTCGCTATATCGGCTAAGGTAGCGGTGAGAGAACTACTGCGATTGTGTCCCAGTTCTTCCGGATGAGCACCTCAGTAGAGAAATCCAAAAACTGACTGTCATGATAAGGCGAGAGACTGGTCGCTGTTCGAGAGGTCTCAAGTCCTTAAAGACTTTTTCCGCTTTGGGCGAGGAGTCGGCCTTGTCCGGCTTAGGCATGTATAGCGCCCCAAATTCAGCCCTCCGAATACCAGGGGCTTCGCCAAAATTTAAAATCATAGACTTCTATGGCTAAGTGAGAGTGATAAAGCATTATAGTCCGATTGCCTGGTTCGTTGCGCTGAACACCTCCCTTGAAGGACCCAAAATTGGGGTAAAGAGTGTTCAGGTTTATCCCGAACACCCCAGTACTAGTTACATGGGGATAGAAGCCGACGACTGGCCAACTCTCAGATTTTAAAAACGGCCGCACAGAAGGTAATATTTTAAATTAAGAAAGCGTCGCATGGACCAAATGAACTCGTTTCATATTACAGGATCACATGAGCATGTTCATTCAAAAATTACATCCTTGGCACACTCATCTGCCACTAGGCGGGAACCCTTCAGGACACTCTCATAATAATTCTCGGGGCAGCGATGCTCCTTGCCCTCCGGCGGCCCCTCCTTCACCAGCTTCACGGCGTCCAGCTTCGCCCAGTGTACCTTCGCTCGGGTAAAAGCCCTGCGCGCACCCTCGATGCAGATGGACTGCTTGATGACTTCAAGCCGTGGGCAGGCTTCCACAAGCCGCCTCACCAGACCAAAGTAGCTACCGGACATGGGCTCGCCAGGCCACATCCGGATTATAAGGCCTTTCATGGCCTGTTTGGCCGCCTTGTGAAGCTCGACCAACTGCTTCAGCTGGTCGCTCAAGGGCACGGGGTGTTCGGTCCCAGTATACTGAGACCAGAACAACTTCTCCGTCGAGCTCCCCTCCTCAGCCGGTAAAACTCCACGGCATCCAGTACACTGCAGGGAAGATCTGCAAACGCTCGTGGAGAGCTCCGAACTCGGGTAAGAAAAAGGAAAGTCTCCTTCACGTGCTTGCTTTACATAATGAATGCCTTACCCGCTGCTATCTTCTTCACCGCGTCAATCTCCTGGAGGGCCTTGTGGGCTTCGACCTTGGCGCTCCGGACGCTTTCAAGCGCCTGCGCGAGCTCGGACTCTCGCGTCTTAGAGTCAAGCTCCAAGGACTCGTACTTTTTGGCGAGAGCCTCGAGCTCTTGCTGCACCTCGCCTACTCGGGCTTCTTGCTTTTCCCGTTCAAAGCGCTCCTTGGCCGCTTTGTCTTCGGCCTCGGACAACGCCTTCCTCAGGGTCGCCACTTCGGTCGTGGCCCCTGGCAAACCCATGATGATCCTATTACTTTACAACTGAATTTCTTTTTAACTATATAGACATGGGTATTTCTTACCTTTGCTCTCTTCAAGCTGCCTCTTGGTAAGGCCGAGCTCGTCCTCGGACCGCTTCAGGTCCTGCTTCAGCGCAGAGACCTCCGCAGTATGTGCGGCAGCGGCCAGCAGTGAAGCCTGCACATACACATAGACATACTCTAATTAGACTCCTGAGTTATCATTTGATCCTCTATTCAGCTTTTCTTCGCGAACGCCGAACAGAGCATCAGGGGCTACTATCTATGCGGTAATATTTTCTTATATTTTGATTGCTTACCTCAAAGCCTGTTAGGAGGCTGGCGCAAGCTTCGGCCAGTCCATTTTTGGCGGTCTGAACCTTCTTGATCACCGCACTCATGATAGTGCGGTGCTCTTCATCGATGGAAGCGCTGCAAAGCGCTTCCATCAAGTTGTCCGGTGCCTCTAGTTGGACAGAGGACACCGGCACGGATGGTTGGCCCCCCTTAATGGGGGACCGCCTGTGAGAGTCCGGAACCATCGAAGGTTCCGGCGCAGTGTTCGGTTGAGGGCCGAACTCGAAGCCCGTAGGAGCCTCGCTCCCTTGGTACCCAGGGTCCGGGAAGTCGCCTCGAGGCGCCCCCAGGACCAGCTCCCCTTGGCTCGGTGCCTTTTGAGACAACACCTCGGCGTTGTCCATAGGGCGAGGGGTGGTAGCGGTCGGGAGAGAACCGTTGTTCATATCCGACGAGTCCAGAGAGCCGCTCGACGAGGATACGTCGAGACGAGCTTGGGACGGACTGCATAATCATGTTCGGCATGAGGAGGATCCGGCCGAGTCGAACTCCCACAAATCGAATGCCCGTCGTTGACACAGGAGGATCCGGCGGAAGAGCATGACCTGGACCACGTTGACGAGCTTGATTTTCTTGCTCGTCATGTTCCGGATACAGGTCTGGAGTCCGGTCAACTCTACCGAAGAACCCCAGGACAGGCCCTTCTCTTTCCAGGAGGTGAGCCGTGTGGGGATTCCGGATCGAAATTTTGGGGCCGCCACCCAGTTGGAGTCGCGCGGCTCGGTGATGTAGAACCACCCCGATTGCCATCCCTTTATGGTATCCACATAGGTGCCCTCGAGCCAGGTGACATTGGGCATCTTGCCCACCATGGCGCCTCCGCACTCTGCTTGCTGGCCACCCACCACCTTTGGTTTAACATCGAAGGTTTTCAGCCATAGGCCGAAGTGGGGCCTGATGCGGAGGAACGCCTCGCACACGACGATAAACACCGAGATGTTGAGGATGAAATTGGGGGCCAGATCATGAAAATCCATCCCATAGTAGAACATGAGCCCGCAGACAAACGGGTGGAGGGGAGATCCCAGTCCGTGGACAAAATGGGTAAGAAAAACTACCCTCTCATGGGGTTCGGGCATTGGGATGATCTGCCCCACATTTGGCAGCCGGTGCGCGATATTCGCGGCCAGATATCCGGCTTCCCGTAACTTTTTGATGTTCTCCTCCGTGACGGAGGAGACCATCCACTTGCCTCCTGCTCCAGACATGCCTGGAGTGGTTTGATAAGAGGAACGCGAGCTTGGGCGCTAGAGCTCGAGTGTGCGGGAATGGGTAAGCAAGGAGGAAGAAGGCGTGGGTGAAAAGAGTGAATCCTTGTCCCTTTATAAGGGCGGAAGAGGCGATGCGTCTCCCCACCTGCTTGGTAAAACCGCTTATTCCCCAGGCACCGTAATTGATGGCGCGGCTGGGTTACCCACGCCCGTATTGATGAGAATCCCGTAATAAGGGGGACACGATCTCTGCTTTGACAAGACGTGTCGATAAAACCGCCCCATGTTATGTGCGATGCTGGTTGAGAAAAACGGTTCGAATAATGACCGAGCCATGACATAATGTCGTGCTGTCAGAACGCGTCAGCAGATTAGATTTGTGCAAATATTATTCTCTCTACGGTAGTATGTGGAACTTGTTTTGCAGAGCCGGACACTATTCTGGTGTTCAAAATCTTCTATGGAGTGTTCGGAGGAGGAACCCGCCTTGCAATGCCGAAGACAATACTACGCGCTGGAGTCATCATCATTGAAGCCTGGTTCAGGGGCTACTGAGGGAGTCCTGGATTAGGGGGTCTCCGGACAGCCAGACTATATCCTTTGGCCGGACTATTGGACTATGAAGATACGAGATTGAAGACTTCGTCCCGTGTCCAGATGGGACTCTACTTGGCGTGGAAGGCAAGCTAGGCAATACAGATATGTATATCTCCTCCTTTGTAACCGACCTTGTGTAACCCTAGCCCCCTCCGGTGTCTATATAAACCAGAGGGTTTAGTCCGTAGGACAACATACAATCATACCATAGGCTAGCTTCTAGGGTTTAGCCTCTCTGATCTCGTGGTAGATCAACTCTTGTAATACTCATATCATCAAGAACAATCAAGCAGGACGTAGGGTATTACCTCCATCAAGAGGGCCTGAACCTGGATAAACATTGTGTCCCCTGCCTCCTATTACCATCCGCCTTAGACGCACAGTACGAGACCCCCTACCCGAGATCCGCCGGTTTTGACACCGACAGCGACACCTTCCACCCAAATCACCGACCCTTCCAGCAAATAAGCGCCAGCCTAAACCATGGTGCACGCAGTATAGCCAGGACCTCAAGGAGCATCTGGCAGCGGAGAAGCAAATCTCGGCCACATGCGCGGATGAGGTCGCGATGGCTGCCATTCGTGCCGACCCCCGGATCTTGGAGGAGCACCTCGCCGTCGAGGCCATCGTTGGCGCCTCGCGCACCAACGCCGCGACGCAGTTGGCTACTTTAAACGAAAGTTCGTGGCGTTTTCTCGAGGCCACCGTCGGTGCCTTCGACGAAGACTACGAGGTGTTTTCTCAGCGTGCACGTGCTTAACTCATCTCGAGAGCCAGCAGGTTGGTGCCCGGAGTGGCTCATGCAACTCACCACTACAATGAGGGCACCCACGATGCAAAGGCCTCACCCTCTTCCATGTCCAAGGAGCCAATCGTCATCGATATCTCTGACAATGAGGAGTAGCTTGTCTTATTAGCTCACTATAAGGACCCATGTTTAGTTTGCTAGCTACTGCCTTTCCTTAACAAATTCCTGTGAATTGTGCTATCTACTTTTACCATGCAATCTTCTGCTATAGTGTATATGTTCTATATGTCGTGCAATGTGGTGTTCAATTAACTGCTTGGTTCAATTCTGCAAATGTGATGTTCAATTCTTCAGGGTGCAATGTTTCCAAATTGTTAAGCATGCTTGTTTTGGTTAACTATCCGATCTTCTATTAGGAGTATGTTATATTGTTCAATTGGTGTTTAGTTAACTGCTTGGTTCATTTGTTGTGGCTTGGTTCACTTTTTGTGGTGTTTAGTTAATTGCTTGGCTCAATTCTGTAATGTGATGTTCAATTGTTGTGGCTGCATTCTGTTATTGTATATCATGTGAGAAATAAATCGAATTTGGTTGTACTAAATACATGAGAAACAAATACAATTGCTATATTTCCAAGTTGTTAAGCATGCTTGGTTTTGGTTAACTGTCTGGTCTTCTATTAGGAGTGTGTTATATTGTGCAATGTGGTGCTCAGTAAACATTTGGTTCATTTGTTGTGGTGTTTAGTTAACTGCTTGGTTCAATTCTGCAATGCGATGTTCAATTGCTGTGGCTGCATTCTGTTATTGTATATCATGTGAGGAATAAATCGAATTTGGCTGCACTTAATACATGAGAAACATATACAAGTGCTATATTTCCTAGTTCTTAATCATGCTTGGTTTGAATAAATGGGTTTTCCATGTGGCTTGAATTAATCTGATGAATCTGCAATGTTCTTATTTATCATCAACATATTTTACTGATAGCATGCGAACCCCTACTTAACCTGATGACTAACTACCTTATATGTGTTGCAGGGAAACAATGGGAAGCACTGAGGTTTACAAGATGGTACTAACTATTATACCTTGCCTTTTTGTATTCCTTTGCCCCATTTCCAATATAAAGAAGATATTTATGCACATTCTTGTTTTCAGGCTTCACTGATGATTACCTCTCAAACCACCTCTGTGGTCAGGAGGCGAGGAAAGTTTTCATACAACACCCACGGTTCAATATTGAAGTGTTCCTGAAGAGGTCGAAGGATGGACGGTCAATCATCCACAGGCACTGGCCTAAAGTTGCAAAGACCTTCAACATGAATGAAGGCTCAATATTCGCCTTCCGCTTCAGTAGTTTTCTAGATGAGATGCATCTCTCTATGTACCATCTATGATGCTAATTTCGAAAGGTTCTAGATGTTGCATGTGAAACTTGCTGCTGGTGCAGTTATGTAATGGGGTAGCTGAGTGCTGAAGCTATATCATGTTGTACTCTGATGTATTTCAATTATGAAATCCTGCTCCCTTAATATGGAAATGGGATATATTATGTGCTTAATATGAATGTCAATTAGATTAGTAAATGGATTATTAATAATAGGGCAATTAGCCTGCTAATTGGCCAATTAGCTTGCTAATTGGGTTTTCCTATTGCAAACGGTTAATGAGAAACCACCGTGGGTGATGACCTCAGGCAATGCACATAGTTTCTAGGAATAAACCGTGTTAGATCAATGAACAATCACACACAACATACTTTTCAAAACTGTTTGCGTTGCGCCATCTTGCGCAAACGTTTTCCTTGTAGTGACTTTGTGAGATGTATATACGAACAAAAACTTTTAATGGTGACTGACTGTGTGGGATGTACTTACGATCGAAAATGATTTCGCCTGTATAATTGTATTTTTAGCACTATTGTACGTATTTCTGTATTTGAGTGATTGTCGGTCGCACACGACCTCATTTTGCCGAGCGTGTGTGCCAGGAGGGCATATCCCCAACGGTTTCTGCGTCGTGCGGGAAGGACCCCCTATCGCCCACACTCACTTGGTGACGGTTCCGAGTGCCGTCGTGGAAAGGGGTTAAAAACTGTTTGTTTAGGACCGACGCGCACTAGTGATAGCAGGTAGAAAAGCAGGCTATGCATCAGAATAGAAGCAATCAATTACACTAGCAAAATCTAATGCAAGCATGAGAGAATGAAATGAGCGATATCGGGATGATCAAAGGGGGGCTTGCCTGGTTGCTCAGACGAGAAGGAGGGGTCGTCGGTGACGTAGTCGATCACAGCGGCATCGGCAGCCGTCACGGGGTTTACCGAAGAGAAGAGGGGGGATAGTAAATACATAGCAAGTAAGTGCATAACAGGACAACAGGCAGAGTTAGACGTGTTCTAACACGGTGCTACACGTTACCGGCGAATGGGGTTAACATCCGGGAATACTTTCCCGAAGTTTGGCATTTTCGGACAGACGAGCCAGAGGAGAAAGGTTCGATGTTCGCTATGCTAGGGATGTGTGGTGGATGAACGGACCGCGTATTCAGATTCCTCTTGTCGTTTTGAGCAACTTTCATGTATAAAACTTTTTCATCCAAGCTACGGATTATTTTATATGATTTTCCGAAGTTTATGCAATATCCTAGATTTATTATTAATCTAAAATAGGGTTATTGCACCATCATTGACGTCAGCAGTCAGCTGAGTTGACCATGGTCAACCTTGACATGTGGGGCCGGTCAGTGCCTAGTCAGCAGTACAGTCAGCGTTGACTGAGTCAATGTTGACCAGTCAACAGGGTCAATGAGGCCCATCTGTCAGTGTCACATATTTTAAAAGGGTGTTTAGATTAAACTAACTAGGGGTGGGGCCCCACTGTCATAGAGTCCTCCGACTAACTAATTAGCTAATTAGTTAATTAGGGAAAATCAATTAAGTTAATTAATCATTTAACTAATTAATTAATTTAATTAATCATTTTTTAATGTGTTCACATGGGACGGGCCCCATCTGTCGATGGCCCTGAGCCTTAGCGGGGAGGGCATGCGGGTGCCGGGGTGCGGGCGCCCGTGGGACGGCGAGGCCCGGCCAAGCGGGCGCAGCCGGCCAGAGCTGGCCCGGTCGGGGCCAGGCGACGACAGCGAGCGAGATGCAAGGCAGGGCGGAGCAGGCGAGTGTGTGCAACGCGCGGGCTGCGCGTGGCGGGCGCGGGACGGGGACGGCGGTGCGCGACAGAATGGGGCAGGGCGAGGCAGAGCGCCGTGCGGCGCACGAGCGGGCGAGCAAGGGCGCGGTGACGCACTGGAGGGGGCGGGGCTGGTGGACGCGGCTCGTGGTCTCGGCGGCCAGGTGTGCGCGCGGAGCGCGTCGACCGTGACGACGAATAAGGGGAGGGGAGGACGACCAGGGTCCTCACCGACGTTGGTGAGCAGGGGGCGTCGAGGCGCGTTGGCGGCCGTTGAGGAGGAGGATGGGGACGATCCGGCGAGGGAGAGTCGATGGAGCGGCGCCGACGTGGTGACGGAGCACGGCGACGACGGGAGGCGCAGGATCGAGCCCCTCCCCAATCCAGAACTAGTAGAACTAGTCGAGTGGGAGGGGGTCCAGGGAGGAGGATGAACGTCGACGAGGGGGGGGGGGGGGGGGGGGGGGGGGGGGGGGGGGGGGGGTTTCTCCGGCGAGGTGGGCCACGGGGCGCCGGCGTCGGGGATGAGCGGCGGGGTCAGCGATGGCGGTTGACGGGGGTTGTCGGGGAGTGGGGTTGGGCTCTATGGTTTGGTGGAGTGGGGGTAGATGTAGGAGTGATGGGCCGGCCTGGCTGGGGTGGCCAACTGGGTCGAGGCCCAGTGGGGAAAAGGGGGGCCTCTCTCCTTTTTCTTTTTTTAATCTTTTCTGTTTACATTTATTCTTTTCTTTTTGCGTTTCTCTTAGCTAGCAAAAAATATATTTTGTAAAATGTGGGACTTGGTCCCATAAATACCTTGCATTAGCTAGCACTGACACAAAAAGGTTGGGAGGCATTTGAGTTTGTTTGGAATTTTTTGTAAATGGAAAGGCATTTAAATATGCCGCTATAACACTGTTTTAAACAGTTTAGGGCATTAAAACACCATTCAAAAAATGTTGGCTCACCACCAATATTAACAATTGATTTATTGCTACAACTTGAACATTTTAGTTTTGAAAATTGAACACTTTTGTCACTCGACTTTAATTTAAATTTGAATTTGAACCGGATAGAATCAAAGGGGGATTTAGCAACAGTGAAAACGATGACATGGCACCATTAACTTGGGATTATTGTAGCTTAATTATCCGGGTGTCACAACGTTAGGATTTTCGGTGGGACCGACAAGATCAACTCGGTGGGACCGATAAGCTAGGGTTAGGGCAAAACTTGATCTCGGTTTGACCGATTACTTCAACTCGGTGAGACCGATTTCAGTAATAAGCAAACAGAGAGTTGGTTAGGCAAACTCGATGGGACCGATCGCTCCTTTTGGTGATACCGAAACGTTACGAAAAAGAAACAGAGAGTTTGCACTGCGAACTCGATGTGACCGGTCGCTTATTTCGGTGAGACTAAAACTTTACGAAGGGAAACAGAGAGTTTGCAGTCCCATCTCGGTGAGACCGAGATCCCTATCGGTGAGACCGAACTGATTAGGGTTTCTGGCTACGGCGATGTCAAGTGAACTCGGTGGCGCGGATGAATCAAATCGGTGGGGCCGAGTTTGACTTTAGGTTTATGACATATTTGGATTTGACAAAATGGTTGAGGGCTTTGGAGCATATCACTGGGCACTTTGAGCAAGTAGATCATTAAGCAACACCTCATCCCCTTTTAATAGTATTGGCTTTCCTATGGACTCAATGTGATCTTGGATCACTATAATAGAAATGAAGAGTCTTGAGCTTTTGCCAATATTTGTCCTTAGCATTTTAAGGGGTCCATGTTTCTAGTCCATGCCATACCAATCATTGAGCTTTCTGAAATAATTAACTTGAAAGGATATTAGTTCAATGAGGTATATGTTGTTATGAATTACGAAAACCACCCAGGGATCAGTTGCACTTTCAGTCTCCCCCTTTTTGGTAATTGATGACAACATATAGATCAAAGCTTCGACAAATGATGATAAGAATGAAATATATCGTCGCTTTGAGAAGTATGTGATAAGCAAGAGCTCCCCCTAAATTTGTGCATTATTTATGATTTGCTTTTGAATGCAAATGCACAATCGATTAGGATCATGGGTCACTATTCCATGTCACACACATCTTGGTGGAGCGCTCAAAATGATATAATATAAATGACATGCACTCATCACCAAGACAAATATGATTGAACATACACAAATGATAAGATAGCTCATTCAATCACAAAGTAAAGCATAATATGATCAACCACATGATCATAAGAGTATCTCACACACAAACACAAATAATATAGCAAACACAAGCAAATAAGTAGCAAGAGAGACAAAAAGAAGCAGAACACACACACACTCTCTCTCTCGAAGCCTATGATCTATGCAATTTCTCCCCCTTTGGAAACAAGTTACCAAAAATCTCAAAAATGCATAGTGCTATTGGCACTCTAAGCACGATCTCCGAGAGCTCCGGAGTGCGAAGATGGCATGCAGAGAACAACATCTGCAAAGACTTTGGCTGACGTCTGAGGAACTGGAGGGGTTGCCACTGGAGGGGCAACTGAGGCTATGGATGCATGTGCTGAAGTTGTGGCCCTTGTGTCACTGACTGGCATGGCTGCAAACCTTTGTGCTCTAGGCACCCTCTGATAAGCATTTGTATTAGATCTTCATCTCCTCTCCTATGCTTCTTCTTGGAGTTGCTCAACTGCAGTCTGAATCTCTGTCACCTTCAAGTCTAGATCATAAAACTTTGTCTCAATGATTCTCTCAAGACTCTCTTGGTTTTGAGTCAGGGTGGTTAGTCCTTTCTCAATCCTAACTGTGGCTTCAAGCAGATAGCTGAGCTCGTCCTGCTTGGTCTTGAGATTTGCAGCTGAGGGATCTGGAATCTTGGAAGCTTTTTCTGCCTTAGCCTTCTCTCTCTTCTCCTGAGCCTCAACAGATGTAGGATGTGAAGCACCCATGACAATTGTGTTTTCCTCAAAATCTAGCCTCAAGGGAAGATGCTCTCTATCTATCAAATATGTGCATGTGCCCACTTTGGAATTAGTGAGCATCTAAATCTGTGGGGCATAGCCACATGATCTCTTCTGCAGTCCTCTTAACACTCTCAACTATTAAGGTCATCACCTTGAATTTCTCTGGCACATCAAACATGTGTAGCAAATTGATTGAATGCCCTCTAATCATTCTATCATCTCCAGACTTGGGAAGCAATGTGTGCCTCATGATTGTGTTGATTGTTGGCAGCCCTGACAGAAGATAGTACACAGAGCCAAACTTATGTGTGTCCAAGGCAGCATCTGGTGTCTCCTTGTACATGTGTGGCAAATCGATTGAATGCCCTCTGATCATTTTGGCTGTCACTCTGGTCTGACATTGCTGAAATTGACCCTGTGAACAGATGGGTATAGGTAGAGTGGATGAGCATCACGAAGTGCAGCTGTTTTGGCAAAAAGAATGACTCAAAAACTTAATTTTAGTTTTCTGCAAAAAGCATTTCGGAGCTACCGATATGACAAACTTGGTGACACTGAAGCAACTTTAAAGTCTAAACATGTGAAATCGGTCAGACCGAGACACAGTTCGGTGACTCCGAGATGCTAGGGTTTCATAGAGCAAGTAAACTCGGTCACACCGATTCGTACACTTCGGTCGGACCGAGTAGTACATGTGCAATGGCTTGGGCCAAATCGGTGTGACCGGATTTTTAAATTGGTCGGTCCGAGACGAGATCGGTGGAAACCTAACCCTAAGTTTTTGGATCAAAACCAATCTAGAGGAAGTATTGATTGGATAGAACTATTTCAATCATGGTAAGAATCATGGCATTGTCTTTGTGCTAAGAATCAGAGTGAGGAAAGCACAAAGGGTCGAGTTCATACCCTAGCTTGGTGATGAACCCGCTACGGCAACAACGATGGCGAAGATTTCTGTTGACGCCGGCGAACACCAGCAACAGGAGGTCGCGGGCGATGAGGAGACGATCCTAAGACCACGAGTAGGCAGAGCTGGACAGGCGCGGGCGAAGGCTTTGGAGAAATTTTCAGCCCGGGTATATATATCCAGACACTGTCGGTGTGACCGAGTGGAATGACTCGGTGGCACCGAGATGCAGAATCGCAAGCGGTTGCTGCAACTCAGTGAGACCGAACTGTTCTAATCGGTTGCACCAAGATCAAAACCTAGATCAACTTAATGAACTCGGTATGACCGAATGGGATGGATCGGTCAGACCGAAATACACTAAGAGGTTTTGTAAATTAAGCCCTTGACGGATCGGTGACTCCGAGTGCTCCTCACCCGGAGGGTCCGAATTCGACTTGTTCAAACTTTGTGATGTAGCATGAATAGAGTTTGAGACGAGAAAAGCATAGATAGCTAGAGGGAGTTCTTAGGCATTCTTGTCCATCCATTTGGCAAAATGAAAAAAGGCCAAACAATCAACGTAACAAATGGATGTCCTCGAATGGCAAAAATATGCAACCAACATGCTCACACAATAAGATAGAAAATAAAATATGTGATAAAGCATGCATAAACACTCTAGCATCTATCAAGCAATTGGCGATGACTAGGTCATCTATATATTAGTACATTGACTGAGGAGTCAAATGAGAACATTTGATCGTAGGTCATACTCATTGTTTAAGCACAAGTGGGGTTACCACTTTTACATAAAGCATTGTTGTGTTCACGCCATTAGAGTTGCTTTAGCTCAATTCTTAGAGCAAAGCTCCCCCTAGATGTGATATCCCCCCTAAGAGGGATGAACTAACCTTGGGTTTTGTTGATGATGACTTCATGTAGGTGTTGAAGATGTAGATGTTCAATGTTGATGTAGATCATTTGGAGCAATCCATCAGAGTGAGTTGCACTTTCAATACCTACATGGGTTAGTCCCACAAGGAACATACAAGGATATCCATAGACATAGAGTGAAATTCACATAAGATGTTGTCCATGAAAGCATTAGTTTACCTGGTCCCTTGTCTTACCAACAAGAGGATTTGTGACTCCTTGAACTAGTGCAAGATGTGGAAGTTGATTGCACTTGTCCTTGCCAAATGAATATGGGTGAAGTTTGTTGGCGGAGTCACCCTCAAGAACTCTCTAGTTCTTCTTCTTCGGGATCCACATCATCTTGATGGGAATCCTTGGAGTTGTAGTCGTACTTGATGAAGTAGAACTTGATGTAGTCTTGGGAACCCACTTGACCAAGGCCTTAGGAGCTTCTTCAAATGCATCAATCTCCTCTTGAAGCTTGTCCTTGCCTTTTAGCTTGTGGTCTTGTGGTGGAAGATCATCTTGAGCTTGTGTTCCCTTGAAAGAAGGGGGATCATACTTCTCTTGTTGAGGAACAAACTTCGTATTGGGATATTGATCTTGTTCCCACTCAACTCCATTGGCATTGAACTTGCGTTCAAAACCAACACCTTGATTCTTCCAGTGCCCTCCTTGCTTGCGTACAATTTCCTCAAATTGCTTACTTCCGGCAAGGCTCTTGTAAACACCTTTCTCTATAATTCCCTTCAATAAGCTATTTTCTTGCTCAAGTGTAACTTGGCTAAGAGAATCATTAGTGGAATCAAGAGAACTACTAGAAGCAACAATATTGGATTTAACATGATTATTGTTACTACTAGAAGAAGAATCTTTCTTGCTCTTGTTGCTAGATTTTACTTGTGCCATGTAAGTAGACAAGAGTAAATGCTTGGCAATGTAAGAAGTTTTCTTACGAATATCATCATTAATTGCTTTTAAGAACCCATGCTCTTGCTCTAGATTGAGCTTTTCAAAGCATGGCTTCTCATGAGTCTTTAAAAGCTCTCGATGATCTTCTAAGGTAGTTTCATGAGCTAACTTAAGAGTGTTTAGTTCTTTAGTTAGCCGCTCAATCTCCTTCTTGTTGGGGAATGTAGCATGCAATTTCAACAAATTTCCTATGCTCATGCAAGATCTATCTAGGAGATGCACAACAACGAGAAGGGGAGAGTGTGTCCACGTACCCTCGTAGACCGAAAGCGGAAGCGTTTGACAACGCGGTTGATGTAGTCGAACTTCTTCTCGTTCCGATCGATCAAGCACGAAACGTACGACACCTCCGAGTTCTGCACACGTTCAGCTCGATGACGTCCCTCGTACTCTTCATCCAACAAAGTGTGGAGGGAGAGTTTCGTCAGCACGACGACGTGGTGACAGTGATGGTGAAGTGATCCACGCAGGGCTTCGCCTAAGCACTATGTGAATATGACCGGAGGCGTAAACTGTGGAGGGGGGCGCCGCACACGGCTAGGAATCAATGTTGTGTGTTCTAGTGGTGCCCCCCCACATATATATAGGTGGGAGAGGGAGATGGGCTGCAAGGGGCGCCCCAAGTAGGAGTAATCCTACTTGGGCGCTGATACGTCTCCAACGTATCTATAATTTTTGATTGTTCCATGCTGTTATATTATCAATCTTGGATGTTTTATAATCATTTTATATCATTTTTTGGTACTAACCTATTGACATAGTGCTAAGTGCCAGTTGCTGTTTTTTCGTTTTTACATCGTAGAAAATCAATATCAAACGGAGTCCAAATGCCACAAAACTTTACCAAGATTTTTTATGGACCAGAAGGAACACAAGGGCCCTGGCTGCGCCTAGGGTGCCCCGAGGGGAGCACAACCCACCAGGGCGCGCCAGGAGGCCCAGGCACGCCCTGGTGGGTTGTGCCCACCTCGGGTGCCCCCAAGACCGCCTCATTGCTCTATAAATACCCCAATATTCCCAAAACCCTAGGGGAGTCGACGAAATATTGATCCAGCCACCACAGAGTCCAGAACCACCAGATCCAATCTAGACACCATCTCGGATGGGGTTCACCACCTCCATTGGTGCCTCTCTGATGATGCGTGAGTAGTTCTTTGTAGACCTTCGGGTCCGTAGTTAGTTGCTAGATGGTTTCATCTCTCTCTCTCTTGATTCTCAATACAATGGTCTCTTGGAGACCCATGATGTAACTCGTTTACGGTGTGTTTGTTGGGATCCGATGAACTTTGAGTTTATGATCAGATCTATCTTTTTTTATCCATGAAAGTATTTGAGTTTATTTGATCTCTTTTATGCATGATTGCTCATAGCCTCATATTTATTCTCTTATATTTGGTTCTTTTGGCCAACTTGATCTATTTATCTTGCAATGGGAAGAGGTGCTTTGTAGTGTGTTCGATCTTACGGTGCTTGATCCAATGACAGAAGAGGAACCGACATGTATGTATCGTTGCTACTAAGGATAAAACGACGGGGTCTATCTCTGCATAGATAGATCTTGTCTACATCATGTAATCATTCTTATTACATTACTCCATTTCTCCATGAACTTAATACAGTAGATGCATGCTGGATAGCGGTCGATGTGTGGAGTAATAGTAGTAGATGCAGGCAGGAGTCGGTCTACTAATCTTGGACGTGATGCCTATGTAATGATCATTGCCTAGATATCGTCATGAGTATTTGAAGTTCTATCTATTACCCAACAGTAATTTTTTCACCCACTGTTTGCTATTTTTCTCGAGAGAAGCCACTAGTGAAACCTACGGCCCCCGGGTCTCTTTCTCATATTGTTTGCCTTTGCGGTCTACTTTTGTTTGCTTTTATTTTCAGATCTATTAATCCAAAAAACCAAAAATACTTTGCTGCACTTTATTTTATTTGCGATCTATTTATTCAATCTATTACAACTTTCTCCCGCCACACACCAATTTCTGGCACCGTTACCCGAAAGGGATTGACAACCCCTTTAGCACGTCGGGTTGCGAGTATTTGTTATTTGTGTACAGGGGCTGTTTACGCTGTGTTTCTTGGTTTTCCTACTGGTTCGATAACCTTGGTTTCATATCTGAGGGAAATACCTACCGCCGCTGTGCTGCATCATCCCTTCCTCTTTGGGGAAATACCGATGTGGCTTCAAGCGACATCAAAAGGAATTTCTGGCGCCGTTGCCGGGGAGTATCTTCAACAGATACCAGGTTCCTAATCACAAATCTCATCTCCTCGCAATTTACATTATTTTCCATTTGCCTCTCTTTTTCCTCTCCCCCACTTCACAAAAATTTGCCGTTTTTATTCGCCCTCTTTTTCGTTCACCATTTTCTCGTCAGATCTATTGTTTGCTTGGGTTACCATGTGCCTTTTATTTGCTTGCATCTTTGCTTGCTAAAAATCTATTGATATGGATCCTCATCCACTTGCTAATCTTTTTAAAAGATCCAATCATGACGAACCAATTGCTAGTGAGTTGAGTGCACTAGATTATCTTTATGAAGTTTTGCATTGTGACGAAGAAATTTATGAAGTGATTCATGATAGCTCCTTGAATGAAAAGCATGATTTCAATGCTTTTGCTATAAATTCTATTAATGTCAGTTGTGCTAATAATATGCAAAACCCCAAGCTTGGGGATGCTAATTTTGCTATGTCCACTACTTGTTGCAATGATCATGATTGGGGTGATGTTTCTTATGATCTTGAAAATTTATTTAAGCCTGATGATGAATATGTTTGCGATAATATTGAAAGTGGGTTTGGAAGAGTGTCAACTTTAGCTAAAAATAATCCCACATATTTGGAGAGTGTTCAGTCTTATGAAATTTTTGATGAAAGTGGTTTTGGAGAGGTCATGACTTTATTTGATGATAATCCCACTATTTTGGAAGAGTGTCAACTTTGCATGCATGCGGATCATGAAGAGAATATTTTGTGTGATAGCTATATTGTTGAATTTTATTATGATCTTACATGTAATTATTATGAGAGAGGAAAATATGGTTGTGGAAATTTTTGTGTTACTAAATTACCTCTTGTTATGTTGAGATTGTCAATGTTTATTCATCTCCTTTGCATATGCTATATATTTATTGTATTGATAATTTGTTTCTTATAAATTTCCTATGCATAGGAAGTATGTTAGACTTAAATATGTTTTTCACATGTTTTATGATGCTCCCTTTGTGTTACAATTATTATCTTTCATGCGAGCATCAAAAAAAATTTATGCCTAGCTAAGGGCGTAAAACTATAGCGCTTGTTGGGAGGCAACCCAATGAATAAAATTTAACTATGCTTTTTTGCTCCCTATTTTTGAGTGCTAGCACGATTATGATACTATTATGATTGTGTTTTTTGTGTTTTAATTAGTGTTTGTGCCAGCTAAAGCCTTTATAATCTTCTTGGGTGATAGTTGTTTGATCTTGGTGAAAAAACAGAAATTTTTGCTCTCACGAAAATAATTCTCATTTTTTACCGGAGAGCGATAAAATACCCATTCCACTTGCAGTAGATCAATATACAAATTGCTCAGGTCTTCCTAATTTTTAAGAACTTTTTGAGTTACAGAAGTATTCGAAATAGTCAGATTACTACAGACTGTTCTATTTTGATAGATTCTGTTTTCTTTGTGTTGTGTGCTTATTTTGATGGATCTATGGTTTTCTTTGATGAGTTTTTGCCATAGAAAAGCTGGAATACAGTAGATATAATGCAAGAACAAAACATGAATTGATTTGATACAAAACTTATAGTAGTGATTTATTATTTTCTTATACTAACGGATCTCATGAAGGTTTTGTTGAGTTTTGTGTGATTGAAGTTTTCAAGTTTTGGGTTATCTTACGATGGATGAAGGAATAAGGAGTAGAAGAGCCTAAGCTTGGGGATGCCCCAGCATCCCAAGCTATTATCCAAAAATGAGCAACCAACTAAGCTTGGGGATGCCCCCGAGTGGCATCCCCTCTTTCTTCTAACGACCATCGGTATTTTACTCGAAGCTATATTTTTATTCGTCACATACTATGTGTTTTTCTTGGAGCGTCTTGTATGATTTGAGACTTTGCTTGTTTTATTTTGTGTTTTAAGTCTTGATCCCCTACTAGACACATCTATTTGAGAGAGCCAAAATTAGGTCATGACTTGTTAGAATTGCTCTATGCTTCACTTAAATTTTTATGAGCTATGGACTTGCTCTAGTGTTTCACTTATATCTTTTTGAGCACGGTGTGCTTAGTATTTTTGAAGAAATGCTCTCTTGCTTCACTTAGATTTATTTGAGAGTTAGTAAATTTTTTAAGAAATTCTCTCTTGCTTCACTTAAATTAATTTGAGAGAAAGAAAAATTATGCTCATGATCTTCACTTATATTTGTTTGAGCTTATGAAAAGTAACACATGAAGATTAGTCCCAAAGTGATAGATATCCAAGAAGGATATAATAAAAACTTTCATGAAGATCATTGGACAAAATAAACTTGATTCTTAGTAATAATTTTGAGATATGATGATGTGATATGTGAGTCATCTTGATGAGTAATTATGCTTTAGTAAGAATATTGATGTTAAGGTTTGTGATTCCCTATGCAAGCACGAAAGTCAATAGTCATGCAATGAAATTATATCCTACTTGTGGTGCATTATTCGATGTTAGTTATGCTTAATGCTCGCTTATGAGATTATTCGTTTCTTGGTTGGTCGCTTCTCAATCTTTTGCTAGCCTTCATTTTGCACTAAGTGTGATCACTACTTGTGCATCCAAAATCCTTTAACCTAGTTTTGCCACATGAGTCCACTATATCTACCTATATGTGGTATTCTTTTGCCGTTCTAAGAAAATTTTCATGTGCCATCTCTAATTTTCGAAAATAAACTTCTCTTTTGTGTGTTCGTTTCACTCGTGGAGCGGTGAGGGGTGGCAAATATTTTCCATGTTAGATGTGTTATTCTCAAGATGAGTGTTTATTCACTTGTCATTGCACGAGAGTAAGGCAAAGGTATTAGGGATGCCCGGTCCCGAAATGAACAAAATGAATTTACTTTATGTTGCCAAATAATAAATTCCTTGGAAAGTGTTGTTATGGAGGGCACCCGTGGATACAGTTAGCCATGGAAAGTGAAAGTATGGTGGAAAAAGGAATAAACTTTATTTTCTGTTTGGGAACCACCTATGATATATTTAGCATGGAAAGTGTTGGGAACTCTAAGTCGTTTTCGTTGGTGGGATGGATACACCTCCCAAAATGTTTTTACCTCTAAATTTTACGCTTTGAGCTCTGGCACCTCTACAAATCCTTACTTCCCGATGTGAAGGGCCTTTCTTTTACTTTATGGATTTTTTTGAATTTGAGTATCCATCTTCTCTTATAAAAGCACCAACTAGGACGCAATATGATCGTACTTGAGTATTGGGAGTAGCTAATATGCGAGTGTGTTTCATGAATGAATCAATGGTTGAGCATGATCGGCTAGGGATAGCTTATTTTAGCGTTGATATTTTGAAAGACATGGTTGCTTGTTGATATGCTTGAGTATTTAAATTATCATGTCAAAACTAGACTATTGCTTTGAACAATATAAAAGTCCAAATGTCCATGCTATAGAGAAAATATTATGATATGACATGTTAGGCAGCATTCCACATCAAAAATTCTGTTTTTATCACTTCCCTACTCGAGGACGAGTAGGAGTTAAGCTTGGGGATGCTAATATGTCTCCAATGTATCTATAATTTTTTATTCTTCCATGCTGTTATATTATCAATGTTGGATGTTTTATAATCATTTTATAGTCATTTTATATCATTTTTGGTACTAACCTATTGACATAGTGCCAAGTGCCAGTTGCTGTTTTTTTTCTATGTTTTTTACATCGCAGAAAATCAATATCAAATGGAGTCCAAATGCCACGAAACTTTACGGGGATTTTTTATGGTCCGGAAGGAACACAATGGGCCCTGGCTGCGCCGGGAGGGTGCCCCGAGGGGAGCACAACCCACCAGGGCACGCCCTGGTGGGTTATGCCCACCTCGGGTGCCCCCCGGATTGCCTCTTTGCTCTATAAATACCCCAATATTCCCAAACCCTAGGGGAGTCGACAAAATATTGATCCAGCCGCCGCAGAGTCGAAAACCACTAGATCCAATCTAGACACCATCTCAGATGGGGTTCACCACCTCCATTGGTGCTTCTCCGATGATGCGTGAGTAGTTCTTTGTAGACCTTCGGGTCCGTAGTTAGTAGCTAGATGGCTTCATCTCTCTCTCTCTCTTGATTCTCAATAGAATGGTCTCTTGGAGATCCGTATGTTGTAACTCTTTTGCGGTGTGTTTGTCGGGATCCGATGAACTTTGAGTTTACGATCAGATCTATCCTTTTTATATCTATGAAAGTATTTGAGTTTCTTTGATCTCTTTTATGCATGATTGCTTATAGCCTCGTATTTATTCTCTGATATTTGGGTTTTGTTTGGCCAACTTGATCTATTTATCTTGCAATGGGAAGAGGTGCTTTGTAGTGGGTTCGATCTTATGGTGGTTGATCCCAGTGACAGAAGGGGAACCCACCCGTATGTATCGTTGCTATTAAGGATAAAACGATGGGGTCTATCTCTACATAGATAGATCTTGTCTACATCATGTCATCGTTCTTATTGCATTACTCCGTTTCTCCATGAACTTAATACACTAGATGCATACTAGATAGCGGTCAATGTGTGGAGTAATAGTAGTAGATGCAGGCAGGAGTCGGTCTACTAATATTGGACGTGATGCCTATGTAATGATCACTGCCTGGATATCGTCATGAGTATTTGAAGTTCTATCAATTTCCCAACAGTAATTTTTTCACCCATCGTTTGCTATTTCTCGAGAGAAGCCACTAGTGAAACCTACGGCCCCCGGGTCTCTTTCTCATATTATTTGCCTTTGCGATCTACTCTTATTTGCTTTTATTTTTAGATCTATGAATCCAAAAACCCAAAAATACTTTGCTGCACTTTATTTTATTTGCGATCTATTTATTCAATCTATTACAACTTTCTCCCGTCACACACCAATTTCTGGCGCCGTTACCCGGAAGGGATTGACAACCCCTTTAACACGTCGGGTTGCGAGTATTTGTTATTTGTGTGCAGGGGATGTTTACGTTGTGTTGCTTGGTTCACCTACTGGTTCGATAACCTTGGTTTCATATCTGAGGGAAATACCTATCGCCGATGTGCTGCATCATCCCTTCCTCTTTGGGGAAATACCGACGTAGGTTCAAGCGACATCAGGTGCCTCATCCAAGTCGGCCTCCCCCCTTCCATATGCATTGGAGGGGGAAGGAAAGAGAAGGGGGAGGGGAAGGAAAGGGGAAGGCCGAATCCTCCCCTTTCCTTCTCCCTTCCCGCTACCTCTTGAGCACTGCGTTGGTTTTCTGTCGGGGGGATGGACCCCGGGCAGGCAACGGAACCCGGGTCCTCCTCGAAAAACAACGGGGTTGGCACTGCCCCTCAATTGTAACATCCCAAAATTCTAAATTTTGGAATGTTATATTAAATAAATTATTATGATTGTTTGTTTTATTGTTGTGTGATTGATTGTGTGAAAATGATTGGAAATTGAAAAGTTTTTGAAAGTTGAATGAGAGGGAATAAAAGGACTTTCCCAAAACTTTGCATCTTGCATTTTGATCTTCCTGAATTCAAATTCATTTCATCACAAAACCCTAGAGTGAAGATGATATGACTTCTTCCATTTAAAGAAATGAAAAGGGGTTTGAAAATAATTTGAATTCCATTTTGAAATATTTCAATCTTGGAAACTTTAAGCAACTCAATGAGTTCATGAGGGAAGATAAAATGACTTCTTCATATTTGAAGAAAGAGAGTTGGAAGTTTCAAAGGAATAAATTGGAAGTCACTTTGAAGTTATTTGAAACTCATTTTCCATTTGAAGTTGTTTGAAATTCCAAATTCAAATCCAATTGGGAGTTATTTGAGTTTCTATTCAAAATATTTTTCTCCTAAAAATAAATAAATGGAAATAAGGGTAAAATGATTCCCTACAATAGAAAATTAGGAGAAAATGAATTTGAAATCATTTTGCTATTTTAAAAATGATTTTTATTGATTTTAAATGTAACAACATCATTGTTTGACTTTTATGATTTATTTTGGATTTTATTTGAACTTGGAAAATAGTTCATCTTATTCTTGGTATTTTTCCGAGCATTTTGGTATATAATATGCCTATGTAATTTTTGTTTTATTTTTATTTTTGCTCTGTTGTAGTTGTTGTTCTGTAAAAAAACAAAAAAAAAGACACACGCACGCACGCGCTGGCCAGCCAGCCCAGCAGCCACCCAGCCGCACGGCCCACTGGCCAACTGGCCAGCTGTCCCAGTGCCCGACCGACCAGGCCGTCCTAGGCCGCCCGAGCGCCTCGCACACCCGACGTCTCCCTCTCGCTCGCACGCAGCTGCCGCTGGCAGGTGGGGCCCGCTGCCCAAGCCACCGTCCCCAACCTCCCATTCGTCCCACTCGGGATAGAGCACGAGCCGCGCCCGCAACCGACGCCATTGCTCTCGGGATAAGCCTCATCCCCGCAACTCCGCAGCCCCTCCTCGCGCCTATAAATGCCCCCGATGCCCCTCATTCGATTCTGCCACTTCGCTCGCCCCTCGCTCATCACAGCCGCCGCCTTCGTCAGTGGGACCTCGCCGGAGGCGGAGGACCTCGCCGTCGTTTTTGTTTCTCGTAGACCACCCCGGCCTCCAATCTCTCTGTCAATCTCATTCTCTCGATCTACCGCATCCAGTTGACATGGTTTTTGCTCCTAGGGACCACCGGAGACGACGCCCCGACGACCCGCGTCCTCGCCGGAGCACCGGAGTTCCGCCGCCTCCCTCCGCTCGTCACTGGCCACCCCGCCACCCACCGACCCCACCAGCACACCGCCCATGGCGTGCCCGACCTCCCCGACCCCTTCGCCGCCGCTGAGGACCGCCGGAGCCGCCGCCCTGTCCGCCGCGCGACGCCCGACGCGTGTGCCGCCGTCTCCTGTCGTCGTCACCGCTGTAAGCCGAGCCTCCGCCTCGTTCGTTTAGTTTAGTTTTTTTTATTTATTTGGATTAGATCGGTTAACCACGGTTTTAAATAAACCGTGTGGTTTAGTTAAAAATCGGTCTCCGGTTTTTTTGTTGCCGCGGTAGTTGTTTTGCTTAGGTAGCGGCCGTTCGCCGTATAGCTTCCGCAACGAATGCTGCTCGGCCAATAGGAAGCCGCCATGTGGCCAGGGACCTGTTCGCTAATAAAACTTTCACAGTCAAGTCCCTGTAAATTTCAGTTTAGCCCCTAAACTTCGAATGGTTGTATCTTTTTAACCATAACTCCAAATTCGACGAAACCAGCGGCAAAATGTTCATCTCGAATAGCTTTATCCAGAAAACCAATTTTGAAAACTTTTGACCAAATTCAAATTTGAACTTTATTCAGATTTGAATTTAAACTTCAATTGGCCATATCTCCTAAACCGTAGCTCCGATTGATGTGATTCTTTTTGCACCATCTCACCATAGCCAAACCCTACCACTTGGACCATTGTCACACATTTTCCACACAAAAATGGCCTGTCTATGATAGTTTTACTATTATGCCATGTATGCACTTTAGTACACATCACATCTTTGCACCCTATGTCACATGTTGTTTTGCACTTAGGATATTTCCATGCTAGTTAAGTGTGTTGAATGTTCATTTGGTTTTCCTAGACTTTTGCTTTGCATGTTCTTCTTGGTTCTCTGAAATGATTGCTTATGTGAGTGCAATGTTTGACTTTATATATTTGTTGGGGAACGTTGCAGAAAACAAAAATTTTCCTACTCGTTTCACCAAGATCCATCTAGGAGTTCATCTAGCAACGAGTCATCGGATGCATCTACATACCTTTGTAGATGGCGTGCGGAAGCGTTCAAAGAACGGTGATGATGTAGTCGAACACGACGTGATTCAAATCACCGTAGACCAAGCGCCGAACAGACGGCACCTCCGCGTTCAACACACGTACGGGACGGGAGACGTCTCCTCCTTCTTGATCCAGCAAGGGGGAAGGAGAGGTTGATGAAGATCCAGCAGCACGACGGCGTGGTGGTGGATGCAGGGCGTCATAGTAGCAGGGCTTCGCCTATACTACGAGGGAGAGACGTAATGGGGAGAGAGGGAGGCGCCAGGGGCTGGGGTATGAAGTCCCTCCTCTCCCCCACTATATATAGGGGTGCCAAGGGGGGGGGGCTCCGGCCCTAGTAGATGGATCTACTAGGGGGGGCGGCGGCCAAGGGTGGGGGGCTTGCCCCCCAAGCAAGGGGGCGCCCCCTCTAGGGTTTCCCCTCAACCCTAGCCGCATGGGCCCTTGGGGGGTGGCGCCCCAGCCCACTTTGGGCTGGGTCCCTTCCCACTTCAGCCCATGGGGCCCTCCGGGATAGGTGGCCCCACCTGGTGGACCCCCGGGGCCCTTCCGGTGGTCCCGGTACAATACCGATAACCCCGAAACTTGTCCCGATGGCCGAAACAGCACTTCCTATATATAATTCTTTACCTCCGGACCATTCCGGAACTCCTCGTGATGTCCGGGATCTCATCCGGGACTCCGAACAATATTCGGGTTATTGCATATACATATCTTCATAACCCTAGCGTCACCGAACCTTAAGTGTGTAGACCCTACGGGTTCGGGAGACAAGCAGACATGACCGAGACGACTCTCCGGTCAATAACCAACATCGGGATCTGGATACCCATGTTGGCTCCCACATGCTCCACGATGATCTCATCGGATGAACCACGATGTCGAGGATTCAATCAACCCCGTATGCAATTCCCTTTGTCAATCGATATGTTACTTGCCCGAGATTCGATCGTCGGTATCCCAATACCTCGTTCAATCTCGTTACCGGCAAGTCACTTTACTCGTACCGTAATGCATGATCCCGTGACCAGACACTTGGTCACTTTGAGCTCATTATGATGATGCATTACCGAGTGGGCCCAGCGATACCTCTCCGTCATACGGAGTGACAAATCCCAGTCTTGATCCATGTCAACCCAACAGACACTTTCGGAGATACCCGTAGTCTACCTTTATAGTCACCCAGTTACGTTGTGACGTTTGGTATACCCAAAGAACTCCTACGGTATCTGGGAGTCACACGATCTCATGGTCTAAGGAAAAGATACTTGACATTGGAAAAACTCTAGCAGGCGAACTATACGATCTTGTGCTATGTTTAGGATCGGGTCTTGTCCATCACATCATTCTCCTAATGATGTGATCTCGTTATCAATGACATCCAATGTCCATAGTCAGGAAACCATGACTATCTGTTGATCAACGAGCTAGTCAACTAGAGGCACACTAGGGACATGTTGGTGTCTGTTATTCACACATGTATTACGATTTCCGGATAACACAATTATAGCATGAATAAAGACAATTATCATGAACAAGGAAATATAATAATAATGCTTTTATTATTGCCTCTAGGGCATATTTCCAACAGTCTCCCACTTGCACTAGAGTCAATAATCTAGTTACATTGTGATGAATCGAACACCCATGGAATACTGGTGTTGATCATGTTTTGCCCTAGGGAGAGGTTTAGTCAACGGATCTGCTACATTCAGGTCCGTATGTACTTTACAAATCTCTATGTCTCCATCTTGAACATTTTCATGAATGGAGTTGAAGCGACGCTTGATGTGCCTTGTCTTCTTGTGAAACCTGGGCTCCTTGGCAAGAGCAATAGCTCCAGTGTTGTCACAGAAGAGCTTGACCGGCCCCGACGCATTGGGTATGACTCCTAGGTCGGTGATGAACTCCTTCACCCATATTGCTTCATGTGCTGCCTCCGAGGCTGCCATGTACTCCGCTTCACATGTAGATCCCGCCATGACGCTTTGCTTGCAACTGCACCAGCTTACTGCCCCACCATTCAAAATATACACGTATCCAGTTTGTGACTTAGAGTCATCCAGATCTGTGTCGAAGCTAGCGTCGACGTAACCCTTTACGACGAGCTCTTCATCACCTCCATAAACGAGAAACATTTCCTTAGTCCTTTTCAGGTACTTCAGGATATTCTTGACCGCTGTCCAGTGTTCCTTGCCGGGATTACTTTGGTACCTACCTACCAAACTTACGGCAAGGTTTACATCAGGTCTGGTACACAGCATGGCATACATAATAGAACCTATGGCTGATGCATAGGGGATGACGCTCATCTCTTCTATATCTTCTTCCGTGGTTGGACATTGAGCTGAGCTCAATTTCATACCTTGTAACACAGGCAAGAACCCCTTCTTAGATTGATCCATATTGAACTTCTTCAATATCTTATGAAGGTATGTGCTTTGTGAAAGACCTATGAGGCGTCTTGATCTATCCCTATAGATTTTGATGCCTAATATATAAGCAGCTTCTCCAAGGTCCTTCATTGAAAAACTCTTATTCAAGTAGGCCTTGATGCTGTCCAAGAGTTCTATATCATTTCTCATCAATAGTATGTCATCTACATATAATATGAGAAATGCTACAGAGCTCCCACTCACTTTCTTGTAAACGCAGGCTTCTCCATAAGTCTGCATAAACCCAAACGCTTTGATCATCTCATCAAAGCGAATGTTCCAACTCCGAGATGCTTGCACCAGCCCATAAATCGAGTGTTGGAGCTTGCACACCTTGTCAGCATTCTTAGGATCGACAAAACCTTCCGGCTGCATCATATACAATTCTTCCTTAAGGAAACCATTAAGGAATGCCATTTTGACGTCCATTTGCCAAATTTCATAATCATAAAATGCGGCAATTGCTAACATGATTCGGACGGACTTCAGCTTCGCTACCGGTGAGAAAGTCTCATCGTAGGCAACCCCTTGAACTTGTCGATAACCCTTAGCGACAAGCCTAGCTTTATAGATGGTCACATTACCATCCGCGTCAGTCTTCCTCTTAAAGATCCATTTATTTTCTATGGCTCGCCGTTCAACGGGCAAGTCAGTCAAAGTCCATACTTCGTTTTCATACATGGATCCTATCTCGGATTTCATGGCTTCTAGCCATTTGTCGGAATCCGGGCCCGCCATCGCTTCCTCATAGTTCAAAGGTTCACCGTTGTCTAACAACATGATTTCCAAGACAGGGTTGCCGTACCACTCTGGTGCGGAACGTGTCCTTGTGGACCTTCGAATTTCAGTAGGAGCTTGATCAGAAGTATCTTGATCATTATCATTAACTTCCTCTCTAGTCGGTGCTGGCACCTCAGGAACATTTTCTTGAGTTGCGCCATTTCCCGGTTCAAGAGGTAATACTTCATCAAGTTCTACTTTCCTCCCACTTACTTCTTTCGAGAGAAAATCTTTCTCTAGAAAGGACCCATTCTTTGCAACAAAGATCTTGCCTTCGGATCTGAGGTAGAAGGTATACCCAATAGTTTCTTTTGGGTATCCTATGAAGACGCATTTTTCCGACTTGGGTTCGAGCTTTTCAGGTTGAAGTTTCTTGACATAAGCATCGCATCCCCAAACTTTTAGAAACGACAGCTTAGGTTTCTTCCCAAACCATAATTCATACGGTGTCGTCTCAACGGATTTTGACGGAGCCCTATTTAAAGTGAATGCGGCAGTCTCTAAAGCATAGCCCCAAAAAGATAGCGGTAGATCGGCAAGAGACATCATAGATCGCACCATATCTAATAAAGTGCGATTACGACGTTCGGACACACCATTACGCTGTGGTGTTCCAGGCGGCGTGAGTTGTGAAACTATTCCACATTTTCTTAAGTGTGTGCCAAATTCGTGACTCAAGTATTCTCCTCCACGATCTGATCATAGAAACTTGATTTTCCTGTCACGTTGATTCTCAACCTCACTCTGAAATTCCTTGAACTTTTCAAAGGTTTCAGACATGTGTTTCATTAAGTAGACATACCCATATCTACTCAAATCATCAGTGAGGGTGAGAACATAACGATAGCCACCGCGAGCCTCAACACTCATTGGACCGCACACATCAGTATGTATGATTTCCAATAAGTTGGTTGCTCGCTCCATTGTTCCTGAGAACGGAGTCTTGGTCATCTTACCCATGAGGCATGGTTCGCACGTGTCAAATGATTCATAATCAAGAGACTCTAAAAGTCCATCTGCATGGAGCTTCTTCACGCGTTTGACACCTATGTGACCAAGGCGGCAATGCCACAAATATGTGGGACTATCATTATCAACCTTACATCTTTTGGTACTCACACTATGAATATGTGTAGCATTACGCTTGAGATTCATTAAGAATAAACCATTCACCATAGGAGCATGACCATAAAACATATCTCTCATATAAATAGAACAACCATTATTCTCGGATTTAAATGAGTAGCCATCTCGAATTAAACGAGATCCCGATACAATGTTCATGCTCAAAGCTGGCACTAAATAACAATTATTAAGGTTTAAAACTAATCCCGAAGGTAGATATAGAGGTAGCGTGCCGACGGCGATCACATTGACCTTGCAACCATTCCCGACGCGCATCGTCACCTCGTCCTTTGCCAGTTTCCGCTTATTCCGCAGCCCCTGCTTTGAGTTACAAATGTGAGCAACTGCACCGGTATCAAATACCCAGGAGCTACTACGGACACTAGTAAGGTACACATCAATTACATGTATATCACATATACCTTTTGTTTTGCCGGCCTTCTTGTCTGCTAAGTACTTAGGGCAGTTCCGCTTCCAGTGACCGCTTCCCTTGCAATAAAAGCACTCAGTCTCGGGCTTGGGTCCATTCTTTGGCTTCTTCCCGGCAGCTTGCTTGCCGGGCGCGGCAACTTCCTTGCCGTCCTTCTTGGAGTTCTTTTTACCCTTGCCCTTCTTGAACTTAGTGGTTTTATTGACCATCAACACTTGATGTTCCTTCTTGACTTCTACCTCCGCTGATTTCAGCATTGAAAACAACTCAGGAATGGTCTTTTGCATCCCCTGCATGTTGAAGTTCATCACAAAGCTCTTGTAGCTTGGTGGAAGCGACTGGAGGATTCTGTCAATGACCGCATCATCCGGGAGATTAACTCCTAGCTGAGACAAGCGGTTATGTAACCCAGACATAGTGAGTATGTGCTCACTGACAGAACTATTTTCCTCCATCTTACAGCTGAAGAATTTATCGGAGACTTCATATCTCTCGATCCGGGCATGAGCTTGAAAAACCATTTTCAGCTCTTCGAACATCTCATATGCTCCATGTCTCTCAAAACGTTTTTGGAGCCCCGGCTCTAAGCTGTAAAGTATGCCGCACTGAACGAGGGAGTAGTCGTCAACACGTGTCTGCCAAGCGTTCATAACGTCTTGGTTCTGTGGGACGGGAGCTTCACCTAGCGGTGCTTGTAGGACATAATCTTTCTTGGCAGCTATGAGGATGATCCTCAGGTTCCGGACCCAGTCCGTATAGTTGCTGCCATCGTCTTTCAGCTTGGTTTTCTCTAGGAACGCGTTGAAGTTGAGGACTACGTGGGCCATTTGATCTACAAGACATATTGTAAAATATTTTAGACTAAGTTCATGATAATTAAGTTCATCTAATCAAATAATTAATGAACTCCCACTTAGATTAGACATCCCTCTGGTCATCTAAGTATTACATGATCCGAATTAACTAGGCCGTGTCCGATCATCACGTGAGACGGACTAGTCAACATCGGTGAACATCTTCATGTTGATCGTATCTTCTATACGACTCATGCTCGACCTTTCGGTCTTCTGTGTTCCGAGGCCATGTCTGTACATGCTAGACTCGTCAAGTCAACCTAAGTGTTTGCATGTGTAAATCTGTCTTACACCCGTTGTATGTGAACGTCTGAATAAAACACCCGATCATCACGTGGTGTTTTGAAACAGCGAACTGTCGCAACGGTGCACAGTTAGGGGGAACACTTCTTGAAATTATTGTGAGGGATCATCTTATTTACTACCGTCGTTCTAAGTAAACAAGATGCAAAACATGATAAACATCACATGCAATCAAATAATAAACGTGACATGATATGGCCAATATCACATAGCTCCTTTGATCTCCATCTTGGGGCTCCATGATCATCTTGTCACCGGCTTGACACCATGATCTCCATCATCATGATCTCCATCATCGTGTCTCCATGAAGTTGCTCGCCAACTATTACTTCTACTACTATGGCTAACACGTTTAGCAATAAAGTAAAGTAATTTACATGGCGTTTCTCAATGACACGCAGGTCATATAAAAGAATAAAGACAACTCCTATGGCTCCTGCCGGTTGTCATACTCATCGACATGCAAGTCGTGATTCCTATTACAATAGCATGAACATCTCATACATCACATATAGATCATTCATCATTCATCACAACTTTGGCCATATCATATCACAAACCACTTGCTGCAAAAACAAGTTAGACGTCCTCTAATTGTTGTTGCAAGTTTTACGTGGCTGAATTAGGGTTCTAGCAAGAACGTCTTCTTACCTACGTTAAAGCCACAACGTGATTTGTCAACTTCTATTTACCCTTCATAAGGACCCTGTTCATCGAATCCGCTCCAACTAAAGTGGGAGAGACAGACACCCGCCAGCCACCTTATGCAACTAGTGCATGTTAGTCGGTGGAACCGGTCTCACGTAAGCGTACGTGTAAGGTTGGTCCGGGCCGCTTCATCCCACAATACCGCTGAAGCAAGAAAAGACTAGTAGCGTCAAGAAAGTTGACAAATCTACGCCCACAACAAATTGTGTTCTACTCGCGCAAGAAGAACTACGCATAGACCTAGCTCTGATACCACTGTTGGGGAACGTTGCAGAAAACAAAAATTTTCCTACTCGTTTCACCAAGATCCATCTAGGAGTTCATCTAGCAACGAGTCATCGGATGCATCTACATACCTTTGTAGATCGCGTGCGGAAGCGTTCAAAGAACGGTGATGATGTAGTCGAACACGACGTGATTCAAATCACCGATGACCAAGCGCCGAACGGACGGCACCTCCGCGTTCAACACACGTACGGGACGGGAGACGTCTCCTCCTTCTTGATCCAGCAAGGGGGAAGGAGAGGTTGATGAAGATCCAGCAGCACGACGGCGTGGTGGTGGATGCAGGGCGTCACAGTAGCAGGGCTTCACCTATACTACGAGGGAGAGACGTAACGGGGAGAGAGGGAGGCGCCAGGGGCTGGGGTATGAAGTCCCTCCTCTCCCCCACTATATATAGGGGGGGGCGCCGGCCCTAGTAGATGGATCCTACTAGGGGGGGCGGCGGCCAAGGGTGGGGGGCTTGCCCCCCAAGCAAGGGGGCGCCCCTTAAGGGTTCCCCACCCTAGCCGCATCGGCCCTTGGGGGGGGCGCCCCAGCCCACTTTGGGCTGGGTTCCCTCCCACTTCAGCCCATGGGGCCCCCCGGGATAGGTGGCCCCACCCGGTGGACCCCCGGGACCCTTCCGGTGGTCCCGGTACAATACCGGTGCCCCCGAAACTTGTCCCGATGGCCGAAACAGCACTTCCTATATATAATTCTTTACCTCCGGACCATTCCGTAACTCCTCGTGACGTCCGGGATCTCATCCGGGACTCCGAACAACATTCGGGTTAATGCATATACATATCCCTACAACCCTAGCGTCACCGAACCTTAAGTGTGTAGACCCTACGGGTTCGGGAGATATGTAGACATGACCGAGACGACTCTCCGGTCAATAACCAACAGCGGGATCTGGATACCCATGTTGGCTCCCACATGCTCCTCGATGATCTCATCGGATGAACCACGATGTCGAGGATTCAATCAACCCCGTATCAATTCCCTTTGTCAATCGATATGTTACTTGCCCGAGATTCGATCCTCGGTATCCCAATACCTCGTTCAATCTCGTTACCGGCAAGTCACTTTACTCGTACCGTAATGCATGATCCCGTGACCAGACACTTGGTCACTTTGAGCTCATTATGATGATGCATTACCGAGTGGGCCCAGCGATACCTCTCCGTCATACGGAGTGACAAATCCCAGTCTTGATCCATGTCAACCCAACAGACACTTTCGGAGATACCCGTAGTCTACCTTTATAGTCACCCAGTTACGTTGTGACGTTTGGTATACCCAAAGAACTCCTACGGTATCTGGGAGTCACACGATCTCATGGTCTAAGGAAAAGATACTTGACATTGGAAAAACTCTAGCAGGCGAACTATACGATCTTGTGCTATGTTTAGGATCGGGTCTTGTCCATCACATCATTCTCCTAATGATGTGATCTCGTTATCAATGACATCCAATGTCCATAGTCAGGAAACCATGACTATCTGTTGATCAACGAGCTAGTCAACTAGAGGCACACTAGGGACATGTTGGTGTCTGTTATTCACACATGTATTACGATTTCCGGATAACACAATTATAGCATGAATAAAGACAATTATCATGAACAAGGAAATATAATAATAATGCTTTTATTATTGCCTCTAGGGCATATTTCCAACAATATTTTCATCGGAGAGTGATGAATAGTTCTATTAAGTAAATTTTTGAGAGCGATATCATCTTCATCAACTATTACCAGGCAAGTTCACATTTGACCATTCTTCCAATTACCTATGTTTATATTACGCACTTAGTCCTTTTGTGGTAGGATTGCATGATAGGATTTATTGTTGCCAGATGGCTATGCCGTTACCTAGTAGTTCATTTGAGGTAGGTCTGATCTATACACCCTTGTCACCACCGTGTAAGTTTATTTTTGCCTTGCTAAATGTAGACGTGGTTTTGGGAAGCGAACATGGTGAGACATGAGTGACAAAGTAGTAATCAGGACCAAGACTTGTAAATGAACTACCTGGGCGGTATTTGGTTTGAATGGTGGCGAAGTACAGTGGGAGCATGCATGGTTAATCCATGGTGGTGCACCACTAGTGGTCGACCGCCTAGGCTCAAAGAGATCAAACGTATTCTCATGTCTAGAAGCTTACGTGTGCAGCCACAAGCCAATATGGGCTCTGGCTTAGTTGAGTAGTTAGTGTGACCCCTTCCGGGATGGGCTAGCAGATGTAGAATGATGTAGGTGTACCAGCCTATCCATGGGTTAAGGGGGAACATTTTCGAAAGACTATGTCTCGGTCATCCTGTTCTCAAATGCCAGGCAGTGCGAGAACTTCAAGGGAGGCGATCGAGTCTTGTGGGGAAAAGTGCGCAAACCTCTGTAGAGTGTTAAAACCTAATCGATTAGTCATGTCCCCGGTTACGGACAACTTGAGCATCTAGTAGTGGAAATGCTGGGAGATCTCATCACTCTTAATTAAATAGTTGGGTTTTAAATGAAACCTTGGGAATGGATTGAGTTGGGTTTGCCAACTCATCCTATGCTATACAGTAGTGGTAGAATAATATCTTTTATTCTAGGGAAAAACTAGCTTTATGCAAAAACTAAACTTAGAGCTTTCCACCAGCCAAATTGCATGTACAATAGGTTCATTATTCTTATGATGTGACTTGCCAGTACATTCAATGTACTGACCTACAGGGCTGCAACGTCTTATGTTGCAGGAATTTTCTACGACGAGTAAGAGTTACGTTGTAGGGTTACGGTCTACACTCAACTTGCCATTGGCGTTGATGGACTCCACGCCCTTATGTTTGTTTCCGCTGAGACTTATGAGGTATATATCAGTTTTACGTTATTTATACATGTGATTGCACTTTGATATATACATTGATGTACTGTGTGTGCCAGCATACCGATCCAGGGATGGCACGGATACACAGAGGCTTGACCGTTTGAGGTTGGGTCGCTACATCAATACCGGCACGCGCTTGGCCGGGTTGCTCGACCCGACCAAGCCCCGCAAGCCGGCCAGACTAGCCGACCCGGCAAGACACGTCGACTCGGCCCCGACAACTAGCGCAAGACAGCCGAACCCGGCACAACCAAAGCCTCCTCGACAAGCCAGCACCATCCGTGGCGTGCTACGCAATCCAGCCACGGGTCAACTCCCGTCCCATCTAGGCCGTATGATGGGACGAGACTTCAATCAACGATGACCGAGGTAACAGTGCCCCGCCCATGCCTTTGGTCAGCAGGAACTTGGCAATAGTGCCCCTCACCTACCCGCTGACCAGAGCTGGCGTGGCTACAGTGCCCCCGCCTTCACCACTGACGACAGCAAGCGGAAACCTGACGGAGAGCACTATACACGACTCGACTCGGCCATGCCCTGACGATCACAAGACGGCGCACAGTCCCCCTAGGCATGCAGGGCCCGCACCTAGGGGAACCCAATGAACCACAAGCCCTCAGCGGGACCCAGCCCGGGTTCCCGGACACCGACAATATGGACCCACCAACTTGTAACATTACCATTGTACCCCCGGGGGGTTGGACTATAAAACCCCCTGGGAGCCCGCGGTCATGAGGCAACAGAACAAGAGAGAAAGCAGAAGACACATACGAGAGAAAAGCAAGCAAGCATAGGACTAGCCACACAATAGCGACACCGGAGAGAAGGAGCAGCCCAAGCCTTGTCCAGCTTCCTTCCTCCTCCATACAGCTCCAGGAGCAACATTGTACTACCGATCATCCAACTACACTCAGAAGGACTAGGGGTATTATCTCTCCGGAGAGCCCCAAACCTGGGTATGTCTGGCGTCCCGCGCCCGCTCATGCCAACCTCGCCTCTGGAGCCCACAAGCGCCCTCGAGCCTCCTCCTCTCTTTAGCCATCCCTGGGCATCTGCCATGCGCCCACCACGACAGTTGGCGCCCACCATGGGGCAGCTCGAGGAGCTGGCCGGGAACATGCTTCAGACGGGGCCCTTCTCCTACACCGACGAATCCGTCGCGCTGGCGGATGACGTCATCGGCGCGCTTGTCGCCTCCTTCGCCGCGATGCGCATCTCCGATGCGTTCGCGGCCAACGAGTACCCCAGCGAGGTGCTTAGCTACTCGGACTCTCCCCTCTCCCTCGGCGGCGGCATTTCCGCCGGGGCAATGGATGTCCACGTGGAGGTCTTCGTCATCGGCGACGGCGCCTCCTCCTCGTCGAGCAAGACGAGGAAGGCTGCCGAAGCCAGGGCCACAGCGGATCGGATCGAGCCGTCTGATCCATTGTGCGCCGCGATGCAGAGCCTCCGCATCCCCATCGGCACCGACGTCGACGCCACCAACGTCGTTGAGGCCCGAACCCAGCTCGAGGAAAGGCGCCAGCAGATGCTGGACCTGTCCGAGACGCTCGCCGCCACTCAGCGTCGCCTGGACGCCGCTCAGCTGGAGCGCGATGCGGCCTACGGATTCACGCCCGCCGCGGCCGACCCAAGCCGGGTCACCGACGTGCGTGCCCGGGGAGGAGCGATCGGCCGGGCCCTCGGCGCTGTCTCAACCCTCTACGAGACCCCAACAAAGAATATGCACGCTGCCCAGGCAGCTGCAACTAGCCTGGACCAGCTCGCAGGTGAGGAGCTGAAAGAGCGCATCGGGTGTATGCACGAACTCCTCCACTCCGCCAACACCCAGCAGGACCGCCTCAACCAGCTCGCCAAGTCGGCGGGATCCGGCTCCGCCCGCCTTGGCGGGCCCGGTGAACTTCTGCACACCGCTTCCTTGCCACCCGGCGAGGCGCACTCCGGCCGAGCCCGGACTCGGCGCGACCCGGTCGCTACAGCCGCCGGCCGATTGGGTGACGAGTCCGTCCTAGAGATCCAGTGCAGACCCGGCCAGCATGGCCGGCGTCCGGCTCCAACCGACCCGGCCCCCCGTGGCCTGGCCGCAAGTCGACTCGGCCCGCGTGCCATCGACGACGCCAACACTCGCCACCGCCTCGACCGGCTCGCTCGCTCCCTGGAGGTGGACGAGAGCGGCGCTATCGGGCCGACGTGCTTCGGCCCGCGTATCCAGGAGGAGCCCTTCCCCAAATGATTCATGCTCCCCCGCGACACCCCCAAGTACAACGGGACGGTGAAACCAGAAGACTGGCTCACCGACTACACCACGACCATTGGCATCACCGGTGCCAATCGTCGTCTCGCCGTGCGCTACGCACCGCTCATGCTCCAAGGGTCGGCCCACACATGGTTGAACAGCCTGCCGATGGGCAGCATCAACACGTGGGTGGACTTCGAGGAATCCTTCGTCCGCAACTTCACGGGGACCTACAAGCGGTCCGGCCGCCCTAGCCAGCTCGCCATGTGCGTGCAAGGGCCTACGGAAACCAGTCGCGAGTACCTCACACGCTGGACCGAGCTCCGGAATAGCTGCGAGGGCATCCATGAAGTCCAGGCGATCCAGTACTTCGTCAGCGGGTGCCGAGACGGCACCCTCCTCAAGCACAAGCTCTTATGCTCTGAGCTGGCCACCATGGCCGTGCTCATGATGACGGCGGACATGTACGCCACCGCCGACTCTGCCATGAAGATCCAGGTGGCGCTGGATGAAGCCGGCAAGACAAAGCCGGTTCCCCCTCCGAAGCCGGCCGGCGAAAGCAGCCGGCAGCAGCATCAGCAGAACAACAAGCGCAAGGCCGACCAGCCGGCGCCGCGAAACGACAACCGGCTCGTCGCGGCTGCCGAGCCCGCGGTGGACCCGGCGGCGAAGCGCCGGCAAACTGGCAAGACGGCATGGCAACCCGCCATGAGCTTCGAGCAGATACTTGACGCCCCCTGCAAGCACCACAGCGGCGCAAAACCCTCCACGCACACGCTTCGGCAGTGCGCCATCACCAAGCGCATCATGAGGGGCGACGTCCCACCCCCTCCGGCTCCGGCTCCCGGCGCGGGACAGCCGCCTCCACCGCCGCCTCCAGCTGGCGGCGCGATGTGCGATGATGCCTACCCGGACGAGAACGCGGCCTACGCCGTCTTCACCAGCCTCGGCGACGACAAGCGCAACAAGCGCCTCCTTCGGCAGAAGGTGAACACCGTCGTCCCGGCCAAGCCGGAGTTCATGCATTGGTCGGATCGCCCGATCACCTGGACCCGGGAGGATCACCCAGCAGTCATGCCGAGTCCGGGTGGTTACGCCCTCGTCCTCAACCCCACCATCATCACGCGGCGCACATGCAAGTTCTCCCGAGTCCTCAACAACGGCCGACAGCAGCATCAACATCCTCTACCGCGACACGATGACCAAGCTCGGCCTCAAGGCCGAGGACCTGGAGCCGACCCGAACGACCTTCCAGGGCATCGTGCCCGGCCTCTCCTGCTCCCCCATTTACCGGGTCAGGCTAGATGTCTTGTTCGGTGACAGCGGCCACTTCCGGCGCGAACCGATCTGGTTCGAGGTGGTGGACCTGTCCAGCGCGTATCACGCGTTGCTGGGTCGGCCCGCGCTCGCCAAGTTCATGGCGGTTCCTCACTACGCGTACCTGAAGATGAAGATGCCGGGTCCCAAGGGCCTCATCACCATCACCGGCGATTACCGCAAGTCCCTGGAGTGCGCCCGAGATGGCACCAAGCTGGCCGAGTCGCTGGTCATTGCCGAGGAGTGGCGCCAGCTCGACCTGATCATCGCCCTGGCAGGCGAGGCCTCCGCCGCGTCGAGCCCGACCCCGGACCCGGCCGACGAGGCCGCCTTCAAGCCCTCCAAGGAGACCAAGAAAGTGAAGCTCAACCCAGAAGACCCCAGCTGCAGCAAGTACGTTGTCATAGGCGTCCGCCTCGACCGCAAATAGGAAGGCGAGCTCGTCGACTTCCTCCATGAGAATCGGGATATCTTCGCATGGACCCCCAAGGACATGCCGGGTATCCCGAGGAAGTACGCCGAGCACAAACTTCACGTCCGCAAGGACGCCAAGCCTGTCCGTCAACCCCTATGACGATTTTCCAAAGAGAAGAGAAGAACTTTTGGTGAAGAGGTCGCCAAGCTTTTGGCGGCCGGCTTCATAATGGAAGTTTTTCACCCCGAGTGGCTGGCCAATCCAGTCCTCGTCCTGAAGAAGAACAAGACCCTGCGCATGTGTATCGACTACACCATCCTCAACAAGGCCTGTCCCAAGGATCCGTTCGCCCTCCCCCGGATCGACCAAGTCATCGACTCGACCGCCGGGTGTGAGTTCCTGTCCTTCCTGGACGCTTACTCCGGCTACCACTAGATCAAGCTGGACCCGGCCGACGCCCTGAAGACGTCCTTCATCATGCCCTTTGGGGCGTATTGCTACATCACCATGTCATTCGGCTTGAAGAACGCCGGCGCCACCTTCAAGCGCTGCATGCAGAAATGCCTGCTGCCGCAACTCGGCCACAATATCCATGTGTACGTGGACGACATCGTGGTGAAGACCAAGCAGCACCTCACGCTCCTCGACAATTTGAAGGAAACATTTGCCAACCTCCGCGAATACAAGGTCAAGCTTAACCCGGAAAAATGCGTCTTCGGTGTCCCGGCCGAAAAGCTACTCGGCTTCCTCGTCTCGGAATGCGGCATTGAGGCGAACCCGGAGAAGATCAAGGCCATCGAGCGCATGCGCAAGCCGGCTCAGCTGCGCGATGTCCAGAAGTTCACCGGATGCTTGGCCTCGGTCAGCCGGTTTCTAAGCCGGCTGGGCGAGAGGGCGCTACCCACTGTACCAGCTGATGAAGAAGACGAGCCCGTTCGAATGGAACGGCAAGGCAGACGAGGCCTTCCAAGACCTCAAGTGCATGCCCTCCACCGCACCAGTCCTGGCCGTGCCGACCAGCAAGGAGCCGCTGCTGCTCTACATAGCCGCGACCTCGCAGGCGGTCAGCACGGTGTTGGTGGTCGAGCGACCAGAGAAGGGCAAGATCCAAGCCGCCCAGCGCCTAGTCTATTACCTGAGCGAGGTGCTCTCCAACTCCAAGCAGAACTACCCGCACTACCAGAAGATGTGTTACGACGTGTACCTCACCGCCAAGCAGCTGAAGTAGTATTTCCAAGAGCACGTTGTCACTATGGTCAGCATGGCGCCTATCGGAGAAATCATCGGGTACCGGGATGCCTCTGGCCGGGTTGCCAAGTGGGCGATCCAGCTAGCCGGCCACACCATTCTCTACGAGCCCCGCACCACGATCAAATCTCAAGCCCTGGCCGACTTCCTCGTCGACTGGACCGAGACCCAGTACTTGCCGCCGCCTCCCGACTTGACGCATTGGCGCATGCACTTTGACGGGTCCAAGATGCGACTCGGCTTGGGGGCCGGCATCATACTATCGTCCCCGAAGGGTGACCGGCTCCGCTACACAATCCAGATCCACTTCGCCGCATCCAACAATGTCGCCGAGTACGAGGCCCTTGTGCACGGCCTCCGGCTTTCCAAGGAACTCGGCATCCGGCGCATCCTGTTCTACGGCGACTCGGACCTGGTGGTGCAGCAGTGCTCCGGCGAATGGGACGCCCGCGACTCCAACATGGCAAGCTACCGCTTCCTTGTCCAGAAGCTGCCCGGATCCTTCGAGGGCTGCGAGTTCCTCCACGTCCCACGCACGGAGAACGAAGCAGCCAACACGCTTGCCAAGATCGCCTCGTCACGACAAACCATCCCGTCCGGCGTCTCCCTCGAGCACCTGCGCAAGCCATCCGTCAAGCCATCACCGGACTCTGAGTCCATCCACGTTCCAGATGACCCGGCCGCACCTCAACCCGGCCCGGGGACTACCGAACCCGGCCCGGGACTACTGAACCCGGCCCGGGGGCTGCTCAGCTCGACCCGGCCACCATCGTCCCAGACCCGGCTGTCGCCATCCCCGACCCGGGGGCTGCTCAACCCGGCTCGGGGCTGCCGACTCGGAACCCACCCTGGTGGCCGTCTTTGCCGTGGCTACGGCTCCATCTTGGGCCCTCCCAATATTAGAATTTTTGGAGAATGGGGTTCTCCCCATGGACGAGACCGAAGCTCGGCAAGTGCAGCGCCGGACGTCCGCCTACAGCTTCATCAACAACGAACTCGTCAAGCGTAGCTCCACCGGCGTGTTCCAGCTTTGCGTCGAGCAGGAACGGGGCATCAACATCCTCCTCGACATACATCAGGGCGAGTGCGGGCACCATGCCGCATCATGATCCCTGGTGGCCAAGGCGTTCCGCCACGGTTTCTACTGGCCCACGGCCCTCCAGGATGCCGAGTCGCTCGTCCTCAAGTGTCAGGGATGCCAACGCTTCAGCAAATGCAGCCACCAGCCGACGTTAGCACTCCGCACCATACCGATTGCCTGACCCTTCGCGGTCTGGGGACTCGACATGGTGGGACCCTTCAAAACCGCTCGAGGCGGCATGATGCACTTGCTGGTGGCAGTGGACAAATTCACCAAGTGGATCGAGGCAAGACCAATCAAGAAACTGGACGGGCCAACAGCCGTCCGGTTCATCAAGGACATAGCGGTGCGCTACGGCATGCCAAACAGCATCATCACCGACAACGACACCAACTTCGCCAAGGGCACGCTTGAACAATACTGCTCCGTCTCCGGCATCCGCGTCGACCTGGCCTCCGTTGCACATCCGCAGTCCAACGGGCAGGTCGAGTGGGCCAATGGACTCATCTTGTACGGTGTCAAGCCGTGACTCTTCGAGCCACTCATCCGCTCACCCGACAGCTGGCTTGACGAGTTGCCAGCCGTTCTCTGGAGTCTACGCACCACGCCAATTTGGTCGACTGGGTTCACCCTATTCTTCCTTGTCTACGGAGCCGAAGCCGTCATCCGGACCGACGTCGAGTTCGACTCGCCACGCGTCGTGATGTACACCGAAGCCGAAGCCAGAGAAGCCCGCGAAGATGGCGTCGACCTGCTCGAAGAAGCACGCCTCCTGGTGCTCAGTCGCTCGGCCATCTACCAGCAAGGCCTGAGGCACTACCACAGTAAGAAGATCAAGCCCCTCGCGTCCCGCGAGGGCGACCTCGTCCTCCGACTCGTCCAAGAGCAGGCAGGCCAGCACAAGCTGTCCCCTCCATGGGAGGGCCCATTCATCGTGAGCAGGGCCTTGCGCGACCGCAAAGCCTACTACCTCATTAATGCATGCAAGTCAAGGAAGCGCAAGAAGGACACCGCCGGTGAAGAAACGACCCAGTCGTGGAACGCGGAACTCCTCCGCCCGTTTTATAGTTAGCCGCACGAGCGTATGTATCGTCGCCTTTTGTAAATGCATGAAACCATGGGGTCCCCAAACGAGACTCGGTGGCTGCCTTTTGTCGACCAATTTATTGTGTCCCTATTTTCTTGCATCACTATACCACTGAACCCGGCCACCAGTCTGACTCGCTCGACCCGGGGGCTCGGGGGCTGGCCAGCTCGGTCACCACCCCGTCGCCTTACTTGGTGATTCCTGATAAAGTTAGGATGCTGCGGTCCCCCACTTCGCCCTAAAGCCACAGATCCAGCTTTGGCTGTCGGCTGGCAAGCACAACGGGCCAAAGCTCCTTTGCGCTTCATACACTAAGTCAAAGGCTGCCGGGGAGATCAACCTGGCTAACCATTCATCAAATGAACAGCCGCACGACTGGCTGCTCGCCAATCGGCTTCGCCGGATTGCCGCCAGCCGGCCCAGTGGGTGTTTCGCTCGCGCTCAACGTTTTGAGGGACCCAAGTCCTGCGCGCTCCTCTCGAAGAACCGAACTCCTTGTCACGGACCGGAGCCTCGCCCTTCTGGCTCGCGGGGGGGGGGGGGAGGTTTGAGAAAGGAAAAACACATGAAATTGGTCGAAAAAATGAAAGGCAAAAAGCAAAAGCACCCACGACATCTACACAAGTATTTAAGAAAAGGCCCACGGCCCGAGTTCATTACACCCTAAAAACCCCCAGTGGGTGGGTGGACCTGCTATTTAACAAATTTTACACAAAGTGTCTCAGGCATCTCCAGCGTCGCGTCGCGACGTCGACGGCTCTCCCCTGGCGGCCTCCGAGTCCAGCGAGGCACCGGTGTCGGTGTCAAAACCGGCGGATCTCGGGTAGGGGGTCCCGAACTGTGCATCTAGGAGGATGGTTACAGGAGGCAGGGGACACGAAGTTTTACCCAAGTTCGGGCCCTCTTGATGGAGGTAAAACCCTACGTCCTGCTTGATTAATATTGATGATATGGGCAGTACAAGAGTAGATCTACCATGAGATCAGAGAGGCTAAACCCTAGAAGCTAGCCTATGGTATGATTGTACGTTGTCCTACGGACTAAAACCCTCCGGTTTATATAGACACCGGAGAGGGCTAGGGTTACACAAGGTCGGTTACAAAGGAGGAGATATACATATCTGTATTGCCTAGCTTGCCTTCCACGCCAAGTAGAGTCCCATCCGGACACGAGACGAAGTCTTTAATCTTGTATCTTCATAGTCCGGCCAAAGGATATAGTCCGGCTGTCCGGAGACCCCCTAATCCAGGACTCCCTCAGTAGCCCCCGAACCAGGCTTCAATGACGATGAGTCCGGCGCGCAGTGTTGTCTTCGGCATTGCACGGCGGGTTCTTCTCCAACTTTAAAGTGTTCGTAAGCAGTGTCCGGCTCCATAAATGTTGAACCTCTTGGCTTCTATGCCCAATAAGGGCTTTCTCCCACACGTCGAACGAATACGAGGCGCCAGGGCGTTTTTACCTTCACCCCCCTAGCCAGATAAATAAATTGTCTATTAAAGGAATGGGGATTCTTAGATCCAATCCATACCATCCTCCCCCAGGGAGAGTTCATCAGAGCGTGTTTCGGAAAGATCCATTCCAGCATGGCCGACCTCCGCATCTCCTCCTCCCGCCCCCGTAGCCCTAAGCCCGGTGATTGGGAGAGGTGTTCAGTCCCGCATAGTCGATTAGTCGAGCTGCAGACTAAGGTATTTCTCCCTCCAGCGTATATGGTGCCCGTTTGAGCCGGGCTTGCCACCTACAATGGCGGGGCGCAAGAGGAGAGCTTTCCTTGTCCCTCCATGGGGGAACGGGTCTGGCTTGTTCCTTACTTACTAAGGGGACTCGGATTTCCAATTCATCCGTTCCTCCGCGGGCTCCTGGAGTTCTACGGCCTCCAATTACACAATCTCACCCCTGCCTCCATTCTACATATGCCGGCTATGTTGCTCTCTGCGAGTTGTTCCTAGGCCGCGAGGCTCACTTCGAGCTGTGGAAAAGGCTATTCTGCTTTGTCCCTCACACACAAAGGGAATCACTTTATCAAGTGGGCGGAGCCGAAATATGGCGCATCGCCGATACCGGATACCTGTCCGGTACCCCGAAGAAGCCGTCTGAAGACTGGCCGTCAGAATGGTTTTATATGGAGGACGTCCCCCTTCCGGACCCTGTTCGGCGGGGTCTTCCTGAGTTCAACAATGCTCCTTTGAAGAAGCGCCGAAGTTGGCGCCCACGGAGCCCCCAGGCGGAAGACAACAGAGAAGTCCTCTATCTGATGAACTGGATCAAAGCATTGGCTCGATCAGGATTGACAATAATCGAAGTTATGTCGATGTGCATAATGCGGGGAGTGCAGCCACTTCAATATTGTGGGTACCCCTTGTGGTGTTATGACGGGGCGGATGACGCCACCCGCTGCGGGCGTAAGGGTCCGGACAATGCTGCCACTCTAGCGAAAATTCTGTCTGAACTGTTCAAGGGTGAGGAAGAGGAGTTCACCCGCATTAAGCCACGAGATGGATTCTCCATGTACAATCCTCCAAGCTGGGTAAGTTATATCTCCCTGCCCCTATTTTTCCCGCATTCTTAATCGTAAGTATTCACCTTGCCACTTTGCGGCAGGAACTGCGAAAAGCCATAAAGGAGGTCAGCAGCCCTTCTCCACAACCAGAGGACCCTGACCGGGCCCTCGATTCTGGACTTGAAGAAGATCTGGTTGTCTCCGTGGAACTGATAGACCGGCAGTTCTATCAGTTAAGCTGCGACGATGCCCTGGTGGCCATTATGGCCGACTATCCCGGACTGCTCCCTGCATCGTAGGTAAGAAAAATCAAAAAGTTCCAACTCCAAAACTAGGATCCCCTTTTGGGCACTTCACCCACCATATACACATGGCATCTTTTACAGGGAAGGCATTCGGGACGCTCTGCCGAACCCGCGGCCACTCGCCAACAAGAGGTACCGAGGCCGGGTAGGCCAAGAAGGAAGGCGGTCAGGACGGAGGCGCCGGCACAAAGGTATAGGAAAACCCCGCTCCGTGGTTGTCGTCTTTCTCAAAATGTAATGACGCCCACGTTTCTTTAATAGAAAGAATGCTCGCCGGAATATGTCCGGCGATGCTGCCAATCAAGCTTCCACCAGTCGGGCGCCAGGACCGGACATGGAGGCGGAAGGCGATATGGGGCAGGCGCCGGATAATCTACAGAGGATGTAGATAGATTATCCGCTACAAACTCAGAAGTGGAAAGCGCCATGAATCATAGGCGCCGTCGGGCCGTACTCCGCAACGCTTGTTTCTCACCAGAGGCGTTCGACGCCTTCAATTCTAGAGAGGTGTACCTCCATGCTGCTCAAGATGGTCTAGCCAGAGAACGGATCAGTATGTAAAGGATGTACGGGTGAGTAAATATGATGATTTATATGTATCAGTAGCCCCTGAGACTTGAAACAGTTAGCAGAACTGATTTAAGGATCATCTTTAATGTGCAGGTTCTTACAGAGAAGAATACTAGGCTGTCCCAGGAGCTGGAGGAATGCAAGACCCAACTGGGGGCCGCTCTTGCCGCATTGCAGGAACAGAAAAAGCCTCCCGCTGGTAACATTTACTTTAAAGAATGGTGGTTACCATATAGTGTGCGGCGTGTTTGTAGATCTAATAATTGATTTTGCAGATGAGTCCGGAGAAAGTCCGGGGACCAGCATGTTATGCGACAGCTAGAGGCTGGCAAATGCGTGTTGACTAAGATTATGCTGGAGAAAAACAATCTCCAAGACGCCAACATTAAGCTGAACATGGAACTAAAAGACGTTCGGGGCCAGCTTGCGGACTTCGAGAAGGAGAATAAGCGGCTTCGGCGTGGCATTTTCAGTAAGTGTTTGAATGAATCCTTTTTAGAGGAATTCGGCGAAGAAGTTGTCTAACAGCGTTATGTCTGTAGGTATGCTGACGGGTCATCCTGCGGAGGAAATGCCCGGGTCTGCGGGTGATCTTCTGTCCGAGCTGTCACATCTGCACGAACAAGTTCTGCAGGTGATGCAGGGCTTTGCCCAGGCCTTGTGGCCGTCCGTCTCCCTGCCAGAAGGCATTGTAGAGCTTGCGGAGAAGCTGAAGGGAGCACGGCGGTGCTTCCGTTTATGGAAGATATCAGCATGCCGACAGGGTGCCAGAGAAGCCTGGGCCATGGTGAAGACGCGGTATACCAAGGCAGACCCAAATCACATGGCCGAGGTCGGACCTGTGGGGACCGACGGAAAAGAGATCCCCGTTAGCTTAGTTTATGGGCAAGTAGAATTAGCCACAAAGTATTCTCAACAGGATTGTAAGCTGGACCGCCTGTTGGATGGTATAGAGGAGGAATTTAGTCAGTCTGCATGACTATGTAATTGAAGTGACATGTATAATGCCTTCTAGCCGGATTGTAGATCATTTGTCATTGCGGACCTTTTCGCTTCAACCTCCGGGCCCGATAGTCCGGAGTGAATCCGAATACCCGCTCAGTTATATAAAACCGGGGTATGCGTGGAGACCAGGCGTAGGGGTCATTAGTGCTTTATCAGACAAGTGCCCAACTAGTTATGTTATATTAGATGGGTAGTAAGAAATATCTTCCAGGGAGAATAGTTCCGTTAAGGGTTCCTTTCCCTGGGTAAGCATGCCCTAAAGTGCATGTCTGGACTGTGATAAGAAACGCAGAAAAAAGCATCTGGGGGCAGATATGGACAATAAATAAAAATCATCTTTTGTTCACCGACCGAATATTCCCTTAAGAACGCTAGCTTTCGGCTTCACCCAGTCTGAGGTACACATCTGGCTGACCCAGCAGTAACAATCGCACAGGTGCTCCCCTTATGCCCTAGCCGAATTAACGGGAACGTAGGGCATAAATACAAGAGCCAGGCAACCCAGCTTGGCCAAAACTTAAGTCATATCGATGCATATAATGGTGAAAAAAGGTACATGCAGAAGTATAACACATGTGTTGGGCGTGAGGCCCAGATAAATAATTTAAGCTTCTGTGAAAGAAGCCCCCAGGTATGAAGAGTGCGGCTAGCGCATCTATAATGTACAAGTGAGGCACAAGGTGACCCTTGAAGGCCTAGAGAAATAATAAGAGAAAGAAAGAAAGGGAAACAAGACAGATGATGCATATGCAGAAAATGGACAAAGGGAGGGGACTAACATAGAGTCCGGTGCTAGGTGTAGAATCTTCGGAGCCTGGCCGCGTTCCATGGGTTCGGCTCGAGTCGACTAGTCGATGCATCCCGCAGTCGGTACGCTCCACCCGTCAGAACTTGGTCAATAATGAAGGGATCTTCCCATTTGGGCTCGAGCTTGTTCTTTTTCTTATCCGGCAGGCATAGAACTAGTTCACCAACGTTATAAGTTTTGGCCCGTACTTCTCTGCTTTGGTATCTGCGAGCCTGTTGCTGATAAAATGCGGAACGGGCTTTCCCTATGTCGCGCTCCTCCTCCAAGGTGTCCAGACTGTCCCGCCGATCGAGCTCGGCTTCTCTTTCTTCATACATGCGCACTCGAGGTGAGTCATGAATTAGGTCGGAGGGCAAGACCGCCTCTGCGCCGTACACCATAAAGAACGGTGTATATTCGGTACTACGATTCGGCGTGGTCCGCAGCCCCCAGAGTACGGAGTCGAGCTCCTCTACCCAGTGCGTGTCAGACTCCGTTAAGGAACGCACTAATCTGGGTTTAATGCCGCTCATTATAAGACCGTTTGCTCGCGCTCGACTTGACCGTTGGTTTGTGGGTGATAGACTGAAGCATAATCGAGCTTGATGCCCATTTTGCTGCACCAGAGTTTTACCTCGTCGGCCATGAAGTTCATGCCATTGTCAGTGATGATGCTGTGGGGGATGCCATAAGGGTGTACAATCCCGGATATGAAGTCTATCACCGGTCCGGATTCGGCTGTTTTAACCGGTTTGGCCTCTATCCATTTGGTGAATTTATCCACCATGACCAGTACGTGTTTTTTCTTGTGGGTTCCCCCTTTAAGGGGTCCAACCATGTCAAGCCCCCAGACCACAAAGGGCCATGTAATGGGGATTGTTTGGAGGGCGGTGGGTGGCATGTGGCTTTGATTTGCAAAGAGCTGGCAACCGGCACAACGTTGGACCAAGTCCTGTGCGTCTGCCCGGGCTGTTGGACAATAGAATCCTATGCGGAAGGCCTTGCTTACAAGGGCCCGTGCTGCGGCGTGATGACCGCCGAGTCCGGCATGAATTTCTGCCAAAAGATTCCGCCCTTCCTCTTCGGAGATGCACCTTTGAAGGACTCCGGTAGTGCTTTTTTTGTACAATTCTCCCTCATGGACCCTGTAGACCTTGGATCGCCGCACTATGCAGCGTGCCTCATTTTGGTCCTCCGGAAGTTCCTATCTAGTTAGGTAGGCCAGGAATGGTTCTGTCCACGGGGCAATAATGGCCATTATTACGTGGGCTGAAGGTGTTATTTCGGTGGCAGAGGCTCCGATTGTGTCAGAGTATTCGATATCGGGCATTTTGGCCGGGTCCGGACTATTGTTACCGGTGTCTCCTTCCCATACTACGGATGGCTTGAACAGCCTTTCCAGAAATATGTTGGGGGGGACCGTATCACGTTTTGCGCCGATGTGGGCGAGGACATCCGCCGCCTGATTGTTTTCTCGAGCCACATGGTGAAATTCGAGCCCCTCGAACCGAGCTGACATTTTTAGGACGGCATTTCGATAGGCCGCCATTTTCGGATCCTTGGCGTCAAAGTCTCCATTTATTTGGGATATTGTAAGGTTTGAATCCCCACGCACTTCCAGGCGTTGAATGCCCATGGAGACTGCCATCCGAAGACCATGCAACAGAGCTTCGTATTCGGCTGCATTGTTGGAGTCTGTATACAATATTTGAAGTACGTACTGAACGGTATCCCCGGCTGGGGATGTCAGGACGACGCCAGCCCCTAGACCGGCTAGCATTTTAGAATCGTCGAAGTGCATGATCCAGTTGGAGTATGCGCCGTACTCTTTAGGGAGTTCGGCCTCCGTCCATTCGGCGACGAAGTCGGCCAATACTTGCGATTTAATGGCTCGTCGGGGTTTGTATGTTATGTCAAACGGGAGGAGCTCAATGGCCCATTTGGCAATCCGGCCCGTAGCGTTGCGGTTGTTTATAATATCATTAAGTGGCACTTCCGAGGCTACCGTAATCGAACACTCTTGAAAGTAGTGTCGTAGCTTCCGGGACACCATGAATACCGCATAGGCTATCTTTTGATAATGTGGGTACCGTGATTTGCATGGAGTGGGGACAGTGGATACATAGTATACCGGCTTTTGAAGAGGGAATTTATGTCCGGCAGCTTCTCGCTCGATGACGAGCACTGCGCTTACAACTTGATGAGTTGCCGCAATGTACAATAGCATTGGTTCGCCAATGTTTGGCGCGGCCAGGATTGGGTTGGTTGCCAAAATGGCCTTTATTTCTTCCAATCCGGCTGTGGCAGCGTCCGTCCACTCGAAGTGTTCGGTGCGCCGAAGAAGGCGATAAAGGGGTAAAGCTTTTTCTCCTAAGCGGGAGATAAAGCGGCTTAGAGCCGCCATGCATCTAGTTAACTTCTGGATTTGTTTGAGGTCTGTTGGTGTAGCCAACTGTGACAAAGCTCAGATTTTGGCCGGATTAGCTTCGATACCTCTACTGGAGACAATGAAACCCAGGAGTTTTCCGGCTGGTATGCCGAAAACGCATTTTTCCGGATTGAGCTTGATGTCGTATGCTCGGAGATTGTCGAATGTGAGCCTCAATTCGTCTATCAAAGAGTCGACGTGTTTGCTTTTAACAACCACATCGTCTATGTATGCCTCTACTATTTTGCCGATTTGTTTCTCCAGACATGTCTGAATCATGCGCTGATATGTTGCGCCGGCGTTTTTGAGCCTAAAAGGCATTGTGTTAAAACAAAAGGGACCGTATGGTGTGATGAATGTTGTTGCGGCTTGGTCGGACTCCGCCATCTTGATTTGGTGGTAACCGGAGTATGCGTCGAGGAAACACAATGACTCGTGTCCTACGGTAATATCAATGATTTGATCGATGCGTGGGAGGGGGAAGGGATCCTTTGGGCAAGCTTTATTGAGGTCTTTGAAATCGACACAAAGGCGCCAGGATTTGTCCTTCTTTGGTACCATCACCAGGTTTGCTAGCCAGTCCGGGTGTTTTATTTCTCTGATGAATCCGGCCTCCAATAACTTGGCTAGTTCCTCTCCCATGGCCTGTCTCTTAGGTTCGGAGAAACGCCGAAGAGCTTGCTTGACCGGCTTGAATCCTTTAGGATATTGAGGCTATGCTCGGCCAGCCTGCGTGGGATTCCTGGCATGTCTGAGGGATGCCAGGTGAATATGTCCCAGTTCTCACGCAGGAACTCTCATAGTGCGGCGTCCACAGCGGGGCTTAACTATGCCCTGATGGAGGCTGTTTTTGTAGGGTCCGTTGGGTGGACTTGGAATTTGACTATTTCATCCGCTGGTTTAAAATAGGTGGACTTGGATCTCTTGTCGAGTATCATGTCGTCCTGTCCACTGTGGAGCATAGCGTGGTTAATTCCTCGGCCGAGAGGGCTTTCGGATAATGCCTCGAGGGCCAATGCGGCTTGTTTTGTTTTCGGCGTGGAGTGTTGTGTCCGGAATCGCTAGCGAAGTGATGATTCCGTTGGGCCCAGGCATTTTTGAGCTAATGTACCCGTAATGGGTACGTCTTGGGAATGCCTCCCGTCCTAAAAGAGCGTGATAACCATTGCTGAACGGGGCCACTTGGAATGTAATTTCTTCGGACCTATAATTATCCGGCATGCCGAATACCACATCTAGTGTGATTTTTCTAGCACAGCGTGCTTCCCGACTAGGGATGATTCCTCTAAAGGTTGTGCTACTTTGCTCAATGCGGTTCCAGTCTATTTCCATCTTTTGAAGAGTTTCCTCATATATGAGGTTTAATCCGCTGCCGTCGTCCATGAGTACTTTGGTGAGTCGAAAGCCGTCCACGATTGGACTGAGGACCAGTGTGGCTGGTGCTCGGGCTGTTCGGAATTTAGGTTCGTCACTGGCATTGAAGGTAATAGCCGTTTCACTCCATGGATTTATTGCTGCTACGTGGCAGATTTCGGCCATGCTGCGGAGTGTTCGCTTGCGTCTATTATTTGACGTGAAGGTCTCAAAGACCGTTAACACCGTATTGTTATCCACGGGATGGTTCTCTGTGGTATTTGGGAGAAGTAGATCCTCACCACTTTTGGCCACCTGCCGGAGTGTCCAACATGCTCTAAGGCTGTGCATTGGTATTGTATCCGCTATAATATGAATTTTGCAGGGTCCGTTGAGCCATCCTTCCAGTACGGTTCCATACCCTGTAGAGGGTTTTTTTGGTAGTTGACCCGGGTGTATTGTGATAATGCACCCTTGTGTTTCGGATTGTGTTTGTATTCAGGGCCGGATTATCCCAAAAGTTTATTTCGGTTTTCCAGGCACTTTCCATCGCACAGTACTTTTGTACTATGGATGCCAAGTCAGTGAAGCGTGTTATCTCACGGCGATTTATGGCGTTAAAGATTCCCTTGTCCGTGCAATTATTGCATAAAAATAGGATTGCGTCTTCCTCGCGACAGTCCTTAACCTTGTTCATCGCAAGGAGGAATCTGGCCCAATAGTGATGTACTGTTTCCTGGGGCTCTTGCCTTATGTGGGAAAGATCGCTTATGTTTGGGTGGGTGGGTGGAATTGAATCCGAACCCTCACCTGATCTGGGATCCAGGGGCCGAGGAATTTCCAATTTTGGAAGTTCCGGTTCCGGGGTGTGACCCGATAATCCTGGCCCGCTGCCTGACTCTAAGTTCAGGGGTTGGATGTTGTCCTCCCGCGAACGGGTGTCCGGCTCAGAGAGCTCAGGAATCAGGACATAGTTGGTCCTCAAGATGGAGGAAAGGTCGCCACATTGTTCCTCCACCACTGCAATATGATGGGTGACCGGTGGAGAGTTAATCTCCCTTTGATCGGGTTTAAGCCCAATCCGATCGTAGTCCGTAGCGACTCCCAAGGCGGCGATGCGATCTAAGAGCTCATTTAAGGAGGCGAGCTCCATTGGATCCATCTGTTCGATGAGTGCTGATTTGACGTGGAGGCTGTTTTCGATGACCCGAGAAGTCATCGTCGGCGCGGCGACCGAACAGGCGGTCATGATGAAACCGCCTAGCCAGAGAGTTTGGCTGACAGCCAAAGCTCCCCCGACAGTAGTACCGTCTTTAAAGATGAGACGAGACATCCTTCCTTCTGGTGACGGCACAGAGGAACTCTCAATGAAAGCACCAATGTCGGTGTCAAAACCGGCGGATCTCGAGTAGGGGGTCCCGAACTGTGCGTCTAGGCGGATGGTAACAGGAGGCAGGGGACATGAAGTTTTACCCAGGTTCGGGCCCTCTTGATGGAGGTAAAACCCTACGTCCTGCTTGATTAATATTGATGATATGGGCAGTACAAGAGTAGATCTACCATGAGATCAGAGAGGCTAAACCCTAGAAGCTAGCCCATGGTATGATTGTACGTTGTCCTACGGACTAAAACCCTCCGGTTTACATAGACACCGAGAGGGCTAGGGTTAGACAAGGTCGGTTACAAGGAGGAGATATACATATCCGTATTGCCTAGCTTGCCTTCCACGCCAAGTAGAGTCCCATCTGGACATGAGACGAAGTCTTTAATCTTATATCTTCATAGTCCGGCCAAAGGATATAGTCCGGCTGTCCAGAGACCCCCTAATCCAGGACTCCCTCAGCCGGTGTCCTCCTCAGCACCCGCGTCGCGCTAGATGCTGTCTCCTCCGAGCTCCCCTCCGGATCATGGAGGAGCAAGCCGTAGTCGTCGACGTCCATGGCCCTGCCGTCTTCCGTCTGCTCCGGATGGAACACGTCGTGGAAGGCGAACTCGGCGATGTAGCTGGCCCGAGAGGCGATCCGTCCGGCTTGCTCCTGTAAGTGCTGCTCCGAACCGGCCCGCTGGCCCATCAACGCATCCAGCTGCAGGTCCAGATGCCAGGACAGCGCGAACCGGAGCGCCATCTCAGCACCGGCACGAGCGGTGGAGACACGCCACTCGCCAAGCCAGTCCGGCCCCATCTCCAACCAACGCGCTAGGCGCGAGAAGCTGCTCGGTTGGACGGAGTCCGGCCATAGGGCCGCCGTCATCGCGGTGCCGGCCTAGGACAACCGCCCCAACTGCGTTCCCAGGACCCGCAGGCGGGCCTCAGCGGCGGCAATGTTCTCCGGGAAGGTCCAGGCCACCCGCAGATCTGTCCCGGACCCAACAACGCCGGTCGGGTTGCGCTGATGGCAGACGGCTTCCTCCGCCAGCCGCTGTGTCTCCGGGAAGGCCCCTACCGCAAAGGAAGAAGCAAGTTAGAAGAAGAACAACAAGGAAGAAAGGCCGGATCCCGACCCGGCGAACGACAAGAAAAAGCACTTACTGGAGAAGGACTCTTCCAGGTGCTGCACTTCAAGCAACGTACCACGCCGCTCCCATTCGATGGCGCGATCGCGCTCCTTGAGCGCCTTCTCCAGATCGGCCGCCTTGGCAAGGGCCGCCTTCAGCTCGGCGTCCTTGTCTTCGGCCGCCTTCTCGGCCGCCTCGCGGTGACGGGCCTTGTCCTGACGGGCCCCCTCAGCCGTGCCGACCTGCTCCTGCAGGCGATCCACCTCGGCCTGAAGCCGGCCCTTGTCGTCGGCCAGCTGGCCATGCTGCTGGTCCGCCTCCACCAGGGCCTGCTGCGCCTCTGCCACCTTGGCGTCTTTCGCCTTAAGGTGCTCCACCTCGGCCTCGAGGCAGCTCTTGTGACCCGCCAGCTGCTCATGCAGCCGGTTGGCCTGGTCAAGAGACCGCCGAGCCGCATGAGCAGCTGGCGGGTCGGCAACGAGCCGATCGTAGTGATGACCGTCCCGGAGCAGACGAGTCCGTCAGGACAGCACCTCGGCTGCGAAAAAGGACTCAGCAGAAGAAAAAAGCAAGACTTAATATTTGGCCCAACTGTTACACAGTTGGCCCGAATCTCGGGGGCTACACCCAGTGGGCACGCTAGTGCGACCCCACTAGAAAAAAGCACAAGAATACCTGCGGCGACGCGGAGCTCCTCCTCCTTGGTGGCAAGCTGCTCCTTGAGCTCCCGGTGTTTGCCCAGGAGACGATTGTAGGAGGCGACCCGAAAAGCGTTGAGATGCTGAAGAAAGCAAAAGTCAGAATAAGGCCAACACTCTAAAGATTCGACCCAACTACTATGTAGTTGGCCCGAACCTCGGGGGCTACACCCAGTGGGTGCGCTGGCGCGCCCCCACAAAGAAGAAATTACAAGAAAACTTACCAGAACGACGCGCTCCAGGTCGCGCGTTCGCTCCACCTCGGCTTGGGCGAAGGCCTCGAGCCGTTCCGTCCGGCCTCGCAGGCGGCGACTGACGGGGTCCAGCGCCGCCTCCTCCTGGGACTGAGGCCCGAAGACAATGGCGCTCCCGCTCCGCGCCGGCTGCGGCACGGCAGCTCGGCGCCCTCCCTGCCGGGGAACCAAGGCGTACTCCCCGCTGGCTGCTCGCGACGCGGCCAGCACCTCCTCCGACGCCCCTCCCAGCGACAACGACGACCCAGACGTCGGGACGCCCTGCGTCACCATCTCCGGCCCAGTTGCCGGGGCGGCCTCCGGCACCGCCGCCTGCGGTGCCTCCTCCAAAACCGGCGGCGCCTCCGACACTGCCGCCCGCAACGTCTCTTCCAAAACGGCGCCGCCTCCACCACCATCAGCCCCCGCTCGCCCAACCATGTCGGCCCGCGGTGGGGAGTCATCCGCCACCTCCTTGACCGCCCGGTCGGGGATCATCACCGCAGCCCGGCCTTCATGGCCGCGCTCCCTCGCCAGCAATGGCTCAAAGACCGTCGCCGCCACCATCGTGCCCTCCAGCATCTCGCGCCAGGCCGGCTCCGCGCCGCCTCGTGCCCATGCCGCCATCGCAACGGTCCAAGCATGGACCGACGCCGCCTTCAGCTCCGCCTCGGCCCGATTCCTGTCCCGCCAGGCCACGGCTTCGGCGTCGTTCAGATCCAGGCCAAGGTCCGAGTCGGCCTGTTCCTCCACCTCGGCCTGCTCGGCGAGGTCGGACCAGCTCCTGCGGAACTCGGCCCCTTCGGCGGCCGCGACTTCCACCGCCGCCCTCGCCAGCGCGATTGGTGACCTGAAGAAGAACACGGAATAAGCAAAAAAGAAACAAGACTAGCTCGAGGAAAAAATCGGAGCACGAACGAGAGATGAAGCTTACCCCGCCAAGACTGGGACCGGCGTTGGCCTCCCATCCCTGCCACCGCGCTTCCTCTTGGACGGCCTCCCAGCCCCGGCCGGGTCCGCCGTGCACTTCAGGGCCTGGGGTCGCGGCGCGATGCTGTCTTTCCCATGCGGGCAGCTCGGCGCCATCCCATGCGAGGACCCGGCTCCGCCCGCGTCGCCGCCTCCCCCGCCTGTAGGTGTACAAAAATAGGGGCGCATCTTTGTACCCCTTTTCCTGTGCACGGGCAGTCAGAGCCGCGTCCACGGCCACACCAAGCAGAACGAGGGAGGTGATCCAAGGTAAGATCGAAGCCCAAGACAATCAAAGCAACGCCAAGGCCAAAACCACAAAGAGCAGAGGGACGAAGCCAGTTCCCCCAGCAAGACCCTTGCCGGGTGGCCTCAGCAGCCACGGCGAGACCCTTGCCGGGCCACCTGGCAAGGCCCTCGCCAAAGACGCCGGCAAGGCCACCGCCAAGCCCACGTCAGCCAAGCTTCTATCGCCGTTCACATGCAGCTGCCAACCCAACCAGCTGGGCAGGCACCTGCGTGGCAACATGCAGCTCCCAGACCAACTCATCAAGCGCATGCGTGGCGGCATGCAGATCTTCGTGAAGACTCCACCACCGCGCCAACTCAGCTGCCTGCCTGCCTACATGGCACCGCACACATCCCTGGCCGAAGCGCGTGTTGAAGTGAGGAGGAGCAGTGACGGACGGGACGGACCTCGCCCCCGTCCCTGATAAAGCAAGAGGACACCTAAGCGATGCATTAAATGTGCCTTTTCCTGTAATATGAGGGATAACCTCGTGCCACTGTAGACCTTTCCACCTCCTGTGTGCCACTGTGGCAACCCCTTTTTCCTATAAAAGGAGGCCCGAGGCGACAAGGATAGGGATTCGGCTCTTTTGAACCACACGTTGACCACAACTAGTTTGAGAGCTCAAGAACTCTCAGAAATACACCCACCAAAGCAGGACTAGGGTTTTACGCATCCTCGCGGCCCGAACCTGGGTATACGATCCTTGTGCTGTCTACTAGCACTGCTCTCCTCGCAACCGTGTGCCCCGGCTACCGTAGTAGGGATTCCTGTGATCCCATAGGTGCCGTTCCACACCGACATCCTTGGCGCGCCAGGTAGGGGGCGCAATTGTGAGCATCTGGTCTAGTAGTCAGCCTAGCAGTTCTTTGTCGCCATGGCCCCTAAGAAGAGGAAGACCACGGCGGTCGATTCGTTGGGAGCCGAACGACCCGTGCCGGTGCGGACGAGCAGCAGACCGATCGCAGACAGGACCCGAGCAGTCGAAGCCTGGCGAGCACGTTGTTCGCGCGCCAGACGACCGGCTACACGTCGCCGGATCCAAGGACGGAGCTGCCCCCCCCCCCGCAGGCGCGCGGGGCCCTCCAGGGGCGTTGCTGTGCCGACTCCAGGTGGCGCGGCGACCTCCAGGACGCCTACACCGGCGACCACCGCGCGTTCTTCCCATGGTGTGCGCGCCGAGCAGCGTCACCATGATGGTGACCCTGGGCACCGTCGTGGGAAGAGCCTTGTGCGTCATCGACAAAATGAGGGGGTTCAGCACGCTCGCGGAAGCGCTGGCGAAAATGGCACGCAGCCGCTGGGTCGTAACGGAGCTCCTTTTAACGTAGTTAGAAGTCGAAGCGCGCCGTGATCCACGCAGCTGTCGCCGCCGCCCACGCCAGCGCAAGATTTGGCACGCGCACAGCTGCTCCTCGACTTCCCTCCTGCTGCAGAGAAGCTCAACGAGTGGAGGGCCACCATCCGGAGCCTCGTCGCCGTCGCACACAAAGACGATCCGCGATCGGCGGGGCCCTCGGGCCGGCGCTCCACCGAGCCACCACATGCTGGCGCTGGGAGGACCGGGGGAGCTGCGGCCACGGTGCACTCTCCTCCTCCTCGCCAGCCGCCGCGGGCATCGGCCCGTCGCAACGACGCTTGTGATAACATCCCCATAGCGCCGTCCGACCCGCGGACCCTCCGCTACCAGCGCCAGGTCCTTCAGGAGCGAGCTCATGAAGACGCTCGAACCGCCGTCGAGCGCCGGCGTGAAGTGCGCCGCCAGTTGGACAAGCAGGCGGGACCCGCTATGGACCACCCGACTTCGGGGGGCCCCGGTGGCCTACCTTACGAGGTGGGCTGCCCGGCTTTTACCTGTGAGCTAAGGCAGTTCCAGTGGCCGTCCCACCGCACGTTCAAGCCCGACGTCGGTGAGAAGTACACCAGCAAGACCCATCCGTCCGAGTTCCTCAGCATCTACACCATCGTGATGCAGGCCGCTGGGGCTCGCGACGACAAGGTGCTTGCCAACTATTTCCAGCTCGCGCTCAAGCCCAATGTGATGTCTTGGTTGATGCACTTGCCGGTGGATTCCATTTCTTCCTGGTCAGATTTGTGCCATGAGTTCGTTGGCGCCTTCACAGGAGGCCACCAAGCTCATGGCCAGGCCTGTGATCTGCATATCATTCCCCAGAAGGAAGGGGAGACCCTGTGCAAGTACATCCAGAGATTCAGCCGGGTGCAGTAGAACATCCCCGACGTTCATCCCGCTGCTGTGATTAGCGCCTTCCACTAGAACGTACGCAATCACAAAATGTGCTAGGAGCTGGCGATGACCAAGGTTAAGGATGTGGCCGAGCTCTACATTCTGGACGATAGGTGCGCCCGGGCTGAAGAGGGAAGGAAGTACCCCGGCGAAGATGCCGGCGCGGAAACCGACTCTACTGATGAAGATGCCGCCACTCCGACGAAGAAGAGCCGGCGTCGCAACAGGAAACGCAAAGGCAAGGCCGTGCTTGCCGTTGAGAGATCTGACGATACCGGTGCCGGCAAGAAGGTCAAGGCAGACGCCACCGGCAAGGAGATTGCTGGGTGCGCCGCCTGCCGGGCCCTGGCGGCTACCGACAAGCCAGGAGGCTCCGGTAAGCAATACTGCAAGATTCACCGCACCAAGGGCCATGACCTCCAGAACTGCCGACAAGTCGAGCTGCTTGTTGAGAAGCAAAAGGCTGAGTATGAAAGGCGGGACAAGGAGAAGGACTAGGATGGTGCTGAGGGATCCGGCAAGAAGCGTGGCGGCCAAGGAGGCCGCCCTGACAAGGACAACCAGCAAGAGAGGCTTGCCCGGGGCCACAACAAGAAACGAGAAGACGACGCTCACGACGAGGACGACGAGTCTGGTGAGCAAGGGTTCCAGAAGGCTACGGAGGCCATGTGCATCAATGGCGGCGCCTCGCTGCATACCTCTCGCCGCCAGCTCAAGTAGTGGGCGCGAGAGATTATAGCAGCAGAGCCGTCATTCGACGCACAGAAGCCGCTGAAGTGGTCCAGCACGCCCCTCATCTTTGACGCCGAGGACCACCCTGACCGCACTACCGCGGTCGGGTGTTTGCCATTGTTGGTCTCGCCAACAATATGCAACCTCAGGGTGAACAAGATGTTGGTTGATGGCGGGGCCGGCCTGAACCTGATCTCACCTGTCGTGATCAAAAGGTTGCAAATCCCTGATTGAAACCTAGAGGAAACAGGCACGTTTCAAGGGGTCAATCCGGGGAGGAGCCAGCCAAAGGGAAAGGTCACACTGCCCGTGACATTTGGAGGAGAGTTGAATTTCAGGACAGAGAGGATCGTCATCGACGTGGCCGAGATCCCCTTGCCCTACAATGGGATCCTCGGCCGCCCGGCATTGGCCAAGTTCATGGCAGCGCCACACTACGCCTACAACATGCTAAAGATGCCCAGGCCGTTGACCATCATCTCCATCCCCTCCGACAAGAAGGACACGATGATCTGCGCCGACCAACTCTACCGGGAAGTAGTTGTAGTGGCTGCCGTCAAGGCACCTGCTCCTGCCGCTAATGGCCCGGGAGGGAAAAAGGAGCCCGGCAAGACCTGTCGCACCCACTCCGGCAAGCGCACCTCCTCGGAGTGTTATGCTACCGTTGAGGACGTTCCAGAGAGCTCTACCGACAAGAGCAAGAGATCCAGAGCCGAGCCGCCGTAGACCAAGAAGGTGCCTGTCGGGGAGGATGGCATCGGAGGGGCCTTCGTCATAGGCTCCACCCTCGAAGCAAATAGGAAAGCGCGCTCGTCACCTTCATGCGGGCAAATGTGGACGTGTTTGCATGGCAAGCATCCAACATCCCCGGTGTTCCCAGGGAGGTGATTGAGCACCACCTAGCTGTCTGTCCCCACACGCGGCCTGTCAAGCAGAAGGTCAGAAAGCAGGCTTTGGGAAGGCAGGAGTTCATCATAGAGGAGATCAGGAAGTTGGAAGCGGCAGGTTTGGTGAGAGGGGTGCTCCACCCGACGTGGTTGGCCAATCCAGTAGTGGTGCTCAAGACGAATGGGAAGTGGAGACTGTGTATTGATTACACAGATATTAATAAGTCTTGCCCTAAGGACCCCTTCCTGTTGCCGCGCATCGACCAGATTGTTGACTCCACGGCCGGGTGTGTTCTGTTATCATTCCTCGACGCCTACTCAGGCTACCACCAAATCTTCATGACAAGAGAGGATGAAGAGAAGACAACATTCATCACCCCATGTAGTACGTATTGCTTTTTACGGATGCCTTTTGGGTTGAAGAGTGCCGGCTCAACGTTTGCAAGAGCAGTCCAAATTGGTTTTGAACCTCAGCTCCATAGAAATATGGAGGCCTACATGGATGACATAGTGGTCAAAACCAAGGACGGGCCCACTCTTGTGCAAGATCTGGAAGAGACATTTGCTAACCTGCGCAAGATCAACCTCAAGCTGAACCCTGAGAAGTGTGTCTTCGACGTTCCGTTTGGCAAGCTTCTCGGGTTCTTTGTGTTGCAGCGTGGGATAGAGGCAAACCCAGACAAGATCAAGGCTATTGAGCAGATCGAGGCGCCCAAGCGGATCAAGGATGTGCGTCAGCTCACCGGCTGCGTTGCCGCCATGAGCCGGTTCATCTCCAAGTCCGTCGAGCGCGCCCTTCCCTTCTTCAAAATCTTGAAGAAGGCAGGCCCAATAGAGTGGACACCAGAAGCCGAGGCAGCATTGCACGACCTGAAGAAATACCTTTCCTTCATGCCGATACTGGTTGCGCCTAAACCACAAGAGCCGTTGCTGCTGTATCTGGCGACGACGAATCAAGTGGTGAGCGCCGCACTGGTGGCACAGAGGGAGGTTGACGAGGAGCCGGCAATGGCGGCAGAACCAGCGGATGGCAAGCCAAAGATTCCCCCGGCAGGGCCTATTGTCGACAAGGCGTTGCCCCCGGCGGAGTCTGGTGCCACCAAGGCAATGCCCGCACAGTCAAGTGAAATGGTGCCAAAGAAGAAGATGATGCAGCACCCGGTTTACTTTGTCAGCTCCCTCTTGCAGGGGCCTAGGTCGAGGTATTCTAGCGTGCAAAAATTGCTCTTCGGCCTCCTTATGGCCTTGAGGAAGCCGCATCACTACTTCCAGGCCCACGAGATCACTGTCGTTACCCGCCTCCCGTTGCAACGGATACTGCACAACCCGGACGCAACCGGAAGGATTGTGGAATGGGCCTTGGAGCTGTCAAGTTTCGGTTTAAAGTTCGAAAGTACCTCGACAATTCAGAGCAGGGTCTTGGCGGAATTCATCGCAGAATGAACCTCAACACCTGACAAAGAAATCCAGGAGACCACTCTCCCCGGCAAGGAAGCAGACCGCGACTGGATTATGTACTTTGATGGGGCTTTCTTGCTGCAAGGCACCGGTGCCGGTGTGCTACTCGTTGCACCCACCGGAGAACACCTCAAGTACGTGATCCAGATGCACTTCCCCAGGGAGATGTGCACCAACAACACCGCCGAGTACGAGGGATTGCTTGCCGGTCTCAGGATCACGGCAGACCTCGGGGTTAAGAAGCTCATCGCCAGGGGCGACTCGCAGCTTGTTGTCAGGAAGGTCAACAAGGATTATCAGAGCCCATTGATGGAATCCTACGTAGATGAGGTGAGGAAGCTAGAGAATGCTTTGATGGTATCCAGGCGGAGCACGTCCCCCGAGCGGAGAACGACATCGCCGATTACCTGTCAAAGCGTGCCGCATTCAAGCTACCTGTGGAACCAGGTACCTTTTTGCTCCGGTTAACTCAACCATCCGTCGAACTATCAGTGGGGCAGAACAAGCGGAGGAAATCAGGTCCCGACAAGTACTTTCCTACCGAGCCCCCTGGGGCTGCCAGCAAGGGTGCTACCGCGGACGCTGAGCCTGTCCAAGAGCGACTAGCTCTGATAGGGCGTCAAGCCCTGGCCGTAGAGACAACCGCTCTCATGGCGGAACAAATGCCTTTGGTCCTTGCCGTCGAGCCCCAAGCTCCGGCATGGGCGCAGCATACCGTCCGCTTCCTCCAAACAGGGAGCTTCCCGAGGAGCAGGAAGAAGCAGAGAAAGTAGCCCGTCGGTCCGCCCTGTACCAGTTCGTCGATGATGTCCTGTACCGAAGGAGGCCAAACGGTGTGAAACTCAAGTGCATCCCCCGGGAGGAAGTACTGGAGCTGTTGGCGGAGATACATGGAGGCATATGTGGCTCCCACATAGGGTCAAGGGCCCTTGCCGGGAAGGCATTTCGGCAAGGTTTCTTCTGGCCTACCGCGCTCCAGAATGCGACGGCACTAGTAACCAAGTGTGAAGCGTGCCAGTTCCATTCAAGGAAGCTTCATCAGCCGGCTCAAGCCCTTCAAACAATCCCTCTCTCCTGGCCATTCTCGGTCTGGGTGCTCGATATACTAGGCCCTTTCCCCCGCGCTGTCGGGGGCTTTGAGTACTTGTACATTGCAATCGACAAGTTCAGAAAGTGGCCGGAGGTGGAAGCAGTGAGGAAGGTGACTGCTCAGTCAGCCGTCAAGTTCTTCAAAGGACTGGTCTGCCATTTTGGTGTGCCAAACAGAGTCATCACCGACAACAGCACGCAGTTCACAAGCCACACCTTCATCCAGTACATCCAAGACCTCGGCAGCAAGGTCTGTTTTGCTTCTGTGGCACATCCATGGAGCAACGTCCAAGCGGAGAGGGCAAATGCTGAAGTGTTGCGAGGCCTGAGAACGAAGACCTTTGACAAGCTGCACAAGAGTGGAAGGCGCTGGATTGATGAGTTGCCGACGGTTCTTTGGTCGATCAGGACGACGCCAAATCGAGCCACCGGCCGGACACCTTTTGCCCTGGTATACGGGGCAGAAGCAGTTCTCCCCACGGAACTCATATACGGGTCACCTCAAGTGCCCGCTTATGATGATCTTGAGCAAGAGCCGTTGCGCCAAGATGACGCGACGCTCCTTGATGAAGATCATCTTCGGGCGGCTGTGAGAGCAGCACGCTACCAGCAAGCCTTGCGCCGCTATCATAGCCGCAAGGTTCATGCCCGAAGCCTTGAGGAAGGCGACCTTGTTCTTCGGCGCGTTCAGTCGGCCAAGAATTCCAACAAGTTGGCGCCGAAGTGGGAAGGCCCTTATCGGGTAATGAGAGTCACCAGGCCTAACGCAGTCCGCCTGGAGACCGAAGATGCCGTCCCAGTGAGCAACTCTTGGAACATCGAGCATCTTCGCAAGTTTTACCCATAAGGCGCAGCTTGCCGGGCCTCCCGGCAAGCCACCTTTTTTACAAGCTTTGCCAACAAGGCATGTGACCCTTTGTACAAAGCCAGGCGCAGACCCTGAGCATAAAAAATGAAGCGCTGGTGCCCTAAGTTATAGCATGCATGCTAGGTGGAGTCTCTTCCTTGGTTAGGGTTGATAGTGCTTAGCTACGACTAACCCCTAGCCTAGAGGTCGAGTGCGCGTCTATCTATTCCTTTTCTGTCCTCCTTTGGTTCGCAGGGCACATGAGCACTTCTGCTGAGCTACTCGAAAAGAAGGAAATGGACCGGCGCCCCGACCCCGGCAAGCCAGAGTTGCCGGGGGCTGCACGCACAAGGATCCAACCGCGGCAAGATGAGATTGCCAAGGGATGTGGATCCAGATAAGTCTTTTATCCTATGTCATGCATTTCGGAACCGGACCGGGGCATGTGAAACCTCGTTTTTATCTCTAGGCTGCCGTGCTCCCCTTTTTCCTATGCCTAGGGATTATTTCCTGGGTCCGGATTTGGTTGTAGCCGCGGCGGCAAGGAGGTGGGACGAGGAGCCTAAAACCCACCTCATCCCTGCCTCCGCCAAGAGCGCGAGAACGGTTGAGTGGAGTGGGGGGGGGCAAGGCCTGTTGCCGGGCGAAGAACGTTTATCCTAAAACAATAACAAGGATTCGCTCCTTGTCGTGGGATTTACCCACGGACAAAAAACCCGGCAAGCATCCCTTTTTCATTAAAAACATCCCATACAGGTACAGTTCGTCCGAGATGAAAAACATGAGCAAGGGGATTACAGCTTTTAAATTTTACAAAGGCCCGCGGGCTTACAAACTAAAAAAGAGATAAGATTCCCGTAATCCCTTTCTTGTCCCTCTCCTCAGGAGGCAGGTCAAGGAGGCAAAAGGGCAAAAGGGGCGCCTAGGCGAGCTACGAGCAGCAGAAAGCACCAAGAGAACATCTCGGTGGCCGCCTACGGGCGGGCCGGTGATGACGGTGCCGGGGAAGGAGCTGGAAGATGAGGCGGCAGGACCGACAATACGCGATGAAGGCGTCGGTGCCCGCGTACTCCGAGTTGACGGCCTTGCTGCCCGCCCTCTTCCTCTTCCGCAGCCTCCCGCCACCAGCCGCCCAAGGAGACAACCCTGCAAGGTTCAAGGAGCTGGCCCTGCCCCCGGCCAGCTTCTGCCGGAGGAGCGGCCAGGTGTAGATGCTGCTGCTGCCGCACCCGCTCAGACGCGGGGCGTCCGACGCCTAGTCCGACTCGTCCCCGCTGTTCGCCCTGCTGTCCTCCTCATTGCTCTCGCTCAAGGGCGAGTTTCCATCGACAGAATCTCCATCAGAGGAGCTCTCCACGTAGCATTTCAGACGAGTTCCAAGATCTCCGAAGACCTTGACGGAGAGCAGGCCGTCCTCCATTAACTTGAAGTAGAGGACGAGCCCCGCCATCAGGCTGTGGATGCGGGCGAACGTCTTCCATCCACGTCGGAGATACATGACTCGAGGAGCCGGGAAGTCGACGTCGACCCGCGTGCCCCCGTTCCCGCAGCCCCTCATGTGCAACCTGAGGGTCTGGGGTGGGGCATGCTCCATCACCCGAGCGAACAGAGTGGGGAGACGAAGACGACGACGCGGGGGCCGGCGGAGCCTGATGAAGAACTCGCAAGGCTGGTCTTCAACGTGGCCCTCCATCGGGAAGGGCATCATTGGCAGGGGTGAGGCCGACGCGTCGCCCTGTCCTCCTCTTCCCCAAGCGCTACCGCCTCTGCCCCGGCCTTGCCCACGGCCTCGCCCCCTCCCCCTTCCCCTCGTGGTCGGTTCCACCACCACAGGTTCAGAAGGGGGAGGGACGCGCTGTCGAGCGGTGACCCTTGCCGCCACCGTCAAAGGACCAGGATTCCCTTTCTCCATGGCGGGTGAGAGGAAGGAGCAGAAGCAGAGAGAGATAGAAGATGGAAGAATGCAGGGTGCCATTTCCCCCTTCCTCCTCTTTATAAAGGAACAGGGTTGAGGCTCGGCCGCCCCGCTCGGCCAATCCAGACGCCGGAGGCGCGAGGAATCAGGACCAACCCGCCGCCCAACCAGCGGCGGCCCGGTTTCTCGCCTCCACCGTTTTCCACCACAAGGATGCATGGCAGACGTGCAGAACTGAGGGGACGGGTGAGGCGACCTCTCCCCACCCCGTGATCGTGGGGAGTGGACGCCTTGAAGACCGCACCCTGACCCCGCTCAGTAAATGAGCCACGCCTCCGTGCCTCCCTCTTTTTACGGGGAAGACGCGAGCCGCCTCTTTACTGCGACGTGATGCATGCGTATGGAAACCGTCCCACGCATGCCGCCCACGTCACGCACACCCCTCCACGCCGCACCACGCGCGCGGGTCGTGGAGACGGAGCGCGCGAAGAATCTTATCACGGTAAAAACCGCCCCACCTGCCCGCGCACCGTTTTGGGTCTGGCCCAACAACGCGTTGCGCTTATGTGTGGCCCAGGCCTGGGGGCTCCTATCGGTGTACAAAAATAGGGGCGCATCTTTGTACCCCTTTTCCTGTGCACGGGCAGTCAGAGCCGCGCCCACAGCCACACCAAGTAGAACGAGGGAGGTGATCCAAGGTAAGACCGAAGCCCAAGACAATCAAAGCAATGCCAAGGCCAAAACCACAAAGAGCAGAGGGACGAAGCCAGTTCCCCCAGCAAGACCCTAGCTGGGTGGCCTCAGCGGCCCCGGCAAGACTCTTGCCGGGACAGCTCGCCCCGCACCAACAGAGCGAGCCACCATTGAGCACACGACCCTCAGTACCATCATCAGCGTGGGGCCAGGGCTCGGGAAGGCACCCCTGTGGTGGCATGTAGATATTTGTGAAGACATATTCAAGATTAGATTAGAAGACAAAGACCCCCGACAAGATCCTTGCCGGGGACGACAACACGCCACGGCGAGACCCTTGCCGGGCCACCCGGCAAGGCCACCGCCAAGCCCACGTCAGCCAAGCTTCCACCGCCGTTCACATGTAGCTGCCAGCCCAACCAGCTGGGCGGGCACCCGCGTGGCAACATGCAGCTCCCAGGCCAACTCATGAAGCGCATGCGTGGCGGCATGCAGATCTTCGTGAAGGCTCCACCACCGCGCCAACTCAGCTGCCTGCCTGCCTACATGGCACCGCACGCATCCCTGGCCGAGGCGCGTGTCGAAGTGAGGAGGAGCAGCGACGGACGGGACGGGCCTCGCCCCCGTCCCCAATAAAGCAAGAGGACACCTAAGCGATGCATTAAATGTGCCTTGTCTTGTAATACGAGGGATAACCTCGTGCCACTGTAGACCTTTCCACCTCCTGTGTGCCACTGTGGCAACCCCTTTTTCCTATAAAAGGAGGCCCGAGGCGACGAGGAGAGGGATTCAGCTCTTTCGAACCACACGCTGACCACAGCTAGTTCGAGAGCTCAAGAACTCTCAGAAATACACCCACCAAAGCAGGACTAGGGTTTTACGCATCCTTGCGGCCCGAACCTGGGTAAACGATCCTTGTGCTATCAACTAGCCCTGCTCTCCTCGCAACCCTGCGCCCCGGCAACCGTAGTAGGGATTCCTGTGTTCCCATAGGTGTCGTTCCACACTGACATCCCGCCCAACGCCACTACACCAACAACTGGCGTCAGCATCAACCGTTCCGTGCCGCGGTCAGCAATTCAAGACACATGAAGTACTGCGGGAGCTCGTACGTGCAATGCATGTGTACCTTACTAGTACTAGTTGGTAGTAGTAAGAAACAAATTCCAGTTTTGGTACGAGCTCGTACTGCGGGAGCACCACAAGGCCTGCCGTAGGAGTTACATTTCCCTCTCAGGGCCCACGGGACCGAACTTCAGTGGCTTAGTGGTAGAAACAAGAAACGTGATGGTCGCCGTGGTTCAACTTCCATGGACAAGCTCTCATGTCTGCTGACACATGTATATCAAAACTAGAGTGTATATATTTCAAGCACGTGAACAAGTATTATTCTACTACTTTGGATCCATTGCAATGCACGGGCCAGCACATTGGTAGTAGTAGTGTCCATCTCTATCTCTAGAGGCCTTCCCTTGTTCATCCTTTTCTCTCACAAGATAAACTACTCATACAAGTGCATCTTGATCTTCCGTGGAACACACAAGGATGTTTCCTTGGGGGTCTCTCCAGCGCGGCGTGGCCGTAGTTGCAAGTTGACGCCCCTTGAGATGCCGACGTTGAGGGGCACTCGGATTTCCTCCGATGAGCAAGTAAGATGAGTTTGATCACGTAGTAAATGCATTCTAAAGACTACTTCCGTGTCCATTTCCTAATTCTCCCCTGCCCACTGTTTCACAGGTTAGGCTCGGTGCGAGTGGAGATTGGCTTGCATATGTACGGGAGGGTACCAACATCAATTTGCACAACATTTACAACGGTGAAACCGTTCCCGTAGAACCTTTGTCCAACATTGGGATCAGCCATGCAACGGGCCACCGCATGAATTGGTATGATGGAACCACGGTGAGATTGAATAAGATAGCACGAACCTTGCACATGGCGGTCAAAGGCGGGCCATGCTGTCTACGGCCGATTTGTTGTTGTACGAGTAGGAAGACGTTGTGCTCCTTTCTAACCGCATCTTCGCGATGACAAACCAGGGGACTTATTTTGTGTGGGACACATCCTACGATATACCCCCTCTCTCCTAGTTTATTTGTTTTGAATCTTTTCGTTTTATAAGTTTCAAATTCAAATTTAGAGCTCCCCGTCACATGTTGAGATTACAATGTCCATTAAATCATTGCGTGCATGTATAGTAAAGAAACAAATCTCGAGTTTGGCACGAGTTCGTGCTGCGGGAGCACCACAAGCCCTGGCGCAGGAGTTACATTTCCTTCTCAGGGCCGTCGGGACTGAGGGGCAGTGGGGCCAAGAGGGGTGAGCCGCAAGTCGGGGGATGTGTGGTTTCATGGGTTCGAGCGGCATCGTGAGAATCGCGGGTGGCTGTGGTAGAAACTTGATGCTCGCCGCATTTTAGGTGGCCCACATGTCATGCACACAAAGGCAGAGGGGCAATGCGGCCGAGAGGGGTGAGGCGCACGTCGGGGGCGTGGTGCCATGGGTTGGAGAGGTGTCGTGGGAATCGCGAGATGAAACGTGATGGTCGCCGTAGTTGAACTTCCATGGACAAGATGTCATGTCTACGGACACATGCACTGCATACCGATCACTGGAAGGAGTAGCAGAGAAAGCTATATATGCGGATAAATAGTTCCTTATAGTCAAGCGGACCCACGCTACTACTCTGTTCCAAAGACATGCACACCATCGAAATAGTCCATCTATATCAATATACACCGAGAGGGAATAATTTTTTTTACAAGAGAGGAAATAGTTCATCCATCCATAATGCCCTCCTGCTGGTGCAGCCTTTTCTTCTTCTTCTTCTTCTTCTTCTTCCCATTCTCTGTGGGAGACGGCTTCACAACAAGCTCTTTGGACCTTGCAGCTATCTCAAAAATCACACGGGCATCGATGGCAGCATATTTTATCCGCTCGTACGTCAAGGGATAATTCTCCCATCCAGACGACCTTAATGCCACCGTCTCGTCACCCTTCTGAAGATTTGTACCAAGCACAAAATTTGCTACGTCGAATAGGGATGGTGTCTGTTTATCTCAGAAACTTCTATAGGAATTTTGATTTTGGTTTGTAGGTCAGCGATGCTATTCAAATTAAGGTTGTATGGCTCCAGCTTCTGTTTGTCCCCTTCGATGGCTACCCCACAGAAGTATACGTCCTCCCGAGACAAGAAATCGTGAAGCTCACCTGGTATGGAGGGCGAGTGTATGATGTGGTACACCAAAACTTCATCTTCGAGGCACAGCTGAAGGATGGCGGCGTGCTGGATCTTCCCAGGGGCACGCTCCGTGTACTCTGCGTCGAGACCGAGGACCCTCGTCTCTACCTTTTCGAGGGAGTTGGATACATTGTTGATCCACTGCCGAACAACCCTTGGGTGGACGGTGACGGTGGCAACTATGCGCATCGAGCCTTTGACGAGGACATGTTGGACGCTAAAAACCTGCATCTCAATCTCTATCGCCATTTGGAACCGCTGGAACGGAGGTCTATGGTTTGGAGAATTAGGATTAGATGGCTAGTCTAACTGAAGTAGTAGATGATTATTTAAAGAGGTTAAAACAATGTGAATGCAGTGGGGTTTGGATGCAAATGAAGACGAAGGCGAGGTGAAGAAGCCGAGGAGAATCGGTTCCCGATGGAGAAGTAAATGGGAGAAGTGGCGTGCAGGTAGTTGATTAGACGGCTAGGTAGACTAAACGAAAAGGCTATGTAGGTAGACTGATGAGTCGTACCTGTTCGTGTACGTGCCCATCCTTCCTGATAGGTGGGACCTATGCAAACAGATAAAAAAATGTGTCATAGTTTTTTTTGAGCGCGTGAGTGGGAGAGACAACATTCTCTGGTTAAGGAATACTCCCTCCGTTTAGGTGAGTATAAGTCACCTTATGAAAATCAGGTTTTCCCAAAACCTTTAGGCGTGGAGCATTAACTTCCTGCTCGATCCCCTCCCAGCCTCGTTATCCAGCGTTCTCTTCCTATGCTGCCACGTTCTACCTTTCCATTTTTCCTCTTCTCAAGTGTGGAACGATCTGCATGCCGTCCTTGATGCACCAGAACTACCACTGCATGCATCGCGGCAGAGGGTTGATTGGGCATGCACAAGAATTTGGTTCTGCTCGCAATATGGATGATACCTGAACGATGAAGTGAACAGGCATGCTAGCACGAGAGACCTATTTACGCTATACAATACTGGAGTACTCATGTACCTACTACTAGTAGTAGTACAACTGTGGTACACTTGATGGTCAAAATACTATTCAACCGGTCCTCACAGTGAAGTGACAACACCCTGCGCCTGACACTAGTCCAGGCGGCGTGTTTGGGTTACCAAAGTCAGCCTCACCCTATGCACAGTGCAGTCTATCACCGCCGCTGTACAGCACATTGGCGCCTCGCCTCGTCTCCCTCTCTGCTCCCATAGCACCACTCCATCTCCATCTCCTTCTCCGTCTCCATCTCACTGTGCCCCTGTGTACCGTCGCCTCACTCGCCTCCCCCAGTACCACTATTCCCTTGCTAGCCGCTCCAGCACCGACATCCTTCTCCCCCGTAAATCAAGCCCCCTTCCAAACTCCACCATGGCTGAACACGAACCGCGCATCATCCATATGAGCTGTGATTGGAGCAATCTCCCCAATGACATCCTCGACCTCTGTTGTTCGTGTATGGATATGTTGAGCGCCCTGCGGCTGGCTGCATGCTCGAGGGACATGCACACGGCCATCGTCGAAGCGAGGCCTAAGCTTTTCAAGACACCCTGCTTGCTGCTATCTGGTCTTGCGAGATTGGCTCACCATGATACGGAGGCGTGCATGATGCCCCTCGACTTCAATCCGATCTCCATTAGCTGAAACTTCTTTGCAGGTATGTAGTGGGTCACCGTACATCATTTCCCTCGACATTGATCCGATCACCATCGCCCGAAACTTCTTGGCAGGTATGTACTGGGTCAGCATGAACTCCCACTGGATGGCTGCCTTCAGAGAAGACGGTAAAAAGTTGGTGCTCGTGAACTTCCAGACCTCCCATGAGATTATCCTTCCTCCGTTGGATTATATAGAGTATTACCATCGCGGTCCAAGTCATCTAGATTACTACGTCAGTTGGACGGACCTTGTTTTGCAGAAGATTGTAATCTGCCAAGTGCCCACACGACATGCGAATTACGTAGACTTCAAGCTAATTGCCTTGTTCGACCGCGGACTCGCCTATCTTTACGCCGGTGCCTTCTTTAGCTGGAGACAACTCAGCTCGCAGTGGATCATTGTCAAAGCTGATACACACTTCTGTGATGCTATTGAACACAATGGCATCATCTACGCGATCGACAAAGCAGATGGCACCACATATTGCTGGGATGGCGCGTGTAAGTTGTTTCCTCTCATGTTAATGATGACGCCATGACACTATTTGAACTTTTTGTGATGATTGGCATATCTCTGTTTGAGCAGAATTTGAGTAGAACTATGGCAATGTATTAGAGACGCCGTAAATCAGCTATATTTGGAATGAGTTACTTCATGCGATTGTGACCATGTCATTACAGCCAATTTGTACCCGGAATAATCAAACGGTTAGGAATATATGGATATTATCCTTATTTTACAATAATCTATATACTACTACTAAATATGAGTGTGTATCAACGGCCATGTTAGTTTCCTCATTTTCATGATGTAGAAACATGCACCATAGTGTTGGTTTCATCTAACCATACATTAGGGAAGTAAATGTGCATATGGAGAACTCTATATTTCAAAGTAGTGAAATCTTGCAATGCTTACCATGTGTACATACCTATATTCGCCCTTCAGCAATCAATGGCTAGAATAATATCCTCACAAAAATTTTGCCCACAGAACACGAGTATATAACAATGCATGGTCTGTTAGTTACCTTGAAGAATTTGTTTGTGAGCACAGAACATGATTACATAACATGCATGACATGGTAGTTTCCTGTGAAGAATCGATTGCGAGATAACATGAGTATAACCATGCATGGCACTTCTATATTTTTGAACCCAATATACATTTCCCTGTATTTTTTCCTAGTTCCAACAGGGACATATCAATGTTGTTTCTTGCATTATCCTACTCATACTCTGAACAATGTTGATCTTACATTAACAATGCCTGTCCTTTTTGATATGATGCAGTGTCCCTATAGTTACTGCCCTTTGTAATCACACCACCTTTTCCAAAAATAGGGAATCACAACTGGTTCCTCGCTCGATCAGACGACGGCAAAAGACTGATGATCATTCGGACACATGAGCCAGAAAAGTTATATTGCAAAAACCCCACTGTATACAAGCACCGTGTAATACGTGAGTATCTGTCGGATTTCGGGTTCCGGCAGACCCTTGAGGTTCGAACACTGGGGTGCGCGCGGGGATCTCTCCCTTATCGATCTACGTCCAATCCTCTCATGCGAACTAAGATGAAAATGATGAACAACACAAGGAGGCCGCGCAACTCCTCCTAGGAGGTGACAGAGGCCGTCGGCAGGTGGAGGAGCCACGCGCGCGGGATGCTGGTGAGGGCCATGGGTAACCAGTTGGCCATCACCCGATCGTCGCCCCCGGCTCCGAGGACGGCCTCCTCGTACGCCAGCGGGAAAATCATCGGGTCTGTCGCGCCGTCGTAGCGCGGCGGCATCTCGAGCCTGAACTTGCGCGGCCACTGCACCTGTCGCAAGGAGGGGGCCAAGGCCCGGAGCCCCCTGGCCCCAGTGTCGGCATCCGTTGCTGGAGTGGGCGGCGCGTTGTCTGCCATGAGGGCGGGTCGTCAGGAGGGAGGACTCCGGCGCACCCCTACCTGGCGCACCAAATGTCAGATTTCGGGTTCCGGCAGACCCTTAAGGTTCGAACACTGGGGTGCGCGCGGGGATCTCTCCCCTACCGATCTACGTCCGATCCTCTGGTGCGAACTAAGATGAAAATGATGAACAACACAAGAGACATGAGGTTTATACTGGTTCGGGCCACCGTAGTGGTGTAATACCCTACTCCAGTGTGTGGTGTGGTGGATTGCCTCTGGGGCTGATGATGGCCAATACAAGGGAAGAACAGCCTCGCAAGAGGTGTTCTTGAACTGGTGCGATGAACTGCTAGGGTGAGTTCCGTCACCTCTCTCTCTCTCTGCTAGGGTTCTACCAGATCTCTCTCTCTCTCCTTTTTCCTCTCTGGGTGTCCCCCCTTCCTTGGTGGAGGCTAGCTCTATTTATAGAGGCCCTAGGCCTCTCCCCGAATAATTGAGCGGGAAGGGCACCAAAAATTGGCCATTTTGAAGGGGAACATGTAGTACAAGTTATCCTGACCAAAGGTGGTCTTCGGCTGCCAAAAGCACTGGTGATGACGCCGTCTTGGGCTCCACGGTGACCTCCGTCCTGCCGCTCTGCTGGTCTTGGTCTTGTTGCACCGGAATGGCAACCTTTGCCTGATACCTTGGCCTGTGCTTGCCCCCTTTGCACCAAAGGGAAACAAGGACCCTGCGCAGGCCGGCGCCCGCCTGGTCTCGATCGTCATGGCTTGCGTCATGGGATCCTCGCGAGGTACCCCTGCCTTGATCTCTCCACCTCCTCGCGAGCCTGCCTGATGAGGCCGCTCTTGAGGAAGCTTCCTGTCGTCCGCCCCGCGAGGCTTGGCCCCTCGCGAGGGTCTTGAGCTCGAGCTGATGAAGATGGGCCGTGCTGGGCCCCCACTTGAGCCACGCCGCAGGACGCAGGCAGGCAAGTCTGGGGACCCCCATTCCCAGAATACCGACAGTAGCCCCCGGGCCCAAGGCGCGCCCGGGCTTGGCCTGGCAGAGAAGCGATGGGGCAAGCACGAAGCGCCGCGGGCCCTAACAACATGCGGCCTTGGGCGCCGCGTGGCGGTTGATTGGGCGTGGGCGTCTGCACTTCCCACGACGCCTCGACGACCGCACGACTTGACAAGTCCCTGCATGCAGAGAAACCGGTCATGATTACCTGCGATCGTGGTGCTCGGCAGTTGGCCTCCTCCGGCTATAAGTATGGGGTTGAGCGAGCCCCTTCAGTCCATCCCTTCTTGATGCTCCTTTTCTTCTTCTTCGCTAATCGCTGTCCCCATGGCCCCAAAGAGATTCTCGGCCGCGGAGAATGGAAAGGCCCCCTGGGCAGGACCTGACCCTCCCCCGACCAAGCGCGGCCGAGGCCGCCCTCGCAAGTACACCACGGTCCCCGTGGTAGCCTCCCGCGGTCATGGAGACGGTTCCCTGCGTGGTGGTGAGCGCCCGGTTGCCGACGGGGGGCACGCCGTGGGTGTGCGCCCCCCTAGACCACGCTTCCGCTCTGCGGAGGTGCTGCCGGAGTTCGTAGTGTGGTCGGCAGACCCATCCAGCACCCGGCTCCAGCTCCCACATTTCTTCGTAGATGAACTGTCGGCCAGCACTTGGTGCGGCTTCTGGCTCCAGGCAGACGGCTGCTGCAGCAGGGCCTCCTGGGCTTCGCTGGAGGTCTCCGTCTTTGGGAGTGGGGCCCTGACGTGCGGCTGGCAAACGTTTGCTCACGTGCGCGGCCTGGGCCGGTGGTGTACCCTGTACTTCAAGTTCGATGGCGACGCCACCCTCTACGTGAGGGTGTTTGGGGAAGATGGTCGCCGTGCCGGGTGCTGCCCTGAAGACGACGACCGCGGCCGCCTGCCCAGCCCCGGCATCGACCAGGATGAAGATGGTGACTGGCATACAGGCGGCGGTGCTCGGGGTTCGCCAAGTTTCGGCTACTCTCCCTCAGGCAGCAGCTCCTCCATCGGTGGCCGCGACTAGCCCCCGCGCCGTCGCGCCCGCCTGGGTGAAGGCAGCGGGTCCACCTGCCGCCGCGCCCTGGTGAAGCGTGAGGAGGCGTCCACCTGACCCCCAGGAGCGGCTCGAGCTTTTGCTGTAGGTTGGTGTTGGACAGATCGTGTCCATTTTGTTTCCTTCCTTTCCTGCGTAAGAAGAAGGTAGTACAGGGCCCCGTGGGGGCGTGTTAGAACTGTTGCTGTTAAGTGTCGCGTTGCTTTTGCCATCTCTGCGCTATGTTTCCATGCTGCGTGTCCATGTGCGGGAGTCATTTGAGCTTGGTGGAGCTTGACGCGGCACTTGCCTCCGGAGGCTGAGGCCTTGCCGTGCGCTTCATGCCCTGCAAGGATTAGTTAGAGGGGTAACCTTTGGTCCCGGCAGCGGGGGCGATCAGCCTAGGTCCTGCGTTTGTGTCGCGATGCCCGTGAGGCATGGACTGGGAGGGGTGCTCCCATAGAGGACTCGGACAGGAAAGCTCTAGACGATCGGGGCGGAAGACACTCGTGAGGGCTCCCGCGAACATCCCTCGCGAGACTTGTGCGAGAGAAAACGAGGCGAGCGAGCGAGAAAGACAAAGAGTCACAAGCCAGGAATGCCAACAACTCCAATAAGACTCCAAACGGGAATAAACACGCCAACTGCAGAAAGCAAATGAAAAAGCCGCGCCCGGCACCTATTCTAGTCTTCGACGTCTTCTCACCAGCGCGGAGCTAAGTGCTGCCACTGGGCGTGGGCGGGAGCCCCCGAGGCCCAAGGGCGGCACTCCAGAGACTCCGGGGCGTGTACAACCCCACTCATTATTACGTGAGAGTGTCACGGGCGGCGAGCTTCACAGGCATTGGCCTTCTTCACAGGCACCGGGCCTTTCTCGAAACGCGGCAGCTTCACAGGCATTTGCCTTCTTCACAGGCACCGGACCTTTTCCAAAACACAGCTTCACAGGCATTCACCTTCTTCATAGGCACCGGGCCTTTTCCAAAATGCAGCTTCACACGCATTCGCCTTCTTGACAGGCACCGGGCCTTTTCCAAAACACAGCTTCATAGGCATTCGCCTTCTTCACAGGCACCGGTCCTTTTCCAAAATGCAGCTTCACAGGCATTCGCCTTCTTCACAGGCACCGGGCCTTTCCTTGGTGCTAGTCCTCGCTCAGGGGTAGAACCTCCAGAGATGTTGAATGTTCCATGCGTTCTGGATGGGTACTCCCTCCGGAGTCTCCAAGCGCGTGGAGCCAGGCCTGGAAACATGAACAACCTTGAACGGGCCCTCCCACATGGGAGAGAGCTTGTGCAGCCCCTCCCTGGAGAGAACCCGTTTGAGCACAAGATCCCCTACCTCAAGGGTCCTGGGGCGGATGTTGCGGTAGTGGTATCGTCATAGCGCCAGTTGGTACCTTGCCGCTCGCAGTGCGGCTTCCCGACGACGTTCCTCCCCCATCACGAGATCCGTCCCCTGCATGGCGTCCTGTTGAGCCTCGTCGAATGCCAGGACCCACGCAGAGCGACACCTGACCTCGTGAGGGAGAACAGCCTCTGCTCCCTAGACGAGGAAGAACGGGGTCTCGCTAGTCGGCTTGGTCGCTGTCGTGCGGATTGACCACAGCACGGACTGGAGCTCGTCGTACCAGCCCTTGCCATAGGCTTCCATCTTCTTCTTGAAGGTCCTGGCTTTGAGGCCCCTCAGGACCTCCGCGTTGGCCCGCTCGGCCTGGCCATTGCTCCGGGCGTGTGCTACCGAAGCGTAGCATATCTGCGTTCCAAGGTTAGCACAGTACGTTTTGAAGAGATTACTGGTGAATTGTGAATCGTTGTCGGTGATGATGCGGTTGGGCACCCCAAATCGGCTCACGAGGCCCTTGATGAATTTGACCGCTGAGCCTGCTGGGATTGTGCGGACGGCTTCCACCTCATCCCACTTGGTGAATTTGTCCACGGCGACGTAGAGGTAGCGATAGCCCCCTGGCGCCAGAGGAAATGGGCCCAGAATGTCGAGCCCCCAAACTGCGAACGGCCATCAGAGGGGTATAGTCTGTAGACCCCCCGCAGGCTGATGGATCTGCTTAGCGTGAAACTGGCAGGCCTCGCAAGCCTTCACAAGCTCAACGGCGTCGTTGAGTGCTGTGGGCCAATAGAATCCACTACGGAACGCCTTGCCGACGAGGGTCCATGACGACGAGTGGTGCCCGCAGTCTCCGCCATGTATGTCCGCCAGTAGCTCCTTCCCTTGCTCTCGGGAGATGCAACATAAGGACACGTCATTCAGTCACTTCCTGTAGAGCTCTCCATCCCTGATGCAATAAGCCGTGGCCTGCCACGCCACACGCTCCGCCTCCTCCTCATTCTCTGGCAGAGTCCCTTGCATCAGGTAGTTCTTGAGCTCCGGGATCCAACACCCTTCCTGAGGCTCTAACGCTAGGAGCAGGCGTGCCCCTGAGGCTGGGCCGCAGACCGGGGCTCCTGAGGTAGGCGGCTGAGGGAGCTCCTCCCTTGGTTGTGCCATGCTCGATAGCGACGGCACCACCGAGGGTTTGAAGAGCCGCTCCTCAAGGACGCCAGGCTCCTGAGGCAGCCGCCTAGATGCCCTCTTGGCAATGTCGTCAGCCTCCTGATTGGTGCCGCGAGGCACATGTTGCAACTCCAATCCCCAGAACTGTTTCTCCATCTTGCGGACCTCAGCGAGGTAGGCTTCCATGTGCTCGTCCTTTGGCTCGTATATCTTGTTGGAGAAGTTGACGAGGAGCTGTGAATCGCCCTTGATGATGAAGCGCTTCACCCCTAAGGCAGTTGTGGCCTTCAAGCCTGCTATTAGGCCTTTGTACTCCGCTATGTTGCTGGAGACCTTTTCTCCGTGCTGGAAGCAAAGTTGCATGGCGTAGTAGAGTTTGTCCTGGGTAGGGGATACGAGCACTGCGCCAGCTCCAGCACCGTGTCGGGAGAACGCCTCATCAAAGTACATGACCCAGCCATTCGGTGCTTCACTTCCCGGGGAAAGTGATCGGTCTTCGCCTGCCTCGAGACCCGGCGCTTCTGCCCATTGTGCCACGAAATCTGCTAGCGCGGCTCCCTTGATGACTCTGGTCGTACTGAATTCTAGCTGAAATGCCTGTACCTCAATGTTCCATTCAACAACCCTTCCAGCTGAGTTGGGGATCCTGAGTACCCTCTCCAAGGGGTATGCCGAGACGACCTTGAAGGGGTGGCCTTGGAAGTAGTGCCACAGCTTGCGTGAGGCCACCAATAGCGCGAGGAGGAGCTTTTGAGGCATGGGGTACCGCGCCCGCGCGTCCCGTAGCACCGTGCTGACGAAATACACGGGGTGCTCGACGAGGTTGAGGGTGCTGGCACTGCTTGCGTCCTCCGGAGGTCGAGGCGTCTCTTGAGACGACGGAGCTCCCAGTGCTTGGTCGCCTAAAGGGGCCTCTCCTGCTCCGGGTGCGTTCTCCTGCCGCAGCTGTCCCTTTCCGGCTGCGGTTGCGGCCTTCGCGAGGCCCTCCTGGCTCTGTTTTGCTTCAGTTTGGACCGTTGATGCGGCCTTGGCACGGCGCTCCTCCCTGACCACTACCAGGGCTGCGCTAGCGAAGTAGGGGGTGGCCGCAAGGTAGAGCACCAGGGGCTCCCGAGGACGCGGAGCTACCATCATTGGTGGACTGGTAAGGTACCTCTTGAGGTCTTGGAATGCCTTGTCGGCCTCTTCAGTCCATTCGAAGGGGCCCTTTTTCTTCATCAGCTTGAAGAAGGGCAGCGCTCGTTCCCCCAGCTTGGAGATGAAACGCCCCAGCGCAGTTACACGCCCGGTGAGCTTCTGCATTTCTCTGAGGGTCCTTGGCGGGCTCATGTCTTCGACTGCCTTGACCTTCTCCGGGTTGGCGTCGATGCCCCTGTGGGATACGAGGAAACCCAGGAGCTTGCCTGAGGGGATCCCAAACACGCACTTCTCCGGGTTGAGCCGTAGGTCCACTTCGTTGAGGCTCGCGAACGTTTCTTCCAGGTCCTGTATCAGGGTCCTTGCCTCACGAGACTTCACCATAATGTCATCGACGTAAGCTTCTGCGTTCCTCCCGAGCTGCCGGCCTAAGGCGATGTGCATCAGCCACTGAAAGGTCGCACCTGCGTTGCGTAACCCAAACGGCATGCACGTATAGCAGTACACTCCACACGGGGTCAGGAAGGCCATCTTCTCCACGTCTTCTACCGCCATCTTGATCTGGTGATAGCCCGAGAAGGCATCTAGGAAGCACAATAGGTCACACTCTGCGGTGGAGTCGACTATCTGGTCAATGCGGGGCAGCGGAAATGGATCCTGCGGGCAGGCCTTGTTGAGGTTGGTGAAGTCGATGCACATGCGCTCCTTTCCTCCCTTTTTCGGTGCAACGACCGGATTAGCTAGCCAATCAGGGTAGCGGACCTCGTAGATAACTCCTGCCGCCTCTAGCTTCCGGGTCTCTTGAACGATGAAAGCTTGTTTCTCAGTAGACTGCCGCCTTGCCTTCTGCTTCACGGGGCGCACGTTGGGGCACACGTTGAGGTGATGCTCAATCACTTCCCTTGGGACCCCTGCTAACTGATCAGGTTCCCACGCAAACACCTTCTTGTTCGCACGCAGGAAACCGATCAGGGCTTTCTCTTGCTCGGGCTCGAGGTTGGCCCCTATGGTGAAGGTGGCGCCAGTGGACCCGTCCTCGTCGACTGGTACCTGCTTGGTTTCTGCCTTGTCTTGGGTGAACAACTGCTTCTTTTTAGCCGGCGCAGCCCCCTTGGGCTCAAGGGCATCGGTGCTAGTGGGCTGCGCCACCGCGGCTGCCCTCAAAACAAGCTGGAGCACCTGCGGTGCATCCCTTGTGTCTCCTGACACGGTGAGGATGCCGCTGCTCCCAGGCATCTTCATGAGGTTGTACGCCGGGTGAGTTGCCGCCATGAACCGGGCCAGGGTCGGATAGCCGAGGATGGTGTTGTAGGGGAGGCCGATGGGGCGATGTCAAAGTCGATCAGCTCCGTGCGGAAGTTGTCGCAGGTGCCGAAGGTCACTGGGAGGCGGATCTGCCCCAAGGGGGCGGTGGAACTGGCTCCGACGCCTGAGAAAGGCCTACTGGGTCAGAGCCGCTCCAGCGGCACGTGGAGGAGGCTGAAGGCCTCCACCGAGAGCACGTTGAGGCCGGCACCACCGTCGATGAGGGTCCTGGTGACGGCCACTTGGCAGATGGTGGGGATGCACAGCATCGGGAGCGCGCCCGAACCAGTGGGGTTGAAGGGGTGGTCCTCCGAGTCGAAGGTTAGATTGCCCTCGGGCGCCACCCAGCCCGGGGGGCTTCTCAGCGCTTGGAGGCGGTGCTGATCCGGCGGGTGAACGGCTTGACGTGATGGCTCGAGGGTGGTGCCTGGGAGCCACCCAGGAGAGCTGCGACAACGGGCGGCGCTGGTGCGGCGAAACGGGCGAGGAAGAGGTCGCGCAACTCCTCCCAGGAGGTGACAGAGGCCGTCGGCAGGTGGAGGAGCCACGCGCGCGGGATGCCGGTGAGGGCCATGGGTAACCAGTTGGCCATCACCCAATCGTCGCCCTCGGCACCAAGGACAGCCTCCTCGTACGCCAGTGGGAAAATCATCGGGTCCGTCGCGCCGTCGTAGCGCGACGGCATCTCGGGCCTAAACTTGCACGACCACTGCACCTGTCGCAAGGCGGGGGCCAAGGCCTGGAGCCCCCTGGCCCCAGTGTCGGCATCCGTTGCTGGAGCGGGCGGCGCGTTGTCCGCCATGAGGGCGGGATGCGATATCGAGGGAGAGCGGGTCGTCAGGAGGGAGGACTCCGGTGCACCCCTACCTGGCGCACCAAATTTCGGATTTCGGGTTCCGGCAGACCCTTGAGGTTCGAACACTGGGGTGCGCGCGGGGATCTCTCCCCTATCGATCTACGTCCGATCCTCTCATGTGAACTAAGATGAAAATGATGAACAACACAAGAGACACGAGGTTTATACTGGTTCGGGCCACCGTAGTGGTGTAATACCCTACTCTAATGTGTGGTGTGGTGGATTGCCTCTGGGGCTGATGATGGACAGTACAAGGGAAGAATAGCCTCGCGAGAGGTGTTCTTGAGCTGGTGCGATGAACTGTTAGGGTGAGTTCCGTCGCCTCTCTCTCTCTGCTAGGGTTCTACCAGATCTCTCTCTCTCTCTCCTTTTTCCTCTCTGGGTGTCCCCCCTTCCTTGGTGGAGGCTAGCTCTATTTATAGAGGCCCTGGGCCTCTCCCCGAATAATTGAGCGGGAAGGGCGCCAACAATTGTCCATTTTGAAGGGGAACATCTAGTACAAGTTATCCTGACCAAAGGTGGTCTTCGGCTGCCAAAAGCACTGGTGATGACGCCGTCTTGGGATCCATGGTGACCTCCATCCTGCCGCTCTGCTGGTCTTGGTCTTGTTGCACCGGAACGGGAACCTTTGCCCGATACCTTGACCTGTGCCTGCCCCCTTTGCACCAAAGGGGAAACAAGGACCCTGCGTAGGCCAGCGCCCGCCTGGTGTCGATCGTCATTTCTTGCATCATGGGATCCTCGCGTGGTACCCCTGCCTTGATCTCTCCGCCTCCTCGCAAGCCTGCCTAATGAGGCCGCTCTTGAGGAAGCTTCCCGTCGTCCGCCCCACGAGGCTTGGCCCCTCGCGAGGGTCTTGAGCTCGAGCTGATGAAGATGGGCCGCGCTGGGCCCCCACTTGAGCCACGCCGCAGGCCGCAGGCAGGCAAGTCTGGGGACCCCCGTTCCCAGAACGCTGACAGTATCCGGACAGTGGTTGTTACGTCTATGAGCAGGATACCAACTTGTTGGGGCCTTTAGGATTTTTTAGTTGGAGGCGGGTGAGGGAGTCCTGGATTAGGGGGTGTTCGGATAGCCGGACTATACCTTCAGCCGGACTCCTGGACTATGAAGATACGAGATTGAAGACTTCGTCCCGTGTCCGGAAGGGACTTTCATTGGCGTGGAAGGCAAGCTTGGCGATACGGATATGTAGATCTCCTACCATTTAACCGACTTTGTGTAACCCTAACCCTCTCCAGTGTCTGTATATACCGGAGGGTTTTAGTCCGTAGGACAACATACACAACAACAATCATACCATAGGCTAGCTTCTAGGGTTTAGCCTCTCCGATCTCGTGGTAGATCTACTCTTGTACTACCCATATCATCAATATTAATCAAGCAGGACGTAGGGTTTTACCTCCACCGAGAGGGCCCGATCCTGGGTAAAACTTCGTGTTCCTTGCCTCCTGTTACCATCCGGCCTAGACACACAGTTCGGGACCCCCTACCCGAGATCCGCCGGTTTTGACACCGACATTGGTGCTTTCATTGAGAGTTCCTCTGTGTCGTCGCATTCAGGCTCGATGGCTCCTACGATCACCAATAACGATGCAGTCTAGGTTGAGACCTTCCTCCCTGGACAGATCTTCGTCTTTGGTGGCTTCGCACGGGCCAATTCACTTGGCCATCTAGAGCAGATCGAAAGCTACGCCCCTGGCCGTCAGGTCAGATTTGGAAGTTTAAACTACACGGCTGACATCCGCGGGGACTTGATCTTCGACGGATTCGAGCCACTGCCGAGCGCGCCGCACTGTCCCGACGAGCATGATCTAGCTCTGCCGCTGAACAGTGCCCTGGAGGCCGCACCCGCATCGGCTTCGACCCTTAATTCGGAGCCAACTGCGCCGATCGAGGATAGGTGGTTGGACGCCGCCTCGGGGGCTGCGATCCCAACGGCGATCGAGCCAAACACCAGCCCCGCACTCTGCGAGACTCGTGACTCCAAGGAGCCGGACTCCTCTCCGGACTCCGAACCCTCCGCGACCTGCCAATCAAATCCGATTGGGCGCCGATCATGGAGTTTACTGCCGCAGACATCTTTCAGCACTCGCCTTTCGACGATATTCTGAAGACACTGAAGTCTCTCTCTTTATCAGGAGAGCCCTGGCTGGACTACGGTCAGCAAGGTTGGGATACGGATGATGAAGAAATTCAAAGCCCACCCACCACCCATTTGTAGCCACTGTCGACGATTTAACCGACATGCTCGACTTCGACTCCGAAGACATCGACGGTATGGACGCCGATGAAGGAGACGATGAAGAACCAGCGCCTATTAGGCCCTGGAAAGCCACCTCGTCATATGACATATACATGGTGGACACCCCAAAAGAAGGAGATGGCGATGGAACAGCGGAGGATGACCCCTCCAAGAAACAGCCTAAGCGCCGGCGTCAGCGGCGCCGCTCAAAATCCCGCCAAAACAAATACGGTGATTCCAGCACGGGAGATAATAATACTCCAAAAAGTGCCGAAGAAAACCCCCTCCAGCAAGATTTAGTACAGGAGGATGGAGAAACCAGCCCTCATGAGAGAGCGGCAGACAGAGAGGTCGAGGACGATAACTATATGCCTCCCTCCGAAGACGAGGCAAGCCTCGACGACGACGAATTCGTCGTGCCAGAGGATCCCGTCGAGCAAGAGCGTTTTCAACGCAGGCTTATGGCCACGTCAAGAAGCCTCAAGAAAAAACAGCAACAGCTTAGAGGTGATCAAGATTTGCTAGTCGACAGATGGACTGAAGTCCTTGCGGCCGAAGAGCATAAATTCAAACGCCCCTCCAAGAGCTACCCAAAGCGCAGGTTGCTACCCTGATTAGAGGAGGAAGCACTTAAACCTACATCACCTACACTCGATACGGCCGATCGGCCACCCCGTGGCTGCGACAGAGAGGCCTCTCGGCCCTCCACTCAAGCCGCACCCCGTACCAAGGCACGGGAAGATGTGCCGGACCTGCGAGATATGTTGGAGGACAAGGCAAGGCAAACAAGATTGATCTATGGATCGCGTGGGCGCCCCACGACTCGAGATGGTAACCGTCACGCCGGCCACAAATTCGGCAGGGCCGAACACAGTAGACAAAGCTCATTGGAGCTACGTCGTGATATAGCCCAGTACAGAGGCGCCGCACACCCACTATGCTTGACAGACGAAATAATGGATCATCAAATCCCCGAGGGTTTCAAACCCATAAACATCGAATCATATGATGGCACAACAGATCCTGCGGTATGGATCGAGGATTATCTCCTTCATATCCACATGGCCCGCGGCGATGATTTCCATGCCATCAAATACCTCCCACTCAAGCTTAAAGGACTAGCTCGGCATTGGCTTAACAGCTTGCCAATAGGATCAATCAGTTGTTGGGAGGACCTGGAAGCCGCATTCCTCGACAATTTCCAGGGCACTTATGTGCGACCCCCAGACGCCGATGACCTAAGTCACGTAATTCAGCAGCCAGAGGAATCGGCCAGGCAATTCTGGACACGGTTCCTAACAAAGAAAATTCAAATAGTCGACTGTCCGGACGCTGAGGCCCTAGCAGCCTTCAAACACAATATCCGTGATAAGTGGCTTGCCCGGCACCTTGGACAGGAAAAGCCGAAGTCTATGGCAGCACTCACGACACTCATGACCCGCTTTTGCGCGGGAGAAGACAGCTGGCTTGATCATAGCAACAATATGACCAAGAACCCTGGTAATTCGGATACCAGGGACAGTAGTGGCAGGTCGCGTCACAACAAGCAGAAGCGCCGCATTAAGGGCGACAATGCTGAGGATACGGCAGTTAATGCCAGATTCAGAGGCTCTAAATCCGGTCAGCAGAAAAAGCCATTCAAAAGGAATCCTAGGGGCCCGTCCAGTTTGGACCGAATACTCGACCGCTTGTGCCAGATACATGGCACCCCCGAAAAGCCGGCCAATCACACCAACAGGGATTGTTGGGTGTTCAAGCAGGCAAGCAAGTTAAATGCCGAAAATGACGACGAGGAGCCCCGGCCGCCGAACAATAGTGGACAGAAGGGTTTTCCCCCCACAAGTGCGGACGGTGAACATGATATACGCAACCCACGTCCCCAAAAGGGAGCAGAAGCGCGCATTAAGGGACGTATACGCGGTAGAGCCAGTCGCCCCAAAGTTCAACCCATGGTCCTCCTGCCCGATCACCTTTGATCGAAGGGACCATCCCACTAGCATCCGTCATGGCGGATTTGCCGCATTGGTTCTAGACCCAATTATTCACGGATTTCATCTCACTAGAGTCCTTATGGACGGCGGCAGCAGCCTGAACCTGCTTTACCAGGATACAGTGTGGAAAATGGGCATAGATCCCTCGAGGATTAAGCCCACCAAAACGACCTTTAAAGGCGTAATACCAGGTGTAGAGGCCAACTGTACAGGCTCAATCACACTTGAAGTGGTCTTCGGATCTCCGAATAATTTCCGAAGCGAGGAGTTAATCTTCGACATTGTCCCTTTCCGCAGTGGTTATCACGCACTGCTCGGGCGAACCGCATTCGCCAAGTTCAATGCGGTACCGCACTACGCATACCTTAAGCTCAAGATGTTAGGCCCTCGAGGAGTAATTACGGTCAATGGAAACACCGAACTCTCCCTCCGAACGGAGGAGGACACGGCGGCCCTTGCAGTGGAAGTACAAAGCAGCCTCTCTAGGCAGTTCTCCAGTCCGACCACTAAACGACCGGACACCGTCAAGCGCGCCCGGAGTAACCTACAACAAGACTGCCTGGCACGATCCGAGCAGGCGTAGAAATGCGGCCCCAACCCCAACCCTCGCAAAAAGGCGACGCCAGTACTTCGCGTACATAACTACGCTCTAGAGATACCATGGGTACAGGGGGAGGGGCACCATCACGGCACGCCCGAAACACGGCTTAAACCGCACCAGGGGCTGCCGATTTTTTTATTTTCTCTTAATTTCAGGACTCCACTCTTCGGAAGGCCTGTTCGGCAGTTCAATTGACGCACAAACGATGCAAGAACCAGGGAAGCAGACAAGCCATGCTGCATTACGGAACTCCCAGGTGGTCTCTATCACGAGCAGTATACCTGTTTCGCATACCATTCCGCAGCCTGCCCCTGGAACGGACATGTTAAAATAGTCCAACCTTTTGCTTATCGCATTATTTGTATCGTTCTGCTTTGATCGCAACCCTTTTTTAATAAACAATGCATAGCTTTTGTCTATTTTTGCATTACTTTTTTTACAAATATATGTTCCTTAACGACATGTTGCACCCGTACTCTTTGGTACGGCCAAAATACGCCAGGGGCTTTAGTACCCCTCAATATGGTGTGAGAAGTCCGAACACTTTAACAAGTGCGGCACCTCGAACTTATAGCATTATATGCATCGGCTCCGAATCATGTCTTGGGTCAATAGTTGGGTTTGCCCAGCTCCTATGTTTTGGTGCCTTACGTTCCGCTATATCGGCTAAGGTAGCACTAGGAGAACCACTGCGATTGTGCCCAGTTGAGCTGGGTCGAGCACCTCAGTGGAGAAAGGTAAAACTGACTGTCATGATGAAGCGAGAGTTGGTCGCTGTTCGAGAGGTTTTTCGAGTCCCTAAAAACTTATGCCTCTTAGAGCGAGGAGTCGGCTCTATCCGGCCAAGGCGTGGATAGCGCCCCGAACTCGGTCTTCCTAATACCAGGGGCTTCGCCGAAATTTAAAATTATAGAATTCTATGGCTAAGTGAGAGTGTTCACGCATTATAGTCCGATTGCCTTGTTCGTTGGGCTGAGCGCCTCCCTTGAAGGACCCAAATATGGGAAAAAGAGCGCTCAGGTTTATCCCCGAACACCCCAGCACTAGCGGCACGGGGGCAGAAGCCGACGACTCGCCATCTCTCAGAATTGATAAACAGCCGCACAGAAGGTAATATTTTAAATTCCAACAGCATTGCTTAGCGCATATGAACAAGTTTTCAGCGCACAGGACAAAACGAGCAAGTTTCACTCAAAAATTACATCCCTAGAACATTCATCCACCACAAGGCAGGCACCCTTCAGAACATCCTTATAATAATTCTCGGGCTTGCGATGCTCTTTCCCCGATGGTGGCCCGTCCTTCA